>NW_005353325.1:2459862-2481481 GCF_000412655.1 Myotis brandtii | reverse complement strand
GCCGGGGATGGGGGGGGAGAGAGATGGCTTTCTCATGCTCAGACAGTGACCAGGGACCAGCCCTCGTGGAACGAGGAAGCATTGTTCTCTCTTCCGCCCCGCGGTGAGCGTGGGCGCGTCACCCTGGCGAGGGACCCCGTCCCCGTCGGTCCGAAGAAGGGACAGGTGCGCGGTCCCGGCGGCCGCCGCCTCTGCACCTCCTGTCGCCGGTGCTGGCCTCTCCAAGGAGCACCCGCCCCTTTCCCCGGGCCGAGGCCGCTCCGGGACGAGTTCGGCGTTGGGTTCACTTCCCAGCTGCGCGCTGGGCAGATTCCTCCTTTCTGCTTGGGCGGCAGCGCAGGCTGGATTGAAAGTTGGCAGCATCCACGGAGACATTCCACAGCTGCACGTGTCCGAGTGCCTCCCCCCACCAAGTTCTCTTTCTCTCTCTCTTTTTTAAATCTGGGAAATGGGATTTGAATCTTAAGAACAGGGTTCGGTGGATGCAATTATTGGAAAAACTAGGGCCGTGACCCAGGGGTGTGCCCTTTCCCTCGAATCCTAAATTCAGGGTTTGGAAACCGTCTCATCTATGGTCATTCGTTGGAAACAGGCATATTTGATGAGAAGGCTTGATCTCAATGGGAACTTGTAACAACAGGATGGTTGGTGGCTAAGTGGGTTTGAAGGTTATCCAAGATAGTTAAGCGTTTTGGGCATAGAGCCTGTATTTTTCCAGTGAGCGCCCATTTCTCCTCTTAGGAAATTCTGAGAATTAATTCTCTTCCAGATGATTCTCCCCAAAAGAGCTGGGGAGGGAAAAACAACCCTGACAAACCAATGAGTTTCCTAAATAAGTTTAGGATTAACAGGTTAATTTGTGACACTGGTAGCTCCTTAGTCGGCAAGAATCACAAGTAGTATGGAATGTTATGATTTAGATGGAGAAAAAAGAAAAGTGTGTGTAATCTTCTCATTATGTTTTTGAAAGTACTTTTTAATTTAGTTACTTTTTCAGTGTCTAGGGAAGACCTATACTTTCCCCATACTCCAATTAATCTGCTCAATCTATTACTCCACTTGCCAACTCATGCTTACTGCAGTGTGTTTCTGTTAATGAACTTGATTCTTCTCCCAAGGATGGTTTGTGGGACTGTATAGTAAACACATGCAAATCAGTGCTGTGCTCTGGTTGGCAATACCTTTGCCCCACATAGGTCCTTAAACTCTACTTTCCATATCTTCCCGATTAGAATATAGAATATTGATGTATATGCTCTGCACTTTCAATCTGAAGTGTACCTGTTTATTCTGTATCAAGACCAAGACAGTCATGTTTTCTCAGCTAGTAGTTACTCTCAGGCAGGGGCCATGCTTTATCAAATCATAGTAATGCTCGGCGAATGGTGGCTTAACTCTCCCTGAAGCTGGCCCTTGACAAGGTGGTTGAAGGGATTGTGGGCAGTGTCTGGCCACCTTAATGCTTGGGAAAGAATTGTTGGTCTCCCAGTCTTCCTGTGGGCATCTAGAGTGCTGGGAGCCTGGGCCTTGGATCTCCAAGCACACCTCTGCCTACTGGTCCCTCCAGGTATACGGGGTTGGTACCTGGAGGAAGCAGTAGGCAGAGGTTCCTATTCTAGCTCCTTGTCGTCCCCCCCCCCCCCCCCCCGCCCTCCTCTAGTTGCCATCCTTAGGGAGAATCACCTTATTGGACAGGGCAGGGAGACTTGGTCCACATGGTTGACAGGAGTGTTGATCCTCAGGCTTTGTGCTGGGTTCCCCATGGATGCTCAGTAACTCTCTGCTGACAACAGTGTCACTTGTTTCAGAGCTCTTACTAATGCTCTCCTCTTATCCAGGCTACACAAGCCAAGTGGAGCAACTGGAGTCGAACCCAGATCAGCTGCTTTGGGGGCTACTTGCCTTGGTTAGATTAGGGTCATAAAGTGTGTTAGAAAGAAGTGAAATTGGCCCATGGTCACTGGCAATTGTAAAATTACTCTGTACCATGTGATTATGCCACGAGAATAGCTTTGTTGAAAAGAACCCAGAGGAGAGGGGCTTAGTCCTCGCCTCCATCTCCAAACTTGTGTCCTCCTGGCCTCGACTTATTGTCTCTACCCTAGCTCAACCAGTCCTCCCTTGGATGGAATTATAACTATTAACTTTCCCACCACCTTTGACTACTCAACTCAGAGCTCCGATGATCACAGCTACTGTGGTCTAGAAAATTACATTTTCTTTTGCTTAGGGGAATATAGATTTCTCAACTAATCTCTACTAAGAGAGTAGCATGGTTCAGTCATGGCACTGTACTGCCCTTTTCCCTGCCTTTACCAGTAATAAACATTTTCTGACCAGTCTGGACATATTCTCTCTCCGAGTCCAGTTGGGACCTTAGATTCCTTCTTTTACCATTCTAAGCATCCACTACCAATTGATCACAGTTATCATGGGAAAGCGCTCTAGCCCTAGCTTAGATAGTAGGTATATAGTTACTGGTCCTAGAGCCCTTGTTCCTATTTCTCAAATTTACATTGTCTATGAGGACTCATTCTGTCACCTTGGCATCTGACTCTGTTGCCTCTCAATGAAGCTCAGCTTCTGTCACTCTAATATTTCAGTCATTAAGGCGAGCCTGGGGTCATTGGTGGCCATGTGGCCTGGGTGGAAGTTATCATTGTTTCCTTCTGGAGGCCAGTTTATCACACAATTGCCTTACAAGCAGCAGCATCCTCTCTTCCTGTTTCAAAGCTCATGCCCTTCTTGGAATGTGCACCAAGTTCCTGTTTCTGGCTGGGCTGAGCAGCGATGACTGCCCCTCCTGGACCATCCCAAATTTCCCAACCCTGTTTTACCAGTTGAGTCATTCATTCCTCAGGCTTCCTGAGAGCACAGCGACCTTCTAAAGGCATTCTATACCGTAGCTTGATAATATCAACATGACTTTATGGCTGCACACAGAGGAATGATGACAAGTCAGCTTCCACTGAAATAGGAAGAGCATTGTTCCCCAACCTCCTTATCTGTAAAGAAAAAGCCAAGCTCTACTCCAATGATGGTGGCTATGCATTGGGAATACAGGAAACACCAGTGCTGGCAATTGTTACAGTGCAGGAGGTGCAGGAGTGACTTGCTCTCTGGAGGATGACAGTGAAGGGCGAGAGGGTTAGAAAATATGTGCTTCGCTAGAACCCACTAGATACCATTAGGAATGAAGCTTGGCCAGCTGGATTACCTGCAGTGCGCCTTCCTTCTTCTGTGCTTCCACAGGTATTCGTCCTTTACTAAATAAAACATTAGAAGCCATTGCAACCTCTCTTTCCAGGCAGTATAGTTTTGCTCTAATGTGCTAAGTGCTTCACATAAATCCTTTTTGTCTTCTTTAGCTTCTTTTTGTCTTCTGTAAACTCTCCTAGGGAAGAGCACAGTGCTTGATCATACTTAATGCACTGAATGAATCTTCTAGATAATTCAGATAATTGTGGTCACTTGGCATTAATTAAAAAAAAGATATTTGGCCCTGGCTGGTTTGGCTCAGTGGATAGATCGTCGGCCTGCGGTTTGAAGGGTTCTGGGTTTGATTCTGGTCTCCATTCTGGTCTCAATTCCAGTCAAGGGCACATGCCTGGGTTGTGGGCTTGATTCCCAGTAGAGGGTGTGCAGGAGGAAGCCGATCAATGATTCTCATCATTGATGTTTCTATCTCTTTCTCCCTCTTCCTTCCTCTTTGAAATCAATAAAAAAATAAAATAAAAAATAGATATTTGATCATAATTATTCAAGTTGTATCCAATCGACTAAATTCGATTGGATTTAGTTGATTTGTTGATTAGACTTTCACTTTACTTTGGCTGTGTAGATTGAAGCATAGAGCATTCAATTTTAAATTTCCCCAATATATTGCTTCTCATCTATATATATAAAAGCCTAAGCGACCATTACGACCGGTTGCTATAATGTACACTGACCACTAGGGGACAGACATTTAATGCAGGAACTGCCCCCTGGTGGTCAGTGCGCTCCCACAGCCAACTTCCCACGGCTGGCCAACCTCCCGCGGTCCCTCCCCCTGGCTGGTCGGGTGGTCAGTGCGCTCCAACAGCCAACCTCCCGTGGGCCCTTCCCCCGGACTGGGCTAGACAGCCCCGATCACCGGCCAGGCTGAGGGACCTCACCTGTGCATGATTTCATGCACCAGGCATCTAGTTTAGAAATATTCTTCATTAAACACATTCTAGAAAGGAGAACATATACTACTACTATTATATTTTTCCATCCATATATTTCTTCTTAACATAGTATTGTAATTGTTTTGGTTTTTATGGCTAAGAAGAGTAGCTTTTGGAGTATGGAGGGAAGTTTGTGCTGATTAAGTTATCTAGTCTATTGAGTTAAAAATTTTTAAAAATATATTTTTATTGATTTCAGAGAGGAAGGGAGAGAGAGAGAGAAATATCAATGGTGAGAGAGAATCATTGATTGGTTGCCTCCTGCATGCCCCACACAGTGGATTGAGCTCACAACCCTGACTGGAAATCAAAGGGTGACCTCCTTGTTCATAGGCCAATGCTCAACCACTGAGCCACACCAGTTGGGCTGTTTTTGTTTTTTGTTAACCCTCATCTGAGGATATTTTTTCCATTAACTTTTTAGAGAGCATGGGAGGGAGGGAGGGTGGGGGGAAGAGAGAGAGAGAGTCAGAAACATTGATGTCTCACATTGATTGGTTGCCTCCTGCACATGCCCCAATTGAGGTGGAGGATCGAACCCAATACCCTTCAGTACATGGGCCGACACTAACCAGTGAGCAGCACTGGCCAGGGTGTGAAGTTTTTATTATTCTCTTTTTTGACCTTTTAGGTCAATAGTATTTTATGTGGAGACACAATGTTTAGCTGGAGTTATGGAGGCCACTTTATGTACCCATAGGTCAGAGAATAAAGCCAGGGTCATGTGACAGGTCCATTTGCTGTGGCTGCATTCTTTTTTGTTAATCCTCACCCAAGGATATTTTTTCATTGATTTTTAGTTTATTATTTATTTATTTATTTATTTTAATCCTCACCCGAGGATATTTTTCATTTTTATTTTTTTGGCTTTGTGTGTATTTACTTATTTTATTTATTTTTAAAATTTATTTATCTTTTAATTTTTATTGATTAAGGTATTACAAATGTGTCTTTATCCCCCCATTGTCCCCTCATCCCCCCAGTCCATTTTCAGAGAGTGAAGAGAGAAGGAAAGACAGAGAAATATCGATGTGAGAGAAACACATCGATTGGCTGCCTTCTGCATGTGCCCCAACCAGGGCCCAGATCAAGCCTGCAACCAAAGTGTGTGCCCTTGATGGGAATCGAACCCCGGAACCTTTAGTCTATGGGCTGACGCTCTCTCCACTGAGCTACACCAGCCAGGGCACAGCTACATTCTTGTTGATTATGTCTAGAGCAGGGGTGGGCAACCCCTGGCACGTGTGCCAAACATGTCACGCCAGTAACTTTTGCTGGCACGTGAAACCCCTCTTATAATCTTCCATTTACAATTTTTTTCTTAATATCGACTTTTTTATTTTTCAGATAAATTCAGTGTAGGTGCATCTTAGATAAATAAATAATTTTACATAACAAGTTATCTTAAAGACCATAGACATGGATTGACGAGAGAGGGGAAGAGCAATTTCTATGCCTCTGCCTTAACTCTCCCTGCCTTCCTAGATCCGACCAGTGTTTTGGTTTCATCCACATACGCTTGTGAATCTTTGTTCTCAGTGATGAATTTTGTTAAGTTTTGTAATAGGAGTAGCCTGACAGATGAAAGTAGTAGCTCCTGCATATCTCTTAAGGTCACGAAATATAAACCTGATGTAAAATCTCTGTCATCAGTGATGCAGCAGCAAAAGTCCCACTGATAATATCAAACGGAGTCATAAAGTTTTCTGTCGGACCATCAGTGTACATGTATACATTAAAAAATAAATGTGTTTTTCATCATCATCTACTGTGTTTTTGTCGCTCGAATGAATTTTATTATTTCTTCAAGGTTCTTCACATACGTACATCTTAAGGGTTATCAAGTAGGCGTAACATGTTCTCAAAAAATTAGGGTTGGCACGCAGAAGAATTTTGAGTCAGAGATTTTGCTGGTTTTGGCACGCACTCACGAAAAGGTTGCCCACCCCTGGTCTAGAGCCTCATTTCATTTTGTTGGATGTTTGGCAGGAAAAGTGTGAAGGAATCAGTAACAAAAGGTGGAGAGGTTGTTATATTATCTGTTGTTATGTTATATTTGACCTTAGCACTTGGTCTAGGGTTCATGCACTTTCCTGTAAGCAGTGGGGAGGGCATTATAGTTCCATAGGGAACTCCAACCCTCCCACCCATTTCCCCATTCCTGGCATTCAGGAGGAAGTGGGAGGGGCAGGGCAACCAGTAATGTAAGGGAATTTTGCATTAATATCGAGTCTTGATAAGAACTAGAGCAGAGTGAATTCCTAATTACATTTTCCCCCTGACATCTTTCTGTTTAATGTTTGGAGACTGGGCTAGATTTCTAAGTCAGCTATTAACTGGTATTATGTTCTCATGCCTCAGGTTTTCCATCTCTTAAACAAAGCATAATGACACATAATTAACAGTTCACTTCAGAAAGATTCATGGCCTCATGCTTGTAAAGGACTTTGAGCTTTTCTCAGAGTGTTTTATACACATTCATGAATAATGAGATGGCTTGCCCTGTTTGGCAAAGGGCATCTATATTATGCCCATTAGATAGATGAGAAAAATGAGCCTCATAGAGGATAATGGCTTGCTGAGAATCTCAGGGTAAATTTAAGGAAGTATCTATCCATGGAATTTTTCCTGGATTTTGTGGAACAAGTGGAATCAAAAATAAATTCTGCGTGAGCATATATTTGTCAGAAAAAATGAATTTAACAGTTTTTAAGCAAATATAAACTTTTAGGGGGAAGGCTACTTCTTTGTAAGGGGGGGAGATCATCTTTGACAAATTTACTAGAATTTTTAAAGAGCATTAAGTAATTACAGAAGCTAGGGATAAACTGATTTTCAAAGTGATTTTGGAAAGACTCTCCATAAAGGCTGTTAAACAAATTGAGTCAGTGGAAGGTTGGGAGAAATGCTTTTACAAATCAGGCGGGGACAAAGACAGAACAAAGATAGGTATGGATGGATATTTTTCAGGATATAAATGTGAATAAAGTAGTCTTATTATTATTTTTATTTTTAAAAAAATAATGTAAAAGAAGGAGTACATAGTGTAAACTCTAAGTTTACTGTCAACGTGAACCTGTTGGGACACTAAAAAGTCAAACTGCTTGTCTCAGTTCCATGCAAAATGGCAGCGAAGTGGTGAAGAAGTCATTTACGGAAAAAGAATCCATCTGTACACGCAGATGAGCGTCCAATTTTTTCTCAAGAAAGAGATCCAGATGTCATTGTCAACTCTTAACTGAAAATGTAGTATGATTTGGAACAATTCAGAAATGCCATGTTACCCTGTTTTCATGACGCTTCAGCATTTAAAATAGTTTCATCAATGTACTTGAAAGACATAATGAACTTAGAGAAAAGCAAATATGTTTTTATTCAAGATTGAATAAAAACCCTCATGTAACTCTTCAGCCTAGTGATCCAGGGAGACTGTTCATTTGCATCATTCTTATTCCCAAATAATGCCCCACCCCCCTCAATAGTTAATGTGTATGGAGCACAGAAGATGTGCCAGGCATGGAAGAGCCTGAGCACAAGGAGATGCAGGGAGACTTGGTTAAGTGGTGGAGCTGGAGTCAACACAATTGGTCTCCAGAGGGTACTCTTAGAGCTCTCCTGAGTTAGACACCCTGAGCCATGCTCCTCTCCTCTCCCTCTGGGTATCATTCCAAGCCCTTAACCCTCTTGATTTAAGATGTCTTCATAGCAGCACTGTCAAATAGAAATATTCTGAGTCAGAAGTATAATTTAAAAATTGCTAGTAGCCATATTAAAAAGGCAAAATGCAATAGGCAAAATTAATTTTAATAATGTGTTTTGTGTAACCCAATATATAAAAAATACTATAATGTTATATAATCATATAAAATTACTAATGAAATATCAGAAGCAACTCAGGATATGAGCAGTACAATACAGTGCAATACAATATCATTTGTAGTCTTACCAAACAATATAAACTTGTGGCTAATGGCAAAATATTTTATGCTAGTTCAGTTTTACATTTTTAATTAAAATTAATTAAAATAAAATAAATTAGTTCCTGGGTTGTGCTAGCCATATTTCAAATCCTCAACAGCTATTTGTGGTGCGTGACTATCATATTGAACAGTGCAACTCTACAGCAGAACTTATTTTATTCTCTGTTGGCATGCTCCTCTCTTGAGCACACCTGAGCTTTTCTCCACCCCTTCCTTTCCCAGGGCCCTTCTCTGGCTTCTGTAACTTGTTTCCTGAGCCCATGCAGCCCAGCTGGCTCACATCTTCCTTCCTCTGTGACTTTCTAAATAAACTTTCTCTTATAATTTGAAAAAAAAAGAAGAAGTTATTCTCTGTTTCCAAAAGGTCAGGGACTCCCAGGTACTCCATCACCCTTTCTAAATAAACTTTCTCTTATAATTTGAAAAAAAAGAAGTTATTCTCTGTTTCCAAAAGTTCAGGGACTCCCAGATACTCCATCACTACTCCTAACTTCTCTCAACCCCCATCTCATCTTCCCTGCCTATGCCCAGGGCTGCCATGTACAATTGTGCTAGTTATACACTGCAAAACTCTGCAATGTCATTCACATGGTCGATATAGTAGATTTGTTTATTTACTATGACAGTTTCTTGGAAGATGGAAGTAAAGTTTTTAAAGGAAGAGGTACTTTTTCCTAATTCATGCACAGGTGGTTTTTTGGGGGTGGGATGGAGTCGGGTGCGGGGTGACTGTAGCCCCTCTGTTCCTTCCCAGCATTCCAGCAGTTGGGCCCAGGCATTGTTCTCTTGTACACTCAGCACTGTCCCAGTGCCCGTATCCTGTGGTTGAAAGTAATGAAGCAGCTTTGGTCAACCTCTCCTCTCCCCGCCAAATAATGTCGCAAAGCTATAGTCACTCTTCATGGTAGTTTACCTTGGAGCCATATGTCTTTTTTTTTTTTTTAAAGCTTTTATTTTTTATTTAAAAAAAACATTTTAAATATGTTTTTATTGATTTTTGAAGAGAGAAGAAGGGAGAGGGACAGAGAGAGAGAAATGGAGCCATATGTCTGATTCATAATTGTATCCCTAGTTCCTGGCACACAATAGGTGCTGAACACATTTATTGATTTGAATTTGTATCTCAGTGTTCACTCAGGCCCTTGTATTGTGCCCTCAGTTTCCCTTAGTGAAACCTGACCCAGGGCTGATTTATCCAGATGCCGACATGGCTGTCTTTCACCCAGCCACAGCTCGCCCTTCGTGTGGTGCCCTTGTTCTAAATAAAAATAATTGCCATTATTGTTATTATTACTAACAATAACTACCATTTATTGATCACTTTGTGCCAAGCATTACGCCTAGCAATCTATGTACATCATTTCATTTAATCTTTCCAGGCATCTCTAGGAGGTAGGTGCTATTATCCCCATTTTATACGGAGGAAACTGAGGCACTGAGAAATTAAGTCATTTACCCGAGGTCACACAGCTATTAAGTGTCAAAGCTAAAATTTAAAACCAGTTCTGTCTGACTTCAAAGCCCTTCTGTTCTTTAACTAGCAGGACAAGGCTTCTCTTTTGGTATCTGGAACCTGACTGACAAGTGACCACTCTAGAGGACTTACTGTTTTCCCAGACTCCTTCTTTGGGGAACGTCTTCATCCCAGTTCGCGTGGTTTGGGTGGGGTGTACTCTGACCCCAGGCGTGGTCCTTTAACTCAGCTTTGGCCAATCTGAGGAGCGCTTGCACCTGACTGAGTGATTGGTTCTGAGGTTAGCACAGGACAGAGGCTCACTCCACCAGGCTCCTTTTCTGCTCCAGTTTAGGAAAGGAGGCATGGGGATTTCTTTTGCTGCTAGAGTGAGGGACCCTGGGCGCTCCTGGTGGCCATCTTTCCCTTCGACAATGGAGGAAGCTGTATGAAGTAGGAGAGAATGACTGAGGCCGGTCCGAAGTGGGAAGTAGCAGTGAGTGGTGGTGGGGGCACAGGCAGCACCATCTGAGCCCCAAGATTCAGATGCCGGAAGCATTCCAGGACTTCTCTGTTATGTGAGCCAACAATTTCCTCTTGTCTGCTTCAGCCTAGTTACTTGCAGTTGAAAGAGCCTGCCTCATACACATATTTTTCAGATGACTTTTTCTGTCGCGGATTCCACATTGCCATTCTCTACCTACTTTTGGGCGAGCCCACTTCCTGGGCCTCGGTGCTGCTGTTGCCTGCAGTGTGCCTGGAGGCCTGGGATCCCTGTGAACTGTTCCTGTTGGACTCACTTCCTCTCTTTTAGGTCTGCGAACCCTGCCCTAGTGAAAGGAGATACCACACCTAACCCTTCCTCAGGACTCCCTCCACCCTTACCACCATGGCACAGCTCACACACAAGATTAAGAATTGTGCCATGAGTGTTAGAGAAATCTGTTCTTCATAGACATTGGAAGAATTACTCATCAACCTGCTTTTGAATGCTGATCAGAAACTGTCGAACGCCTAACTCATCTGGCCTCTGACACCAGCTGGGATCTCAGCCAGCGTTGGCTAAGGTTTTGCCTCTTTTCCTTGGCTCCCATCCTTTCTGATCAGCTGTTTTCTTATGTGCCCTCAACTCCCCTATGATTCTGAACTTCCATCCTTCTGCTGGCCTCCTCCCAGATCTTTCCGGGGGCCCTCTGAGGGCATTGTTCCACTGTGAATCAACTCTCCCACACCCGCAGCCTCCTCACAGATGAGAACACTCTTTCTCTGCAGCTCTCTCTGCTGTGGCCTTCCTCTGGCTTCCTTATGCTGCCTGCAGGTCATGCAAAGCCCTTTTTCCTTTAGAGGTCAAGCGATTCATGCAAATAACCTCCTGGTCTCTCCCTTTGCCACCAACCTCTTGGACATGGTCCCTGACAGACTCACCTGGTTCCTGGTCTTCTCTCCCAACTCTGCCATCTCTGCATCCCTACGACTAACTTTATATGTCTGAGATGAGTGGTACAGTTGCCTGGGGGTAGTAGAAGGGAGTAACTAATTGCGGTAGGAGTGGAAAATAAAGGAGACTTCATAAAAGAGATCACTTGTGATCAGGACTTTAAAAAAATGAATAGGATTTTAAAGATAAAAAACAAACAAACAAAACAAAAAGAATGAATAGGATTTCAACAGGTGCTCTTTTAGGCAGAGAGAGCAACTCAAGCAACAGCATGGAGATAGGAACATGTCCGTGTATTTACTTGCTTGAGCACTTGGAAATAAGTGGTAGGAAGGGAAGAGGAATATGACAGGATTATATTTACTTAAAATTAAGGCATGATCCTAAGGGTTCAATGTGGAGAATGCAAAGGAAGAAACAGACTTTACTACAAAAGGGAGAAGAAGTACTTTGAAAACTTTTCAGAGGTGGGATGATATTGTAAATGACAAGATCAGAACTTTGCTGGGTTGATTGTCAAGGGAGAAGGGGAGTCATTAAAACAGTTTAAGAGAGTTCATAATATAGAGGTAAAATAATGCCTGTGAGGTTGAGAGGAACAGTAGTGGAAGAACTGGTGTGAGGATTTTCAGAGCAGACTGGTTGTGAGAGGGCAGGGAGCAGAGTTGAGAAACCTGACTAGACACCTGCTGCTTAGGAGATGGGAGAGATGGAGGCCCTGCCTGGTGATGGGAGATGTGAAGATGTAGGATGCTGGGAGAAAACAGCTGCATAGTAGATAGGAATCAAATTAGTTGGCCTTTTAATTACCTTATGCATAAAGATAAGAAACTGTATTTCATGATGGTAAAAAGGACTTAAATTATGTAAGCTTAAGATGTTTCTCAAACTGTTTTATAGAATACTACAACTACTGGAGATATTAAGGTTCAAGGGAAATAGAACAAGTTCTGTGATCAAATAAGGTTGGGAAACTGCATTCTGTATGATTCACAGAGTCTATTCATGTATTAAAGGCTCAGAAATGCACACAAGAAACCAGTTTGACATTGTTTAACCCAGCTGTACCTGAACATATTTATTCATTCATTCAGCAAGCATGTGGTAAGCACATATTATGATAGCATGTTTTTGGCACTGTGCTGGCCACTGGTCCCACAGGAGAGAATAAAATCAGCCAATGCCTCGGCCTTTAGGAGATTGCAGTCTGGTATAATCTGACAGGTTCTGGGAAGCACAGTTTGGGAAACCTTGAGTTAAAGTGTTTAGATATTCTTGTTTGTGCTTTGGAACAGAATGGAGTGATTGACTGCCCATCTCTCTGCCTCCATGTCTCCATGTTACCCCAGTGCCTCCACCTCTTTGAAGAATGTTTCCTGCATCCCCTGCCTTCGGCACAGACATAGCTGACGACAAGGTAACTTTTAGGCCTCAGAGGTTGGTTACTTGACCCAAAGTCACCCATCTAGTTAGGGGCAGAACCAGAGGCAGAACCCCAGCTCATTTGGTTCTAGGTCCTATGCTCATTCTATTTTTGGTGAGAAGGGACAATTTGAAATACCCTTACCAGAGTATAAAGCAAATCAAAGGCATTATTTTACCTCTAAAATTTTCAGTATGTAGCTCCAAAAGAAGAACTCTTAATACCAGTAGGTGTTATGCTAGGTTACAGAAATTGGGTTTTAGTCTAGGTGCAAGGAAACCATTGGAGGACTTAGGACATGAACTGATTTATGTTTTTTAAGTTTGTGTTGATGGATGAAATGGAGGAAGGATTATAAGAAGATAAGGAAAGAAATAGTGAGACCTTTAGGAGGATATTGCAATAGTCCTGACAAGGGATGATGGTGGCTATGTCAATTGCCCCAGTAATGCCAAGTAACAAACATCCCCATAAACTCAGTGGTGTATAGCCATAAGGATTTATTTTTGTTCATGAGTTGATGGGATGTCTGGGTAGTTCTGCTGATCTGGACCAGGCTCAGCTGATTGTGACTGGTCTTGCCCATGTGTCTCTAATCAAATGTAGGTCAGGTAGGCAGCTCTGTGATGTTGCTGGGGTCTTTGATGTATTTGGAGGGCCAGATGGCTGTTGACTGTCTAGGATGACCTCAGCTGAGATGGCTGGTACAACTCTGCTCTCCTCTGTGTTTATGTTACATCTCTCTAATAGGCTAGCCGGGTCATATACTCATGGTAATCACAAAAAAGTAAGAGAAAAAGTACAAACAAGTAGGCAGATTTTTAAGCCTTAACTTGTGTTAAGTTTGCTGCTATCCAATTGGTTCAAGAAAGTGATATGGTTTACCCACAGTGAGTGTGGAAGGGCATTGCTCAAGGGCAGGAATAAAGAGATGTGAAAAGATACAGGGAGGTATAAAAAAGCAGGGCCAGTAGTACAATCAATCTATTGTGTAATGGGAAAAGAGTGAAGTAGAGACTTGAATATTCAGGGTTATAATATTTTGGAGGTACAGTCCAAAGAATGTGTTGATGGATTAGATTTGAAGTATGAAAGAGAGGAATAAATCAAAGATAACTCTTAAAATGTTGGCTGAGCAGTGGAGAGGTGGTGAGACCATTTACTCAGATGGTAAAGAGTAGGTAAAGAACAAGTGTTAGGGCAGTATCTAGAGTTCCGTTTTAGCCATGTTATGTTTGAGAGACCTGTTGAAATTCAAATAAAGATGCTAGGTTTGCAATTGGATATATAAAGCTGAAGTTCTTGGGGACAGGGCTGAAGATGTAGATTTCAGAGTTATCAGCCTCTAGATCAGCCGTGGGCAAACTACGGCCTGCGGGCCGGATCCGGCTGTTTGAAATGAATAAAACTAAAAAAAAAAAAAGACCGTACCCTTTTATGTAATGATGTTTACTTTGAATTTATATTAGTTCACACAAACATTCCATCCATGCTTTTGTTCCGGCCCTCCGGTCCAGTTTAAGAACCCATTGTGGCCCTCGAGTCAAAAAGTTTGCCCACCTCTGCTCTAGATGGTATTTCAAACCATGGAATTGGACAAGGTCACTCCTGAGAAGAATATAGAAATGAAGAAGCAAAGCAAGCCCAGGATAGAGCCTTGGTACACACCAGTGTTTATAAGTAAAGCAGAAAAATAGAAGCCAATAAATGGGACTGAGAAGATAAGATACAGCCTCTAAGATCAGAGAAAAATCCAGGAAACTTGGTGTCACAGAGAACTTAGAAAAGTTACGCATTTCAAAGAGAGGATGGTCAGTTGTGTTAAGTAAGATAAGAACTGAGGTCAAGTAAAATAACAGAGAAATGATCAGTGGGTTTGGTAAGAAGGAGGTCCTTGTTTACCAACAAATACGGCCATAGTGGAATGCTGGAGATAGAACTCCAACTGGAGTGTTTGGAGGAAAGCACATGATGGGAAGTAGGGACAGCAATCCTAATTCCATTTTTCAAGAGCTTGTGCTGCAAAGGGAAACAGAAGTGACTTGGTATTTGGAGGTGAATGTGGGTCAAGGGAATGGTTTATGACTGGGCACGTAAGTGATGCTACTCTGCCAAAGGGGATGACACAATAGAGAGGGATCAGGTGCATCAAAGAGAGGGGGAAGCTGCAGGCTAGACATGTTTGAGATGGCAAGAGAGGATGGGATTGAGAATTTAAAATAAACCAGTCTGTATATTACTTACTTCAGAGGTATTTGCATTCTATATTTTATTTCTAATTTTGTAATGAAAGGATATATCCACCATTTGAACAGTTTCAGCCACCAGCAAGGATTAGGACATACCAGTATATTAGTATGAGTTTTGTTGTCACACTGGGCAGGTTGAGTGCCTCTGTGTTAGGCTTACTCAGCTACTATTATGGAGTAGGTACCGTTTTGGAATCCCTCTGCTCTGTAGGTGGTGCTTAGTGTTTCTTATGATGATGGTGAAACTGGTAAATTCAGTTTCTTAGATTTTGATATGGATAGCAAGTTGGGCAGGTTCTGAGCAGAGCTAAGAAGGGAATGTGAATTAATGTGCCACTTCCTTGTCCAGGTTTTATACCAGTATGACTTGATGTTTTGATCAATATAAAGCACCAATTGCACCCAGCAATGTAGGTAATTCCATTTTTGCATAGACTAGCAGACTTCAGGATGGTTGGCTAATGTAGTTCAGTAGATCCTAGACAAGGCACGCATTCTAGAATTTCAGCAGAGTGATAGAAATTTTGCTTTTTTGTGTTTTTAAAGCCAGTGAAACTTCAATTTTAAAGGGTAATGTAAAGCAAATGTATTAAATAAATGGTAATTTAAAATGTATTTTGTGTAAGTTTAAGTGAACATTTGGTGGTATTTAACTATACTTAGCAACCCTTCTGGGGTATGTGTTCTGTACGGTTGTAAGGATGGTGGTGTGAAAAAATGCACTACCCTGTCTTACAATGTCTTGACAGCCTTGGAAGATTTTTGTTCAATTGCTTTAAATCTGGTTTGCTATTTCACCCCTTTAAAATATTTGTCTATTTGTGCAATTCATACTGTGAACTGAGAACGACATTTATTGCAGAGAGAGTGTGTGTGTGTGTGTCAGTCTCCAATTGTGGTCTGTGTCACCTGTGGAATATTCAAGGCTAATTTTGATTATATTCAATTATGTCTTGTGCATGGATGTGAGAACTACCCCCCACATAAGCTTTGGTTCCACTCTGTTTTTTCCCCCCTGCCTTTTGTTTTCTGCTTTCTATTTTTTCTTTTAATTCAAAATATATATATGTGTATATATACATATATACACATATATATATATACACACACACACATATATATTTTACATGTATTTTTGTTAAATTTATTGAAAATAAGTTTTATGAAAACTCACCATTTGAACCATTTTCAAGAGTACAATCCGGTAGTTTTTAGTATATTTACAGTGTTGTGCAGTCATCACCATTATCTGATTCCAGAAGATTTCTGTCATTCCAAAAAGAAACCCCATTATCCCTGATTCTCCTTTCATTCCATCCAAACATTGAACTGAAAATGTGAAAAGATGGGTGAGGGGAGAAGAGGAAACATTTAAGTGAAGGAAGAGGTTGACAGGGATTAGAGACGAATGAAATGAGAAAGGAATGGTCAAGAATGACATAGAAACTTTTTAGTTTGATATAGTTCCACTGATTTATTTTTGCCTTTACTTCCCTTGCCTTTGGGGTCAAATTCATAAAATCTTCTCTAAGATAAAGGTTCATAAGTTTAGTACCTACGTTTTCTTTAATGTAATTTATTGTTGCAGGTCTTATATTTGGATCTTTGATCGATTTTTAATTAATTTTTGTACATGGGGACAAATTGTAGTCTAGTTTCATTCTTTTGCATGTGGCTTTTCAATTTTCCCAGCACCAGTTATTGAAGAGGCTTTCTTTTCTCCATTGTGTGTTTTTGGCTCCTTTGTCAAAAATTATTTGCCCATATACATGTGGTTTTATTTCTGGACCCTCAATTTTGTTCCATTGGTCTGTGTGTTCCATTTTCTGCCAATACCATGCTGTTTTCATTATTGTTTCTTAGTAGTATAATTTGAAGTCAGGTAGTGTGGTATCTCTGACTTTGTTCTTTATTTTTGAGGATTGCTTTGGTTCTTCGGGGTCTTTTGTGGTTCCGTACAAATCTGATGATTTTTTGTTCTATTTCTTTAAAGAATGTTATTGGGATTTTGATGGGGATTGCATTAAATCTGTATTACTTGTTAGAATGGCTGTTATCAACAAGAGAAGTAATTAGTGTTGGAGAGGTTGTAGAGAAAAAGGAACCCTCATTCACTGCTGGTGGGAATGTAAACTGGTATAGCCATTATGGAAAACAGTATGGAGGGTCCCCCCAAAATTGATAGTGTTATCATATGATCTAGTAACCCTCCTTCTGGTTATCTACCTGAAAAATTTGAAAACATTTATTTGCAAAGATATATGTACCCTATGTTCATTGCAGCATTATTCATGGTGGCCAAGACATGGAAACAACCCAAGTGTCCTTGGATAGATGATTGGGTAAAGAAGATGTGGTACATATATGCTATGGAATACTGCTCAGCCCTAGGAAAAGATGAAATACTTTACATTTGCGACAACATGGATGGACTTTGAGAATATCATCCTAAGCAAAATAAGTCAGACAGAAAAAGTTAAGAACTATGATTTCACTCATATGTGGGGTATAAAACTGAAAGTCATAGACACACAACAGTATGGTGGTTATCACAGGGGGAGTAAGCCTATATAATAAAGAGGTAATATGCAAATTGACCGTCATGCCCTCGTATAAAGATGGTTGCCCCCATGTGGCCACAAGATGGCCGGCAGGGGAGGGCAGTTAGGGGCGACCAGGCCGGCAGGGGAGGGCAGTTGTGGGTGGTCAGGCCTGCAGGGGAGGGCAGTTGGGGGCGACCAGATCTGCAGGGGAGGGCAGTTGGGGGTGACCAGGTCTGCAGGGGAGGGCAGTTGGGGGTGACCGGGCCGGCAGGAGAGGGCAGTTGGGGTGATCGGGCTGGCAGGGGAGGGCAGTTGGGGGCAATTGGGCCGGAAAGGGAGCAGTTAGGCGTCGATCAAGCTGGCAGGAGAGTGGTTAGGGGGTGATCAGGCTGGCAGGCAGAAGCGGTCAGGGGCAATCAGACAGACAGGCAGGCAAGTGGTTGGGAGCCAGCAGTCCCGGATTGTGAAAGGGATGCCTGACTGCCGGCAGTCGGACATCCCCCAAGGGGTCCCAGATTGTAGAGGGTGCAGGCTGGGCTGAGGGACACACAGCGGGCCTCTAGTAAAGGATAAAGGGGACCAAATATAAGGTGACAGAAGATCATTTGACTTTGAGTGGTGGGCACACAATGCAATATGCAGATCTTGTATCATAGAAATGTATACTTGAAACCTATATAATCCTGTAAACCAGTGTCACCCCAATAAATTTTTTTTTAAAAATATATTTCATTGATTTTCCACAGAGAGGAAGGGAGAGAGATGGAGAGTTAGAAACATCGATCAGCTGCCTCCTGCACATCCCCCACTGGGGACGTGCCCGCAACCCAGGCACATGCCCTTGACCGGAATCGAACCCGGGACCCTTCAGTCCGCAGGCTGACGCTCTATCCACTGAGCCAAACCGGTTTCGGCCACCCCAATAAATTTAATTTAACAATCTTTATGTAAAAAATACAAACAATAACAGCAAAATTATATAGAATCATATGTCTCAGTTATCTATTGCTACGTAACAAACCACCCTCCACTTAAAGGCACACAACAGCAACCACCATTTTATCACACTCAGAATCTATAAGGATTGGACAGCACAAGGTGTCTACTCCACAATGTCTATGCCCTTATCTTAGACATCTTGATAGCTGGGTGTGACTCAGACAACCTGGGACTAGAATCCCCTGAAAGTTTTCTCCCTTATATGTCTGGCTCCGAGGCTGGGGTGACTTGAAGGCTGAGCTCAGTGGAATTCTCCGCTGGTGCACCTGTATGTTGCTTTTCCATTTGACTCAAGCTTCTCTCACTATGGTAGCTGGGCTCTAAGAGTGAGAGTCCAAAAGAACTAGGCAGCAGCTACACATTTTTATTTGCTTTATATCCATGATACTTTTTGAATGTAGTTTATAATTTTTATTTGTTATAAGTTATGTATGAGAATGTTTTCTATGATTTTAGTATTTTTGTCAGTTTATTTTTTTTCCTCTTAGAGATCATGTATATAACAGCTCTTTAATAACTGAGCCTTCTTTCAACTTTTTCTATTTTTTTTCTTTCCAGTTCTAAAGTATTGGATGACAGGGACATGGAAAACCATTTAAAGGAAAACCCTTAAACATATTTTAAAATTTTTTGTTATGGAAAATTTCAAACTTAAACAAAAATAGGGTAGTATAATGAACCCCTGTATCTATCACTTAGCTTCACTAGTTATCAACTCAAGAACAATTTTATTTTGTCTGTACACCCACATACCCCTTACCAATTATGAAGCAAATCACAGGCATTATTTTACCTCTAAAATTTTCAGTATGTAGCTGCAAAAGAAGAACTCTTAAAAATACACAATACTATTATCACACTCAAAAAACTCTAAAACAGCGGTTCTCAACCTTTGGGTCGCGACTCCTTTGGTGGTCGAATGACCCTTTCACAGGGGTCGCCTAAGACCATCCTGCATATCAGATATTTACATTATGATTCATAACAGCAGCAACATTACAGTTATGAAGTAGCAACGAAAATAATTTTATGGTTGGGTCACAACATGAGGAACTGTATTTAAAGGGCCAGAAGGTTGAGAACCACTGCTCTAAAACAACCCAACATTATCTTTTTCCCTCTGTTTTTTTATTTTTATTTTTTTAAAAAATATATTTTATTGATTTTTTACAGAGAGGAAGGGAGAGAGATAGAGAGTTAGAAACATTGATGAGAGAGAAACATCGACCAGCTGCCTCCTGCACATCTCCCACTGGAGACGTGCCCGCAACCCAGGCACATGCCCTTGACCTGAATCGAACCCGGGACCCTTCAGTCCGCAGGCCGACGCTCTATCCACTGAGCCAAACCGGTTTCGGCCCAACATTATCTTTAAAAAAAATTTTTTTAAAAAAATTGATTTCAGAGAGGAAGGGAGAGGGAGAGAGAGATAGAAACATCAATGATGAGAGAGAATCATTGATTGGCTGCTTCCTGCACGCCTTCTACTGGGGATGTAGCCAGCAACCCGGGCATGTGCCCTTGACCGAAATCGAACCTGGGACCCTTCAGTCCGCAGGCTGACACTCTAGCTACTGAGCCAAACCAGCTAGGGCATAACACTATCTTTTTTTAAAAAAAATTTTCATCTGAGGATATTTTTTCCATTGATTTCTAGAGAGAGTGGAAAGGAGGGAGAAGTGGAGGAGAGAGAGAGAAATATCGATGAAGAGAAGCACATAGGTTGGTTGCCTACCGCATGCACTCCTACTGGGGCTGGGGAACCTGCAACCAAGGTACATGCCCTTGACCTGGAATTGAACCTGTGACTCTTAGGTCTGCAGGCCAATGCTCTAACCACTGAGCAACCAGCCAGGGCTCAACACTATCTTGATATCATCAAATCTTAATATTAGGAAACAAATGTTACAAAAAACACTTAATGGCATCAATATCCAGTTAGTGTTCAGGTTGCCACAGTGTCTCATCATACGTTTCAGCTAGTTGAGCTGTCTCAGGACTTTTAAATTTCATCGAATCCTCCTCGGTCACTCTTTTTGTTCTTGAACTATTTTGTTCAAAAGTTTTCTCATTCTGTAAAACAGTTGAATGCAATGATGACTTGGATTCCCTATTCCTATTTTAAAAACCAGAAGGAAAAAATACGTTGACATAGACATATGTTCCTCATTAAAAACAACTTCGAATACTGCAGTCAAGGAACGCATATAGGCATTTGCTTATTTTATATATAATTTCCAAATTACTTTTCTTTATTCTCATGTTTTCTTCTAGTAAAAGGTACTTTACTCACTTGAGATACTTGCTGTTTATGCCTGTTTTCAATGGTTATCATTTCCCTTTGAAATAGCATGAAGCAAAAAGAGAAATATTTGTTTTATGTCAGAAATTCCCACATCTGGGGAGAATTAGTGCCAGAATATTGTCACCTAAAGTGAATCCACTTAACTATCATAGTAAGTAGTAAAAGAAAAGAAAAGCCCAGTATGATTCAGACTTTATGTTTATTTTATCTCAGATATGGCACCACTTAGATTATACTTGCTAACTCTTAGAACAAAGAGTGAATGTAGTATTAATTGTTTTCTTGAGATAGTTTTTCTGATGGAAATGCATGATAAACTTTTACTTCCTTCACTTCATTTGAATTTGTCAGCACAATCTAAAGAGGGCCATTTTTTTCAAAAGCAGTAGAAAGCTTAATCAGTTTTTGCATGGGTGTGGTCTACTAGGTAGAATAAAGGTTAAGGCACTATAACAAAGAACAATTATATGTCATTTCAAAAATAAGATGGAAGTGTGTTTATTTCTTACAATGTCTAGGCTGGTGGGGCAGTTCTGCTCCATGGGGTCATTCAAAGACCAGGTTCCAGTTCCATGTCATTCCTCCTCCTCTCCTTTGGCTCATTTGGGTGTCGCCTGGAATGCAGAAGGAAAGTTGAGTTTGCCGTGTGTACGTTCCAGCTGGTGGGAGGGTGGAAAATGCTCTAAACCCAGGGAAAGTCACTTGTCTTTAAATTGAAGATGATCCACATCTCAATTCTGCACATATCCCTTTGGCTTGTGAAGGAAAGAAACAATTTAAGCTACGTCACCAAACCAAAACGTAATAACTAGCTTACCTGCAGTTCCACTCTCCCAGGAGTGGAATCTCCTGATCAAAACTAGTGAGGTAATCCTATATAATAAAGAGCTAATATGCAAATGGTTGTCATACCCTCGCACCCTTGGGCCCTCGCGGCGGGGCTGGGAGACCTGAGGCTGTGCCAGGGGATCTGAGGCCACACCCCCTTGCCCCAGCCCCGGGGCCGGGGGACCTGAGG
>NW_005353325.1:2445709-2459829 GCF_000412655.1 Myotis brandtii | reverse complement strand
GTCTGGGTCTCGCGTGATTTTGAGGTGTGCGCCGGTGGGCGGGGACTTGACTCTGGGTCCTGCGGTGCGCCCCAGACTCTGACAGGAGGGAGATTTTCATATACATTTTACTAATTTTCTTTCATCTCTGACACTTCTATTATAGAGAAAGGGCAAATAGCAATATTAAAACAATTCCTCTAACTAATTCCCTTTTAATGTGCACAAATTTTGTGCACCGGGCCACTAGTCTGTTTGATAAAACCCCAGCATTCTCCTTATGGAAGCTGCCCTTGCCTGAAACACTCCACTTAATTTCTTAGTCCTACACTTTTTTTTTGGCCTTAAAAACCTTCTATTTTGTACAACTCATTGGAGCGCCCTTCCGGTTGCTAGATGGGATACTGCCCAATTCATGAATCACTAAATAAAGCCAATGATATATCCAAATGTACTCAATTGAATTTTGTTCTTTAATAGGCTTTAACTTAGATGGCCACACCTAACTGCAAAGAAGGCTAGGGGATATCATCTCTAGTCCATATGTCCAGGAAGAAGGGAGAATGGATTGGTGTGTGTGTGTGTGTGTGTGTGGAAAAGGGAGCAAAGAGCACTCTTGTACAGGGTATCTTACAGCTTTTTTATCCATTTGTCTATTGAGCAGTTCTCCAGTATTGCCCTCACTGACGTCTTGATCCTCATCTTTTGACTATTTGCGAGTTCATTGGCACCTGTATTGTTGACTGTTGCATCTCTTATTCAGTGAGGGATAAAGACCAGCAAAGTAGAACCTAGTAATGTGAAAGGGATATTTGCTTGGGGCCTATGTGGTCAGTTGGTAAATGAACATTTTTATGTTACGATAACTTTTCTTCTCTCTAGAACCGTTTAACTATGAGTCTCTAGTATAGTAAGTATATGTGTTGATTCTTGGAAGTATTGCACGTGGTTTATTTTCTAAAACATTTCCCTCCATTTATTACTCTTTTTTTCTTCCTTTTTGTAAATGGTGAGGTTCCCAACCCCAGTCGCAGCCACAGACCACAGAGGGGAACTTCAGTGTAGGACCCAAGCCTGTGTTAAAGAGCACCTGCTGTGTCTGTGTGTATACCTGTGCTATATGGACAGTACGGAACAGCTCTTCTCAGTGCAGCACTGCATGGTCTGCTTCCAGGTTCACTTGCCTCTTTAGTCCAATCACCTACCATATGGTAGTGAGCTGGGGTCCAGGGTACATTACCAGGAGAGATAAGTCAGCTGGTCTCTGTAACTTTGGCCTTTCGTCTTCTCTTTAGGTAAGGGTTTTACTAGATATTTTTAAAAAATAACATTATTTTTCAGTTACCATTGACATATAATATTAGTTTCAATTTAGGTAGAAGTAGAAGTTCTTAAACAGGGGGCTTTAACTAAACTCTACTGACCTTAGGGCATAATACAGCATAGTGATTAGACATTTATATAACCTATAAAGTGATCACCCCAGTAAGTCTGGTACCATCTGCTACATACATAGTTATTACAATAATATTGACTATATTCCCTATGCAGTACTTTACATCCCTGTGACTATTTTTATAATTGGCAGTTGTACGTATTAATCCCTTTCCTTCTTTCACTACCCCCCCAATCACCTTATCAAAATGTTCTTTGTAATTATAAGTTTGTTTCTGTTTTGTTTATTTTTGTGTGTGTTTGTTTTTAGATTCCACGTACAAATGAAACCATTTGGTATTTGTCTTTCTCTGTCTAATTTATTTCACTTAGCATAATTTCCTTTAGGTCCATCTATGTTGTAAATGGCAAGATTTCGTTCTTTTTTATGGCTGAGTAATGTTCCCTGGTAAAAATGCACCGCAGCTTTTTTATCCATTTGTCTATTGATGGACATTAGATAGCTTGATTCTTGAATTCCTCACCAGTTCAGCTTCAGTAGGCCAACAAACACTCAAAACTTTGTAACCTACTACATATCAACTGGCCGAATGGGTGCCTTTGTTCAATAGATTAGAAAGGCTGTAGCTTCACTTCATGATCTTAAATGGGGAGCTTAGAATGTACCATTTATTCTGATAGAAATCAGCCTAATACTTTTTTTTTTTGCTTGTATTTCTGTTACTTAATTCTGCTTTTACAAAAGGAAATTGAGTTTAAGCTGAGAGTATACATTGCAGGAGAGAGCATGGTTAGAGTTGTTCTGATATAATAGCTACCCATTTTAGGTACCTTTGAACGGAAATATAATCTACAGTATTTGGTTTCTCAGATAAACATCAGTCTGATGTTTATTCATGCTGGATTTCTTAACATTGGGAACAGACGCTAACTTTGTCATAAACCTATGATGAGATGTATAAAGGTTATGCGTTCTGGTGTAGAAGTTCTGAAACAGAGGGTTTTAACTAAACTCTATTGATCTTAGGGCATAACCAAGTGTTAGATTGAATTATATAATATGGCTGATTTTGTAGATAAAATAGTGCTGGGTAATGACAATTTCACATGGCTCAACCTAAATATGTGAATTTCAACAACCTCAAATCACTCTGCTCCTTCCTTTAAGGAGTTTGTCCTTCTCCTACCCTGATAATTAGGATGTTTGTTTCTTATTTACTGAACCCCTTACCAAGCTATCATTTGGTAACTCAAATTACTTTTGTTTTCATCTGTCTCTGACTACCTTTCCCGGTTAGCACTTCTGTTCTCTCTTTTTTAAAATCTTCACCTGAGGACGTGTTTTTTAGAGAGAGAGGAAGGGAGGCAGGAGGGGATGGAGGGAGGGAAGGAGGAAGGGAGATAGAGATAGAGATAGATAGGTAGATAGATAGATAGGGAGAGAGAGAAACATTGATCAGTTACATTCTGCACACACCCTGACCAGGGATTGAACCTGAAACAATCGTAGGTATGTGCCCTGACCAGGAATAAACCCACAAGCTTTTGTGTATGGGACGATGCTCTAACCAACTGAGCCACCCGACCAGGGCGGTACTTCTGTTCTCTTGATTAAAAATACAGTACTGTGAAAGGTGTAGAGACTAGAATGGACAGCCCTAGTAGCTATCCTTTTATGGTGAAGGAGGTGCTAAGATCTTTTGGTTAAAATTGCCAAACTGAGAAACTGAGAATCATTAGACTGGTACTCAGATTTGTAACACTGGACAGAGAACATAAATTCTTGGTGGCTTGGGTTTCTCATGGATGAAACTGACAGTTTCCATTATCTACTTCAGAATATTGGTGCTCAAAGACTAAAATGTTAGGTTTTCTAAACTTTTAAAAATTTATTTTTAATTTTTTAAAGATTGAGGTAAATTGACATATAATATTATATTAGTTTCAGTTGTGCAACATGATTGGATTTTTGTATATATTGCAAAATGATCACCACAGTAAGTCTAGTTACATTAAGATTTACTCTCAGCAACTTTCAAATATGCAGTATAGTATTATCAACTATAGTCACCATGCTGTACATTACCTTCCCAGGACTTATTTGTTTTATTATTGGAAATTGGTACCTTTTGACCTCCTTTACCCATTTTGCCCACCCTCTAACCCCTGTCTCTGTCTCTGAGCTTGTGTGTTTTTTTTTTTAAAGAACTCACATATAAAAGTTATATCATATGGTATTTTTTCTTTCTGTCTGACTTATTTCACTTAGCTTAATACCCTCAATGTCTATCTTTGCTATTGCAAATGGTAAGATTTTGTTCTTTTTTATGGCTGCATAATATTCCATTGTGTACACATACCACATCTTCTTTGTCCATTCATCCATTGATGGACACTTAGGTTGTTTTCATATCTTGGCTATTATAAATAATGCTGCAATGAACATAGGGCTGCATAATTTTTTTCAAGTTAGTGTTTTTAAGTTTTTCAGGTATATGTACTTGAGAGGGATGGCTGGATCATATGGTAATGCTAATCTTAATTTTTTTGAGGAACCTCCATACTATTTTCCATAGCGGCTGCACCAATTTACATTCCCACCAATAGTGAACAAGGGTTCCTTTTTCTCCACACCTTTGCCAGCACTTATTATTTCTTGTCATAGACACAGACAACAGTGTGGTGATGGCCAGAGGGAAGGGGAGGGTGGTGAGGGCTGGGTGGGAGCAGGCAAAGGGAGGATGGGAACATCTGTAATAGTGTCAACAATAAAAATAAAGTA
Source organism: Myotis brandtii (assembly GCF_000412655.1). Classification (NCBI taxonomy): domain Eukaryota; kingdom Metazoa; phylum Chordata; class Mammalia; order Chiroptera; family Vespertilionidae; genus Myotis; species Myotis brandtii. The sequence continues at coordinate 2,455,673 of NW_005353325.1, read as the reverse complement.
AAAAAAAAAAGACCTTCCAGACCATATGGTCTCTGTTGCAGCTATTCACCTCTGCCATTGTAGTGTGAAAGCAGTTACAGACAATATGTAAACAACTGAGTATGGCTGTGTTGTAATAAAACTTTAATTACAAATATAAAAAATAAAATAAATCAATTCCAGGGAAAGTAAAGAATTTTGTAGAAAAGGAAAAATAATCACAGTATTCTACAGAGTTCAGCTCTGTAGAATACATCTAGAACAGTGGTCGCCAACCTTTCGGACCTCATCATAATGTAAACAAAAAATAGTAATATTACTACCCATATAAATATATTGAGGGTAAGTGAGTGCAGGAAATTTTCTTGTGTGTGGGTGGGGACCTAGATCCTCCATAGTACTAGTAGGAAGTCAGTAGAGCATACCTAAAATTGAAAAACCAAGAAGTAGCAATACAAGTAGGTTACTTAGTGATGGTACAAAAATGTTTGCTTTTTTTAAAAAAATAAAAATATTTGCCTCTGAGAGTCAGAAAATTATTGGAAGATGGCAGTGGAAAGATATATGCTCTCTACTCTCCTCCCCTAAAAGTCTATTAAAACTTAAAAAAAAAAACAACAGAGGAAAATAATCTCATCTTCTTTAGAGAATTTATTATTATTTTTTAAGTTGGCAAAGTTTTACTGATTAACTGTAGATCTTCTCTCAATACCTTTAGGTTCATCTCCTAAAAAAAACCTCTTTCCATGAACCTTCTAACTTGATCTAATTTGGCCTAGTTGCTCTCTTGGCCTGCTGCTCAATGTCATCTTAGGTTTTCCCTCCAGCATCATCTGGGAGATTCTCCTTACCTTTCTTTTGTGTTGGAACCTTTGTTTCCTGTATTCCATGTATTTTGTGGCTTACTTCTTTCTTTTGGTAGAGTACATCCTCAAGTGGCTTTTTGAGAAGGCTGAATAGGAGGTAAAAAAATTTTAAGCCTTGCATATTTGAAAGATGTCTTTATTCTCTTGTCACTGCATTGCTAGTTTGGCTGAGTATAGAATTTTGGGTTAGAAATCAATTTCCTTTGGGATTTTTCTCCATCATCCTGCATTGCCTTTGATGATTGCCACTCTGAATTTCAATCCCTTCTATGAAACCTACTTTTAAGCTTGTGGAATCACCTGCCCCTGGTGTTAAGACCTTTTGCCTCTAGAGCTGCAGATGAGCCACACCCCCTTATCCTCCAGGACTTCCGTTCGGTAACTATGGTGTTACTCACTGGGCTGGGAACTACACATTTGCATATGACCTGTTTTCCAGGGAATAGCTTGCTTTTCTCTTACGGTCAATTTTTGTAAATTGTTTACACCCTGTGTTGAAGATGTGCTGCACAAAGATGAAAAGATAATTTCCAAAGATGTGGTATTTACAGATCAGCAGCTTCTCAGGAGGAAAAGAAAAAAGGAAAGAGGGCACCAAAATTTTAATTTAGAATAAGGAAGACCAACTTAGATGCAAAAGGAACAAGAGCTTTTTTTCTGACTTTTTATCTTAGTTTAGCTAATGGGTTCATTGTTAATAGGTCTTTTATCCCAACTATTTACTGAGAGGCTGCTGTAAACACCAAGAATGGTGTAAAGAGTTAGTGGAATAGTCCAAGCTCTTTCTTTAAGTTAGTGGCTCTCAAATCTACTTGCACATTAAATCATGATGCCCTGGGCCTCACCCCAGAACAACTGAATAGAAAGATCTGGGTCCTGGACATGTACATTCAAAAGAAAATCTCCTGCCCTAATTGGTTTGGCTCTGTGGTTAAAGCGTTGGCCCTCAGATGGAAGGGTCGTGGGTTCGATTCCGGTCAAGGCACATTCCTGAGTTGCAGGCTCTATCCCCGCTCTGATTGGAGGCTGTGGGGGAGGCAATCCATTGATGTGTCTCTCTCATATTGATGTTTCTCTCTCTCTCTGTCTCTCCTCCTCACTTCTACTCTCTCTAGAAAATCAATGGAAAAAATATCCTCCAGCGAGGATTAAAAAAAGAAGAAAATCTCCTTAGGTTGTTCTAATATATACTTAAGGTTGAGAACTATTTCTTTAGTAGGTTAAAATCTAGGTGAAAATTCAAATATGTTCATTAATTGCTGTATAACATGGAAGATTATGATGAGCTCTATGATGAGTGAGACAGAGATTATGGGTACATGAATTGGCAGGGTTTTTTGTTGTTCATCCTCACCTGAGGATATTTTCCCATTGATTTTTAGAGTGAAAGGGAGAGCTCGAGAGAAACATTGATATTCGAGAGGTTCATCTATTGGTTGCCTCCCGCATGTGCCCTCCACTGGGGCTGAGGATCCTGCAATTAAGGTCCATGCCCTTGGCTAGAATCAAACCCGGGACCTTTCGATCTGCAGGTCAACACTCTATCCACTAGTCAAACCAGCTAGGGCTGAATTGGAAGGTTTTTAATTAATTGAAATCAGCATGAAAGGCTTCATCAAGAAAGTGTGTTTTGAGGTAGAGGAGCTTTCATAGGGAGAGAGGGGACTCTAGACCAGGGATTGAATGCCAAGTATTTTGACTGGGTGTAGAATATATGGGGAACAATAGAAATAAAAATTCGATGTTAGGTTGTAGCCAGATTCTAGACAATCCAGTGTCAAACTAAGGAGTTTGACTTTATCCTGCAGGTGGGAGGAGGCTTTGAGGAGACATTGAGGGAGGCATTGAGGATTTCTGTTGAATGAAATGGCATGATCAAAGTGGTGTCTTTGAAGAGTGATCCAATGGGAATGAGGGGTATGTAGTGTGAATAACATGAGGAAAGGAAGATCAGTTGGAAAGCTCCTATTGTGGTCAAGAGTACAATGCTGAGCTAGGAAAAGAGCAGCGGAATTAATAAGTTCTTTCCCACATCTCATTAAACCTCACAATAACTTCATGGTATTTACTTCCATGTTTTATAAAGGAAGGAACTGATATACAGAGTTAAGCTGCTCTGAAGTAACCAAGTGGAAAATGGAAGGGCCTAATTGGATGATGACAGAGCAGTACTAGGGAGTTGCAAGGGTGCTTCTGAGGTATCAGGTTGGGTGTGAAGATGGTGGAATTCCTCAGTGGCTAACTCAGTGTCAAGTCTCTGGCTGTGGTCTCAAGTAACCCCTTATGTTCTTTTTTTTAAAAATATGTTTTTATTGATTTCAGAGAGGAACGGAGAGGGAGAGAGAGATAGAAACATCAATGATGAGAGCAAATCATTGATCGGCTGCTTCCTGCACACACCCTATTGGGGATCGAGCCTGCAGCCTGGGCATGTGCTCTGACCCCTGACTGGGAATCGAACCATGAGTTCCTGGTTCATAGGTCGATGCTCACCCACTTCCATTGCATTTATGGTTTGATATACAATGATGTCTTATAAAGGTGTGGTGAAGGAAGGGAAGAAATGGCTGTCACCAATTCAACTTGTCTCAAATAAGAATATTCAGGCCTTTTCTGAGTATCCTGAGTTTTCAGATAGTTAAATTTTGTTGAATATTAGAAGGTTTAGTTTGGACATGGGACTTCAAATATGGGCCGAGTAGGTTAGCTATGACTGGGTTTCCTTTTCTCTTGTGGTTGAGCAGAGAACTGTGGAGTGTGGTAGTGTAGACACGAGAGAACGTCCTCGTGGCTCTGTGATTAGGGTGTTTGATCAAGATTGCGTCCTTGTCAGAGCTGGAGAGTGAACCATAGCCATCACTGTGGTAATTCACTTCGTTCACACATTTATCTTATCTACGTGCTTGTCCATTTTGTGTGCCAAGACCCTGAGGCTATTCAAATAGAAGCTTAAATCAGCCAGGCAGGTGATGAATTGTACTTTTCCATCCGAGATGTTTGTGTCCTTGCAATCAAATAGCAGAAGGGTGTGCCAGAAAGTTAAGGGATGCTGGGGAGGTACAAAGCAGAGAATCATCATCATGGCAAACCTTGATTAGGCTTTCTGTAAAATGCTGGATATGGGTGAAGAGAGTGAGGCCGGGGGTGAAGTGGAGGTTGAGCTTTTGTGACCTGGCATTCTCAGTCCAGGTGTGTGGAATAACATTTATTGGCTCTGGGTGTGGGGAGGATAAAGGCTTATTTTGGTGATTTGAAATGACAACATCCTTGGAAAATCAAAATGTCACATTTTATTTCAACTGTTCACTTTCTTTAGAATACTGGAATCTTCAATGGCAGGAGAAGGAGTGATCAGAAGACCGAGATGAATTTTAACACTATTCTAGAAGAGATTCTTATTAAAAGGTCACAGCAGAGAAAGAAGACATCGCCCTTAAACTACAAAGAGAGACTTTTTGTGCTAACAAAGTCCATGTTAACCTACTATGAAGGTCGAGCAGAGGTAGGAGACAATCAAAATGTGCTTTGCTGATTTCTACTTTGTGTTGTTACTACTTTGTAATATTGCCCCCAATGAGGTAGGAGACAATCAAAATGTGCTTTGCTGATTTCTGTGTTGTTACTACTTTGTAATACTGCCCCCAAACGTATGGAATAAGCTTTAGGTTAATGAAGTTAATAATGAAGTAAAGGTAATAATATGTTATTTGGATTTGAAAGATAAAGTTTAGGATGTGGATATAAATTATTCATTAATTATGGGTTTGGTATATATGGGTAAACATTTTCTATCAGCCTACTAAATTAATCTGTTAATGAAAACAAATTAAATCCTTATGGGCTTCATTAAGTATATTGTATACATGGCTCTTTCCCATAAGTTACTGTATTGCATACATATCAAAGTCTTCTTTAACACGTAGAAACTGTGTCTGTATCAATTCATCATAAAGTGGGACAGACCTCTGCCCTCTCTTGGTTCTCTGGACCCCAGGCTCCTTCAATACGATGGCAATAAGCATTTATTGAAACTTCCTGTTAAGTACAGCTCATTGTGCTTTGGGAGTTGGCTGAGAAATTCTGTTCTGGATGGTGGAAATTCAGGCAAGCTGTGCCTTCCAGCTCTGACATTGGAAAACCCGTGCTTCAGTTCCCGTGACGGGCCACTCTTTGGCGTGCCCTCCTTGTTCTTATTACTCACAACTAGCTCACATTTCTGCATATTCTAATGAACTGGTAATTGATCTTCCCAGCAATTTATGTTGTTTGATCTTACTCATAATAACACAGAACAAAGGGGGTTTCATAAGTGATCTTGCATTCTGCACATGGGTCAGATCATCTGACACGCCAGGGGACGCTCTGTGTGGTATTGCAATGGAATCCAGGGGATTGCGCGGCTGGGGGTTAATCGGGAAAAAGGCCACGAAATAGCGGGGAGAAAACAAGGGGAGGAGAGATTTCTCTATGTCGCGATGTGGAATAAAAACTTTTCAAGTAGTGAGTAAATCTCCAACAATTGCTAGCTAAGAAATCAGGAACTTTTTATAACTGGACTTAGGTACTACTAACTTGGTTGGTGTGTTTTCTGTAATGCTGCTCCAGTATGAAACTGGCAAATAGTTTATAAAGTCGCGGAGTAGGGACACTAGTTGTGTCGGATCACGAAGGCCACCTCCAGGTGCGATGATTTGATAGGAGAACTCACGGCACTCAGCATATAGTTGTACTCTCAGGTACAGTTTATTTGGTTTATTACGGTAAAAAGAGACAAAGCAAAATCAGCAAAAGTAAAAGGCAAATGGGGCAAGTCTGGAGGAAACCAGGCATAAGTTTGCAAGAGTCCTTTCTCAATGGAGCCAGAAAGGGTGTGCATAATTCCTCCAGCATCGAATTGTGACAATTATGAAATGTTGTTACCAGGAAGCTCATTAGAGACTCAGTAGCCAAGGTTTTCGTTGGAGGCTGATCACATAAGTACCCTCTGCCTAGCATGTACCAACATTCAAGACTCCAGAAGGAAAGCAGGTGTTCAGCTTAAACATATTGTTTGTACAAATAGTTTAGGCTCAGTGAGCTATTCTTATGGGTGCTCGGAATGGCAGGGCCCTCCCAGAGTTCAGGTTTAAGCCAAGGGCCAACCTTGTAAGCCAGCCTTTCCCAAGATAGTAGTCTCATAGACCAGCTATGTTAACTCTTTTTTGCAAATCAGTGGTAATACTGGTAAAAATTTTTGAGCACCAAATATATGCCAGGCACTGTGCTGAATACTTTACATGCATGACTTTTTCCCCTCAAAACAATGCTAAATTGTATTATTAGTATCCCCCTTTAAAAAATGAGTGATGTGAGGCTTAGAAAGTTTAAAAACTCGCATAAGATCATACACCTAATGAATTACAGGGCTTTTTTTTTCAAAGCCTATCTTTGAAACCACCTTGATACTCCAAAGAGTGAAAAATTCTGTTAAATCTTTCTATAACACAGGTAGAGTTGTATTTTAAAGCAAGTATATTTTTATTACTTTCAGTTATGAATTTTTAAAATTTTCTTTGTGATAGAAGAACATTAATACTAGAGAGGGGTTTTGTCCTGGTTCTGCCACTATCTACTTGAGCATTGTAAAACAGTGCTCTTCCAGTTTGTATATATAGTTTAGAAACTACTTTTATATACATTTTCTATCTTTTCATACTCTGAACTCCTCCTTTGTCATCACTGCTTCAACCCTAGCACACGTCCAATCTATTACCAGGTCCCATGAATTCTCCTTCCTTTTGTTACAACTTTAAAGCGGCTCCCCACCCCATTCTCTTAGGTGGATTACTGCTCTACCTGATTCCACTCTTGAATATTTATCTTTCGTTTACAGAGTCTTCAGAGAGATATTGAAAACCTGTATCTTCTCTTTGATTTTCTCTAGGATCAAGTTAAAACTCCTTAGCTTGGAATACAAGGTGCATAATGCAATTTTCTAATTGCCAACCCTACTTTCTCTGGCATCAGCCATATCTTCTACCTGCAATTGCCCTGTCTCATGGTGCCTTTGTCAGTCCTACTTGGAGTGATATCCTTCTCTACCTTCCTGCCAGGACTTATCTCTCCATCCACTGTCTTTTTCAGCCACCAAAAATTGGTTGAGTGCCTGGCAAGTGCTCATCTTTCCTGACTCCGCTCACTCCCCACCTTCTCTGAAGCCTTTCCTAGTTCTTTCCCACTAAAGGTAGAATCCACACCCCACTCCAACCCTCTGTGCCTGTAAATACTTTTATCATGGCATCTTGGTTGTCTGACTTCATTTACATATCTTAGTCCTTCATTGGACTTTAAACTCTTGGAGGGCAGGGTTCACAGCTTATTTATCTTCGCATTTCTGAGGGCCCAGTGCACAGTGGGTACTCGGTAGAAGGGCTGGCTGGATGGAAGGAGAGATGGAGAGACCATAATCTTAGACACAGGCAGGGCAGGCTCATCCTAAACATACATCATGAACCATGATACCCAGAAAGGTTGTCACACTGCAAGCAAGTGGAAGAGTCAGAATTTGAACCTTGATATTCTGACTCTTAAGTTCAGTGCTTTTTCCATAATGCCACCAGTGCATCCCTTATCATTTTATTCCAGCTGTACTGAAATCGAACATTGTTTGTAATGAGATGCTTGAAATTTTAGTCTTTTACCCAGCGTAACGGACAGGATGGTTGAGGCAATCAGTTACGAGTATGACGTGACATGAGTCTCTTAAGCATCCTGGGGAAACTCTCATATTTCTATGGAGTCTTCTGGGTCATAGAGGATGGTTTTCTTGACCAGCCCTGGGAGCCTGGAGACTGTGATATAGAGATAAGAGCTTCCTAAAGTCCAGGGATGATCACATGTTTCTCTCCTGGTTGTATCCTTAGACTATGGGGACCTCTCAGTGGGACGCATAGGTTTCCAGGACACTTGTAATCCTACCTGAGGATTTGTATCTCTCAGCACGTCGTCTGATTCTGGAGAATGGGTGTGGGCTGGGAAAAGTTTCTTTTATTTACTATAGAGAAATTGGAAGCATTTGCATCACACTTTACCAGATAGTTCACTAGCTTGTAAAAAGTGATACAGCTCTAAACACTCAATAGAAGTAGTACAGTGCTTATTGTACAAGGAAACTTTTTTTGGCTCTGAAAATTCTCAACTGTATTATCTCAGAAATTTTTTCTTTTATTATTTTAAATTTTTTTCATTATTTAAAATTTTTTTATTTATTGATTTGAGAGAGCGAGAGAAACATTGACTTGTTGTTCCACTTATCCATGCATTCATTGGTTGCTTCTTTTATGTGCCTTGACCATGGATGGAACCTGAAACCTTGGCATATCTGGACAATGCTCTAACCCAGTGGTCCGCAAACTGCTGCCCCTTGAGTGTGGCTCTTCCACAAAATACCACGTGCGGGCGTGCACGTACAGTGCGATTGAAACTTCATGGCCACACTCAAGGAGCCAAAGAGCCGCATGTGGCTCGCGAGCCACAATTTGCCGACCACTGCTCTAACCAAATGAGCTACTCGGCCAGGGTGAAAACTCATTTTCTTGTAGGCAGTTGAGTTTCCTTGTTTCTGAAAAAAGGTAGTATTGACTTCCTCTCTTGTGTCTCAATTTCCTTTCTTATGTCTCTTCTTCTGATTCATATCTGCCTTCTTAATCTCCTGTCCTGGATCTGAACTTCCTTGTAATTAATCATTTACTAGGATATGATCCATCCTCTTAATTTACCAATTTATTCATTTTCACTTCATAACATTTTACTATGCGTTTTTTCTCTCTAGGAAGCAGAAATCTACTTAAGACAGAAGGTAGTTGGGTTGAAGGGTACCATTCCTTCCATCTAGACTCTGAAAACATTTTTTTAATAACTTCATATTTTGCTGTAGTTTCAAACTTTGAAAAAGTTGCAAGAATAGTAGAAGGAACTCTCAAGTAACCTCTCCAGTAATCAGATTTACGAATTTGCCTATGGTTTTGTCCAGTTTGCTTTATCATTCTCTTTGTCTCTCTCTATGCATGTTATTTTCTGAACAATTTGAGAATAAGTTGTAGATGTTGCCCCTTTTATCACTTTATAGGTCATTATATATTGTCTAAGACCAAGACCATTCTCTTTTATAACCACAGTACAATGATCAAAATCAAGACTTTAAACACTGATACAATACTATTGTTGAGTCTGTAGTCAAATTTTATTTATTTTTTTGCTGATGTCATCATAGCTATTTCTCAACTTCCTCCCCTTGCCAAGTTGAGGATCTAATCCCTGATCGCCCATTGCATTTAGTTGGTTAAGACATAAAGTTTTTAAATGTCGGTGGTGAGAGGAAGAGAAATGTAAGGAAGAAATGCTGTCTTTTGTTGCATACTATAAAATGCCAACTATCTCATGAATAGTCAACGATTGTCTGTGAGACTCCACAAACATGAAATCAGGTTTAAAATTATTATAGTCTGTTCTCTTACTCTCATTCTCATGGTCGTCTTTAGGATGGCCATAATATCTCACCAAAGAAATTGTTTACTTTAGCCTGGTCCACTACGATGAGTAAAAATCACTATTCCTGTTTCCCTATCTGGACCCTCGCCTCAGTTTTAACTTTTTCTTCTTCTGTGTTAAACAGTTGTTAGGCATGTAAAATACTTCATGAGGAACAGGTTTGGTTCTCATGCTCTACTTAAAACTAGAAATAATACAAAGATTCTAGACTTTGAAAAACACTGTAGGATCTGGCTATGATAGTTCTGCTTTATTCATTGCTTATTTGTATTATGATGAGAGAGACAAAGGCTGTAAGAAAAATCAGTGTTTTTGTTCAGAAATGACATTACCTAGTTTATTTTATTCATAAGACTTAGCTCTTAGCAATTTTTAGTGATATCCCAAAGTAAAATTTCCATCACAGTTTTATTTAGCAATTTTGCCACTGACTATATTCAAAGGACTGTGCTGTGAAGGCCCTTAAGACAGTTGGGAAAGAACAATTCCCAGAAAGTTTGGGAAATGGCATTATAGTTGAAATAAACATAGTGTTTTGCCCCACCTCTCTTTTCCCACCTGCCTATTTTGAAAGAAACTTGTCTTAATTG
>NW_005353325.1:2440698-2445635 GCF_000412655.1 Myotis brandtii | reverse complement strand
GGAGAGGAAAGGAGAGGGAGAGAGAGATAGAAACATCAATGATGAGAGAGAATCATTGATTGGCTTCCTCCTGCGCACCCCACACTGGAGATTGGGCCTGCAACCTGGGCCTGTGCCCTGAATCAAACTGTGACCTCCTGTTTCATAGGTTGACACTCAACCTCTGAGCCATGCTGGCTGTGCTTGCAAATTTTTTTGTAAAAAATAACTATATTTGCCCTGGCTGGTTTGGCTCAGTGGATATAGCGTCAGCCTGTGGACTGAAGGGTCCTAGGTTCAATTCCAGTCAAAGACACATGCCTGGGTTGTGGGCTTGATCCCCAGTGGGGGATGTGCAGGTTTTTTTTCTCCCTTCCTCTCTGAAATCAATAAAGATATATTTAAAAAAAAAACCAGCTATATTTCACATAATGAATTTTGTAACCCGAGTTTCATTTCTGTCTATTGCATCATGAACTACTGGGCTGGGGATTCTTAGAAATCTTTGAAGCTACTTCTGTAATTATTTTCTATTAAAGTGTTTGTTGATGAGGATAAATATGATAGCTTTTTCTTGAGGAACAGTTAAAAAAGAGACCAAATTGTATGAGTGGAGGAAGCTTTGGTAGAAAAGTCTAGATTATGTAGATTTGGAGGGTGGTAGAAGTTGGGAGGGGTTGGGGAAGACCTCCATGTAGAGAAACATTGGTGTATGAGCAATGTTGAGCAGAGAAAGCCCTTTTGATACAGAGGGAACAGCATGTTCAAAGGCCCTGGGGTGAAAGGGAGCTTGGTATGTTTGTGGACCTGTTCTGCTCTAGACCTATATAGATTTATATAACTGATTATTACCCATACAATGAGATAAGTGATTTTATTAGTAATAAAAAAGAACCATAGAATTTTAGAGCTTGAAGGAACTATAAAGAATGACCCTCCAAATGTTTCCCTTCTGGAAAATAAGGATAAGGAGCTATTTGCCCAGGTCACCCAATAAGCTGGTTGGTTGGTAAGGCTGGACAGGAAACTCAGACCCAAATGTTTCTGTATCAGCCTCTGATTACACTGCCTTGGTTCTGGAATGGATGTGTTTGGTTGCCCAAGAAGGCGAGGGTACTTATACAGCTTAAATAATATGGTTATTCACAGAATGGACACCACCTAGTGACTGTTCAGACCCCTTTGCTTAAAAATACTTGTTACTTTTCTGCTTTTGAAGCTTTGCTCTTGCTGTGACTAACAGTTCTTCTCTCTTCCACTTACCCAGTCTCCATCACAAGTATTCTTAAGAGAGAGACCCTTCCCATCTCTCTGGTCATAAATGCCTTGCTTTTTGTGAATTGCTGTTAAGTTGATGTACTGTTCTTATCGGTTTTTTTTTCTCACCCATTACATAATAATCACGAGGGCCAAGGTTGTTGCCTCATAATTTAAACACATTACACGATACCTTGCACTTATTAGGCCTCCAACAGTTTTTTTGGTGATAATTACAATGGTGATGATATGTTAGTATTTGACTAAGCAAAAAGATCTTGAGAGACCTTGTGATAGTGATTTCCCATGCAGTTTTTCTCCATTTTATTTTGTTTATTTTATTTTTCCTCACCTGAGAATATTTTTTCCATTGATCTTTAGAGAGAGAGTGGAAGGGAGGGAGGAGGGGAGAGACAGAAACATTGATGTAAGAGAGACACATCAACTAGTTGCCTCCCACATGCATCCTGACTGGGGCCGGAGATCAAACCTGCACCTGAAGAACATGCCCTTGACCGGGAATTGAACCCATGACCCTTTGGTCCAGGAGCCGACACTCTAACCACTGAGCAAAACCTGCCAGGGCTCCATTTTACTTCTTGAGGAGATGCTTTATCTAAGCTTAGAAATACAACTATGTTTTTATTTGGTATTTATTAGTATTAATCTCTCCCCATAACTAAAATGTGGATATTATAAATAATCAAGATATGAACTGTCAGAAGACATCAGATAGCAATTTGAGAAAGTAAAACTCCATTTTGAGTTGTTTCCAGAACTGTTTAGGACACTAACTCTTAGCCACTGGTTGGTGGTGGTCATGTATATGTAGAGAATTATCTGCAGAGGGAGCTTAGAAGCACCTGTGCTATTCAGCAATTAATTCTATGACTTTTAGGAGAATGCCTGCCATTATTAGCCATTGGGTTTTGTAAATATACTGTATTTCTGAGATAAATATTAAGTTTGATGATAACTACCTCAGAGAATTAAAAACTGCCTTTTCGTTACTGTCTTTTTACCAAAGTTCTTCATGTACCTTTTTTATTTTTATTCTTAGAGAACTGTCTATAATATTTGCATACTTCCATTTGGTATCACCTGAAATGAAAAATTGCACAAAATATATGCAATGTAACTTTTTTGTTAAATAAAATTATGTAAGAGACTTCATTGAAATCTCTAGTGATTTTTAATAGATTGTGGGAAAGGAATTTTCTCCCCATTATCCTAGTTGTATGAGAAAACTTTTTTCATTCTATCTTTATTCCAAGTAATCATGTAGGTATAGCTGTTTCTTAATTTTATTTGCCACTGCAAAAAGTAACATGGATAGATGTAAGTTCCTGCTAGTGAGATTGTAGCATGTGAATTTTACTCCTTTTAGAGGAATACATATATTATATGTGTATGTATCTGTATCTGTATCTATCTATATGTATATGTGTCTGTATCTATGTCTATGTTTATGTCTATATCTACATCTATCATCTATATCATCTATACCTAGACTTACCTTTCCTGACAGAAGAGAGTCTATACATTTTTGCTTGTTATATAGGACTCAACTCATTTGGTTTAGCCTATTCATCATTTGTACCACAAAGATTTAGTGAGTGTACACACAGTATGCTAAGATAGAGGAATTAATCGCTGTCTTTTTACCAAAGTTCTTAGAAATGCAACTTAGAGCGATTCCGGCTTTTTAAGTGTACAGTCTGATTAAGCCATAGTTCTACTTCTATGGGTTCAGCAGACTTTCTTATGCCGCATCTACTCTCTTGTGAGGGGGCCTCCTGAGACCAGAGTTCTTATCCCTACGTGCCACTGCTGGTTGCACTCGCGTGCATTTCTGGATTCCTTCGGACTCTAACTTCACTGGCCCTTGGGTTACCAGGTGTAACATGGGTGGTTACACCTACAGTGTTTCAAGGTTTCCTTCTGTTCTTAAATTTCCCATCGCATAGGTTTTACAAAAGTACAGGGGTTTTGCACACATAACTTGCCATGCTCTGTTCTCCTTAGCATCTCTAGAAAGTAGATAACCATCAAATTTGTCCAACTCGTATTCTACAAGTGAAGACGCCGAGGGACAGCCAGGCTCCTTCTTCGAAGTGACAGATGTGCCCTTTGACTAGATGAAGCAAAATGTCTTATCTTGCTGGCTAGTGTGCTGTTAAACCACACTCTGCTACTTCCCGCAAAGGGGACTTCCTTAAACAGTAGCTTCACTGACCACCTCTGTGCATGTGTTTCCTTCCTCCCCTTCGCTGGCTTGAAGAGAGCGCCCGTGACAGTTTTTCATTGGTGCTTGTTTTGCCCTCACTGTACCCCTGCGAGGTGGCGGGAGCCCTGTGCGTTTCAATCACTTGGAGTGGTGCAGAAAAGAGACCCATAGAAGGAGAATTTCCCTGTGAATGCTTCTATGAAAGAAGTTGAAAAGGGTTATACTTAGTTTGAAACTCTTAAGAACTTCAAAGTGATTTTGGTTAAGTAATAGGAACGAAAATTCATTTCATAGATACGTTAAATGATTTGTGAGAGAGAAAACTCACAAGTAACTCAAAGATGAATTTGTTACATTCATAGTCTGTCCCAGCAGTAGAGCACATCATCATAGTGAAAAAGACCCTTACAAATCTACCGCAATATATTAGTAAGTTAGGTTAGCACTTGTAAAAATAGTTAAGTAAGCTGATTTTTATTTATTTATTTATTTTTCAAATATATTTTATTGGTTTCAGAGAAGGAGGGAGAAGGAGAGAGAGATAGAAGCACCAATGATGAGAGAGAATCATTGATCGGTTGCCTCCGGCACGCCCCACTCTGGGGAGCCCGCATCCCAGGCATATGTCCTGACCAGGAATCGAACCGTGATCTCCTGGTTCATAGGTTGATGTTCATAGATTTTTTAGATGAACTCAGTCCTGATTGATTATAGTACAATGTCAAAATAAATGGTAGAGAGTTGAATTTTCTTGGAAAAAGCTGAGTAGACTGATGTTAAAAATCAAATATATAAGTTAGAAGTTTTTAAAAATGGGGTCATTCCTTTATTTTCAGCAATCACTTTCGAAGGATACATTTAGTTATGACTAAAATGTCTGTAGGAAAAAAGGCCAACATCCACTGGATGAGATAAAATTTTCCTTGAGGTTTGAGAACCAGCTTTTCATCTGTTTTCTGTTCCTTCTTCATTATAGGGAACTTCAGTTCTAGTCTAAGGTCCACCTCTGAGTTAATAGAACTTCCGTGAGTTAGAGAGTGGACACTGTATCCTGGAGCCAGATTGTGTGGGTTCAAATTCCAAACTTGTTGCTTATTAGCTGTGACTGTGGACAAGTTACTTAATATCCCTCTGTGCCTCATTTCCCTCATCTTTAAACTGGGGCAAATAATATTATTTCCCCCATAGGTTCTTGTGAGGAGTAAATGGATATGAAGTAGTTAGGACTGTTGCTGGCATAGAGTTAAGTACCTTTGTAAGTATCAGCAGGGCTGTCATTCTGGGTAGGTTGCATTGTCGCCGACTTTTATCTTTTTGTAGAATGTGTTTCAGAGTTTCTGTTCTTGTGTGTGGCTCTTCCCAGATTTGGAAATTATTGCAATAAGCAGAACGGTTTCATTCTCCTAGTAGGCCGCTAATTCCAGGTGATTCACACTTAAATTGGTCACTGATCTTGTTGCGTTGTATTTTGTTA
>NW_005353325.1:2411543-2440538 GCF_000412655.1 Myotis brandtii | reverse complement strand
GGGTCCCCCCCCCCCCCGGATGTTTATCTGTGGGGCACATGATAGGGTGCTGGTTGTGATAAATGTGTTGCTTCAGTTTTACATTTTTATAACACCAGAGGTGGATCTACCTTGAGTCACATTAAAGAAAAGTAAGCATAAGAGCCTTTCAATTCATAGCTTTTTCTCGGGGCCCCGAAAGGGCACTAGCAATTTTGTTTTATAATTTTACACTTGAAAAAAGAGAGCCTTCTCCCCAAAGTGTATAAGCTTCAGGTCATTCAAAACCTGGATCTACCTCTGAGGAGCATGTAAGGCTTGTTTTGTTCTAATATTTGATAATATCTACAAATTTTGCCAGTGAAATACCCCCAAGCATCTCCACTGTAAACCAGCTAAAAAACAAGCACATTTGTAATTGGTTTATATTCTTAAAAGTCTTTCTAAGTGGCATATGTCTACTATAACCCATTTAATTTATTTCCCTTTAATAGTTTCAGGGTTGTTTTGTTATTATATTTTAAAGAGTTTATTTTTTCAATTAATTTATTATTTTTAAGTCTTTATTGTTGAAAGTATTACATAAGTCCCCCTTCCCCCACATTGACCTCTTCCAGCCCGCCCTGCCCCCCTCCCCAGGCCTTCACCACCTCATTGTCTGAGTTGTTTTTTTAAAGTTATATACTTTTCTTGTTAAATGTTAAATTTTCTGAATATTTTATGGTTGTAGTTACTCTTATGTCTAGGTTGTTTTTCTTGATATGTTTTGTTGTAATTAGATATTGTTGATATATAATCAAGCTCTTGATTTTTATATCTATTTTGTAAGCAACTGGTATACTATGCTATTTCTAAATATTACATAGGGATATGATATTCTGTTCCCAACTTTGCTATAAAACTTATTTTTTAATTAAATTTAATTCAAATTATGAGAAGAAAGCAATGAAAAATATTAGAAATAAAAGCATTTTAAATTTTAAACAGGAATACTTCAAAGGTTGGGATTAAATCTTTCTTTGCTGAGAAAGTTATAAATTGTGTCTTGGACAGAGGTATTGATGGGGTATGGTGGAGGAACATACATAAGCAATAACATTAAACTTTCCGAATCACCTGAAATATAAATTTTAGAAGTAGAGAAACCTAGATTTGTAATTCATAAGCACTACCGTTAGTGGGGTAATAGGATGCAAGCCCACGCCCAGGAAGGCCTTCATAGATATCTGTACCCTAACTTTAGCCAAAAATGTTTTTTACTTTAATTAATTAATTTAACAAAAATATTTTAAGTGCCTACTTTGTGGCAGGTACTGTGCTAGGCGTGGGGACACAAGAGTATATGTAGTGAATGTACTGCTCTTAGGGAGCTTACCTTCTAGAGGAGAAAGACAGACAGTGTACAGCTATACCAGTAAATGTCTCCCGCCCATGAAGAAAAGGAAAGCAGGACAGGACGGCGCCTTGCCTGGTTGTGTTTTGTGTTTTTGTAGGTGTTCAGGGAATGAAGATATTAGGAAGGTCAAGGCAGTTCACGTAGAAGCCTGGGGGAGGATGTTCCAGCAGAGAAGCCAGGAACGCAAGGCCCTGAGGGAGGCAGCAGGTGCTTCGTTGTTAAAGAAGCAGCAGGGAGGTCAAAGGGCTGAAGTGGAATGGGGTGGGGTGTAGGGGAAGAGTCCGGATATCTGGGCAAGATCATGCATGGATGGCTTTGTGGGCCCTGGAAAAAACTTTGTATTTTTATTTTTTTAAATGTGATAGGTAGATTCTGGAGAATTATGAGTGGGGAGTGACAAAATTTGACCCGTATATTCCTATACATCAAGACACTGGGGCATAGTGGAACATGAATTAGCAGTTAGAAGGTTTTAGGGTATATGCCCGACCGGCATGGCTCACTAGTTGAGCGTCGGCCTATGAACCAGGAGGTCATGGTTCGATTCCCAGTCAGGGCATATGTCTGGGTTGTAGGCTGCAGAAGCCAATCAATGATTCTCTCTCATCCTCTCTCTCTCTCCTTCTCCCTTCCTCTCTGAAATCAATAAAAATATATTTTTTTTAAAAAAGAAGGATTAGGGTATAGTCTGGCTCTGCTAATGTGACCTTGGGGAGGTCAGTTATCCAGTCAGTGCCTCAGTTTCCACCCTAAATGAGGAAAGTAGATTATGTGATCACTGGAATCTCTCCTGGCCAAATGTAATTCTCAGATCTTAAAATAGTGAGTAAGCATTCCGATATATTTGCAGTGGTTGTTGGCTATGTGGAATAGGAGAGGACACCTGCCCCTCCCCACTTTGTGTTCAGACTTTGGACCTTTCCTGTTCTCAGCCCTGAGCCTCACTCCTGCTTCTGGGTGGCCAAGTTTTAGTATGTGTCTTTTTTTCAACCTGCATTTCTCTGATTACTAAGGAGGATGAGCAGTTCTACATATTTTCATTGTCCGTTGGCTCTGTTGAAGTGCCCATTTAGATATTTCCCCCTCCCCCCTTTTTCTTTCTATTAGGTGTTCTGTCTTATTTGTTTTTGAACTATATAAGTATGTATTCTGAATCAAACCCATTGTCTGTATATTCTTTGCAAATACATGTTTGTACTGTGGCTTGTCTTTTAATTTTCTTAATGATATATTTTTATTGCAGTAAAATACACATAACAAACTTACCATTTATAACCATTTTAAAGTGTACAATTCAGTGGCATTAAGTACCTTTATAATGTTGTGCAACAGTCATCACTGTCTGTTTCCAAAACTTTTTCATCACCCCAAACAGAAACCTTGAGCATGTTCCATGTGTACTTGAGAAGGATGTGTATTCTGTTGCTTTTGGGTGGGATGTTCTGTATATGTCTGTTAAGTCAATCTTGTCTACATTTTGTTTAAGGCCATTGCCTTGTCTTTGAGTTAACTGACCCTTCAGTGAACTCTTCTGCTTCATCTAGTCTGCTGTTGAACTCCTCTAGTATATTTTCCAGTTCATTTATTGTTTTCTTCAGCTGTGACTTCTACTTGGTACTTTCTTACATTTTTCCTCTCTTTGTTGAAGTTCTCATTGTGTTTATCCATTCTTATCCCCAGTTTAATAAGCATCTTTATGACCATTACTTTGAACTCTTTATTAGGTAAATTACTTATCTCCATTTCATTAAGTGTTTTCCTGAGATTTCTTCTTGTTCTTTCATTTGGCACATATTTCCTTGTTTCATTCTGCTTGACTCTGTGTTGGTTTTTATGCAGTAGATGAAACAACCACCTCTCCCAGTCAGTCTTGAAGAAGTGATTTCATGTAGGAGATGAACCTTGTCATCAACCTTTGCCCAGCTCTTACTTGTCTCTCAAATCTTTGTCCAAGGAGCCTATTGTATTTGAAATAGCTCCTCATAGATGAGACTGTGCCAAGTTTGTTAGTGTCTGAAAGGGAGGATCTCAGCACCTATAATCAAGCTGATTGGAAGCCAGATCCACAGGCAGCAACTTTTATTTTTTAATATATTTTTATTGATTTCAGAGAGGAAAGGAGAGGGAGAGAGAGATAGAAACATCAATGATGAGAGAGAATCATTGATTGGCTGCCTCCTGCATACCCCCTACTGGGAGTCCAGCCCACAACCTAGGCATGTGCCCTTGACCGGAATCAAACCCAGGACCCTTCAGTCCACAGGCTGACACTGTATCCTCAGATCCAACCAGCTAGGGCAGCAACTTCTTAAAGTATGCAAATATATCCAGTCCTATGGGACTGCAAGCGTAAGCTCTGCTGGCTACCAGAGCCAGGCAATCTGGAGGTGTCCCCTAGGTAGCAGTGGCAAAAATTGGGATTCCAGGTAAGTGTACAAGCTGTTCTCTGGGAGAAGCTCTATTTTTTGGGATAGATAACATGTTAGACCACAAAACAAGTCTTAATAAATTTAAAATGATTAAAATCATATCAAGCATCTTTTCCAACCACGATGGTATGAAATTAAAAATCAACCACACAAAAACACTGGACAATTATGAATGTGGAGATTAAATAACGTGCTACTAAACAACCAATGTGTCAAGAAGAATTCAAAAGAGAAATAAAAAATTACCTTGAGACAAATGAAAATATATCAAAATTTATGGGAACTAGCAAAAGCAGTTCTAAGAGGGAAGTTCATAGCACCAAATGCCTACCTCAAGAAACAGGAAACATCTAAAACAGCCTAACTTTACACTTCAAGGAACTAGGATAAAAAGAACAAATGAAGCCCACAGTTAGTACTAGGAATGAAATAACAAAGATTAAAACAGAAATAAGTGAAATAGAGACTGAAGAGACAGTAGGAAAGATCAATGAAATTAAGAGCTGGTTCTTTGAAAACGTAAATAAAGTTGACACACCTGTATGTAGAATTCCAAGAAAAAAGAGAGTGGACTCAAATAAATAAAATTAGAAATGAAAGGGAAATTACAACTAATACCTCAGAAATACAAATGATCATATGATACTATGAACAATTGTATGCCAACAAATTGGACAACCTAGAAGAAATTCCTAGAAACATACAACCTACCAAGACTAAGTCATGAAAAAAATAAAGAAAATATGAACAGTGATCATATCAGTAATCAAAACCTCCCAACAAACCAAAGTCCAGGGCCAGATGATTTCATTGCTGAATTCTACCAAACATTCAAAGAAGAATTAATACCAATTCTTCTTAAATTGTTCCCAAAAACAGAAGAGAAAGGAACTCTTCACAACTCATTTTATGAGGGTAGCATTAGCTTGATACCAAAGCCAGACAAGGATGTTATTTTATCCTCACATCGATATTTTTCCATTGATTTCTAGAGAGAGTGGAAGAGAGAGGCAAAGACAGAGAGAAATAGCGATGTGAGAGAAATACATGGATTGGTTGCCTCCTGCACAAACCCAGACCAGGGCCCAGGCCAGGGAGGAGTGTGCAACCAAGGTCTGTGCCCTTGACTGGAATCAAACCCAGGATCTTCCAGTCCACAGGCTGATGCTCTATCCACTGAGCCAAACCGGCTAGGGCCAGATAAGGATGTTATAAGAAAAATTATAGGCCAATAGCCCTGATGAATATAGATACAAAAATTTTCAACAAAATAATAGCAAAGTGAATTTAAGGATCATACACCATGATCAAGTGGAATTTATTCCAGGGATGCAAGGATGCTTCAACATTGCATATCAGTCAGTGTAATGGACCACATTAAGAAATTTAAGGATCAAATCATGATGATCACGGCTAACATAATACTCAATGGTGAAAAGCTGTAAGCTTTTCCTCTAGGATCAGAACAATACAAGGATGTACTCTGTCACCACTCTTTTCAACAGTATTGGAAGTCCTAGCCAGAAGAATTCTTTAAGAAAAAAAAAAAGAATATACAATGGAGAAAAGGACAGTTTCTTCAATAAATGGCATTGGGAAAACTAGACAGTTACATGCAAAATAATGAAATCGGACCACTATTTTATACCGTATACAAAAATAAACTTAAAATGGATTAAAGACTTGAATGTAAAATCTAAAACCATAAAACTCCTAGAAAGAAACATTGACATAAGTTCTTTGACATAGTTCTTGGTGTTGATTTTTTAAATATGACACCAAAAGCAAAGGCAACCAAAGCAATAATAAATAAGTGGGACTACATAAAAATAAAGAGGTTCTGAACAGTATAACAAACCACCAACAAAATGAAAAGGCAACTTATTGAATGGGAGAAAATTATGCAAATCATATATGCAATGCAGGTTAGTATCCAAAATATGTAAAGAACGTATATAATTCAATAGCAAAACGTTAAAAGAATCTAATTTAAAAAATGGGCAGAAGATCTCAATAGACATTTTCCCAAAGAAAACATACGGATGATCAATAGGTACATGAAAAAGTGCTCAGCACCATTAATCATCAGGAAAATGCAAATCAAAACCATAATGAGATGTCACCTCATACTTGTTATAATGGCGATTATTAAAAAAACCAGAATAATGTGTTGAAAGGGAAGGATGTGGAGAAAAGGGGACCCTTGTTCACTGTTGGTGGGAATATAAATTGGTTTAGCTGCTTCAGAAAACTGTATGGAGGTTCCTCAAAATATAAAAATAGGACTACCACATGATCCAACAATTCCATTTCTGGTATTTATTCGAAGAAAATGATATCACTAACTTGAAAAGATATATACAACCCCATTGTATATATTGCTGTTCATTGCAGCATTTATAATAATAAAAGGGTAATATGCTAATTAGACTGGACGTCTTCAGGATGTCATTCTGGACATTCTTCCTGACAAAGCTGGGGTGGAGGGAAGCCAGCCCGGGTTCCAGGTGCCTGCTGGCAGCCGGAGGAGAGAAGCCCGGGTCCTGGGTGCCGGAGGGAAGCTGGTGCCAGCAGCCAGGGAAGGAAGGCCTACTCTTGCACGAATTTTCATGCATCGGGCCTCTAGTTGTTTATAATAGCCAAGATATGGACACTACCTAATTATCCACCAATGGATGAATGGATAAAGAAGATGTGATATATATATTGGAATATTATTCAGCCATAAAAATGAATGAAATCTTGCCATTTGTGACAACATAGATAGACCCTCTCAGGCATTATGCTAAGTGAAACAAATTAGTCAGAGAAAGACAAATGCCATATGATCTCTCTTATATGTGTAATCTTAAACAAGAAAATAAACTTACAGATATAGAAAACAGATTGGTTGCCAGAAGCAGGGGTTAGGGTGGAAGAAATGGGTGAATGGGAAATTAAATAAAAAAAATATTTTTATTCATTTCAGAGAGAAAGGGAGAAGGAGAGAGAGATAGAAACATCAATGATGAGAGAGAATCATTGATCAGCTGCCTTTTTCCCGCCCCCACTGAGGATCTAGCTTGCAACTCGGACATGTGCCCTGACTGGGAATTGAACTGTGACCTCCTGATTCATAAGTTGACACTCAACCACTGAGCCATGCCAGTCGGGCAAGAAATTAGATATTTAAAAAAAAATTAAAAATGAAATGATTAAGAGCAAAAAAAAAAAATCAATAAAATGTAGAATTTATAGTTTTACAGTAAATTTATAAATTTATTAAAACATCTTTTGAAAGTAAAAGTGAGCTACTTTCCATACATTCTGAGATAATCTATTAATTCCTAAATTGCAATAAAATTTTCTCAGTATTAAGATTCACAAAGATTACACAAAAGAAACTTAAATGACGCTTCCTTAGCAGCATGTCAACATGTAGCTTTCATTTCCTCCACAGGGCCTCTCGCACACCACCAGAAATATTTTCTGTTTTACTTTTATTCAGAAAGAGGTTTAGTTTCGTTGTTTTCTATTGCATGATTTTAAATTACTAAACTTTACACATAACATCTGCACTTCTACCTCTAGCGTCTGCCTTATCTATTTCACACAGTTGTAAAAATCTAATTAGAAGAGGTGGTAAAGACATTTTGAAGCTTTAAAATAATTAGTTATCACTGATGCTGATGTGATTGCCATGATCTATAAATCATCTGCAAAGTCAGAAACGATTTGATCATATAAATCCAGATGGCACAAAATTACATAATTAACAACTGAAAAAACTGCATATAGCTTTGACCATTCCTTGAGACAAAGGAAAAGCAGCTGGAAATGATCAAAAAGGCTCACTAAAATGTTCAGAGGGATGAGCTGCCCCTGTAAAGGAAAGACATAGAGTCCTAAAGACTGGTACAAGGAAGGCCAAGAAAGAAAAACAGTGGGTCTTTAAAAAAAGGGGAACATTTTACATTCCCACCAGGAGTGTACGAGGGCTCTAATTCTCCACATCCTCCTTAAGACACTTATCGTCTCTTTTTATTCCGGCCATCCTAGTTTGTGTGAAGTGGTATCTCCTTGTGTTTTTGATTTGAGTTCCCCTTATGCCTAATACCATTGAGGATCTTTTCCTGTAGTCTGTTTCTCTTTAAAAATGCGTATCTGCCTGCTGTCTTTGGTTAGGCAATAAGACCTGTCTGGGAGAAACTTCAGCTTTATTTGATTTTTAAATGAAGGGGGTAGTGGTGTGGTAGTAAATGTTTAGTAACTGGGAGTGGAGGAAGAAGTCCTGATTTTTAGTGTTTGCCAATTTCCATGGTGTAAGTACTCCCACCATGGCTGGTTTCCAGCCACCACCTTGACATTGAAAGTGCAGCAGGGAAATGGTGGTGCGCATAGCCTCTCATGAGCTGGTGTTAACTGACTTCAACACACATCAGTGGAAGGAAGGAATGGTGAAGCGAGCCTCCTTAGGGCTGCCTGGTATTGTGCACGCTGGGCACTGCGCAACCATAGGGGTGCCGTTCACATGTTAGTCTAAAGAGAAAAGGACATAATATTTATTGAGTATCTACCACATATTTAATCCTCAACACCTTCATCATCTAAGGCAGGTTTTACTCTCTTATTTTCAGAGAAATCCAAGGCTTAGGGAGTTTAATTAACTCAGTGATTCACAGCTAGTAAGTGTCAAAATTGGCATATAAGTCAGGTCTTTCTTACTCCAAAGCTCATTCCAGTTTGCCAAGTGCTTTAGAGGATTGGGGGTCCTTTCCAAGACCCTGCCAACCCTGGTTTGGTTAATTGTGAGGGGAACTCACAGGACTCAGCATATTGTTATACTCATGACTATTTGTTACAACAAAAGGAGACAATAAAATCAGCAAAGGGAAAAATGCATGAGGGATGAAGTCTGGAGGAAATCAGGCACAAGCTTGCAAGAGTCCTTTCTTAGTGGAGCCACATAGGATGTGCTTAAAATGTCCAGCAATGAGTTGTGACAACACATGTGAAATACTGCCTACCAGGAGGCCCACTAGAGACTCATGGCCTGAGGTTTTTTATTGGAGACTGGTAGGTTATATAGGCACCCTCTGACTAGCATGCACCCAGATTTCAGACTTCAGAAGGAGAAGCAGATGTTCTGCATAAACCATATAGTTCCTACAGTTTGGGCACAATGAGCTGTTCCTATCAGTGCTGGGAACAATGGGCACCTTCCTAAAGTCCGAGTTCCCAGATGCCAGCCAATGGCCAACCAAATAGCAGTTGCAAGCCTGCTGTGTTAACTCCTTTCTGCACACCAACCAAATGCAAAAATAGGAAAGAAAACTGAAAAAGGCAGAGACCACGTCTGCTATCATTACACGCCCGTTCCTGTCCCAGCGCCTGCAGAGAACGTGCTACGTGGTGGGTTTCTAACAATGGCTCACGGAATCGTGCAGATCCTCATTGATCCCCAGCACATGTGTGTCTGTGCTTGGCGGGGGGGGGGCGGGGGAAGCCTCTGCGCTTGAGAAGTGCTTGCCAAGTCTCTGGGTTAACCCCGAACCTCCAAATCATGATTCGTTATGACTGCTTGGCCCAGACATCTCAGTGTAGCTTCATTACCCGGACTGAATTCTCAGTGACTTTTTGCTCTTGCAAGGCCTTCATTTGAAACACCGAGGTCTATTTGTGTCTTCAATGGAAACATTGGTTCTTTTGTTCCAGAGCCCCAGACACACTGCCTCAGCATCACTTTTACATAGTTGAACTCTGACTAAAAATGGAACAGTTTCCCCCACCTGACCTCCTCTGTGTCTGGGTCACATGCTGGGGTCACACCTTCCTTTTTCTCATGGGCAGGACTGACTGTCTTGTCTGAACCGTATCCAGCTGTCATAAACACATTGAAGGGGCTCTGCCTTAGAGGCACAGGCCTGGGAACCAGCAGACCAGGCCACCGTGAGCTGACTAAGACCGGGTTCCTTTCATTCTGAGTTACCAGACCGACCAGTGAAAGCAACGAAAAACAACTTACCGTCTCTGATCAGTTCCCTCGGTTCTCAAGTGAAGTAGAAATTGTTTTCCTGCCTATGGCTTTGCTTATTTTTCCACGAATCAATGTAATGGTTAGAAATGCTCTTTTTTTGAGTTGGAAAAAGCATATTTTCTTACTAAAACAGGCAGCATTGGTTCTGATGTTAGAGGGCCAGTATTCAGATCCTGGGCTCTGTCACTCACTAGGTTATATGACACCAGACAGAACTCAACTACTTTGTCAGTTTCTTAGTATGTGAATAATAGTCACTACCTCATAGGGTTGTTGTGGTGATCAGTTGAATTTAAATAAATGTAAAGCAAAATCGGCATATAGTGGACCTTGAAGAAAAGTTAGTAATATTGCTGTGACTGTTAACCCTCGGTATATAAAGATCAATTCTTTCTTTTTGACTGCTCATGCAGATTTGAGTAAATAAAATCCCTTATTTCTACCCTACACTCCTTTTAAGTCTTTATTTAAGTAACAGTGGGAAGCTAAGACAGTTGTTTGAAAGAAGCTTCAGTATGGTGAATGAAAGCCTATCCACCTTACACCAAGCCGCTTTGTGCCAGAGTTGGGCCGCCATCGTAACAGGCTCCTCTTCCCACTCCTGCCCTCTCCACCTGTGACTGTCACTGACTGAGCTCAGGAGCTGCTGGCTGGGCTCTTGGTTCTGGGGGCCCAGCATGGAGGGGATGTTTTCTCCTCGCTCTCTCCTGGAATGTAGGCCCCTCCGGAGTCTCTCTCCAGTAGCCTCCTCCCCCTGACGCCAGCCTCTCAGAACATTCTGCTTCCCATGTTCCTTTCTCTTTCCTTCTCCTCCTGGCTCGTCTGTGTCTCTTGGGCCCTCTCCCTTGTGCTTGCAAGGCCCGCTGGAAGTGACCTCCCTGCCTCTGTGATGGCCCCTGGCCCTTCTTGTTCATGCAGCAAACAGTTGTCGCTTATCCCCACATGTGAAGTCCACGGTGCCCCTGCTTCCTTTCCGGCTACTCCTGCTTGTCTCCTTCACGAGTTGGGTTTCCTCGAGGTTCTGTTCCAGGGCCTCTTTACTCACCCTGCACTCACCGTAGGAGACACCATCCATTCCAGTGGCTTTGGGTTAGCATCCGGGTACTGATGACTTCTCCAGTCTTTATTTCCCAGCCTGGTATCTATTCTGAGGTCTAAGAGTTCATATAGGCAGCTCAAATTCAAAATAATCTAAAAAGAAACTCAAGATGACCCCCTCCCCTCCCCTCATTTCTAGCACAGGAATTGTACCAACCTGGAACTTGGTCTAAACTTACCCCTCTCCCTCACCCTCCCTCACCCTCCCTATGTCTGCACTTTCAACAGGTTTTGTTGATCTACATTCTAAACGTATCTCATTCCTGCCACTCTTTCCCAACTCCACGACTGCCATGATCCAAGCCACCATTGCCAGCTTGGGTGAATACAGCAGCCTCTGTATCAGTTAGATTGACTTAGGCTATATATCCTATAAAACCACTAAATAATAGTGGCTTAAACAATATACATTTATATATATTCCTCTTCCAATGTAGGACAAAAAACATACTGGAGGCAGGCTGTCCTCAACTGGTATGGTGTCTTTCCCTTCTATCATCCTAGCTTACATTTTTTATTTTGGCCCAAGATGGCTGCTGAATTTTCAGTCATTTTGTCTGAATCGCAGGCTGGACGAAGGAAGAAAGACAGAAAAGGAAGCAGGGACGTCTTCCACCCGAGTCAGCTCCCTTTAACAGCCTTCCCTTATGTTCCACGCAGAACTTCTGCCTGTGTCACAGTGACGGGTACTTAACCACATGGCCCTACGTAGCTGCAAAGGGAGCTAAGCAATAGTCACTTATTCTGAGTATCCCCATGACCAACAAAGAGTCAGAATTCTGTTACTGATGAGAAGTTGATATGTGGGTGGACAGCCAGAGTCTCTGCCACATCGTAACAGGCTCCTCTTCCCACGCCTGCCCTCTCCAGCCTGTTGTACGCAGTGGCTACGGTGATCACGTCCCTGCCCTGCTTAAAACCCTTCAGGAGCTTCTCATGATCCCCAGTTTAAAGCTCCAAATCCTCATGGCCTATGGTCCATAGCCTGCCCACCTGTCTATTTCATCTGCAGTTCATTCTCTTCCTCACTTCCAACTTTCCTGCTTACCAGTCTTTCTGCTCCTTGAAGGCAGCTGGCTCCTTTCCACCTAGAGCATATACTTTAGCGATGTTCTCTGTTTAGAATCCAGGTTCTCTTCCTTTGACTGGCTAACTTCTCCTTCAGGTTTCAGCTTAAACATCACTACCTCAGTACAACCTCGCTGATCTTCCAGGTTAGATCAGTTTTCCTGTATAATATCATCTTTTGCTTTTACTTTGTACCACCAATCTCTATTTAGTAAATTATTAGTACAATTATTTTTTCAATCTCTCTCTCTCCATCCATCTATCTATCTATCTATCTATCTATCTATCTATCTATCTATCTATCTATCAATCATCTATCTATAGCTTCAGGAGGCAGGTGAAGACACCACTTAGCCCAGTTCTTGACCTGTAGTAGATCATAAATGACTGTTGAATAATTGAGTGGGATCCAGGTTTAAGGATGGAAAGGATGGCTTTATTTTGAATCATGTTAAATCATGAAAGGGAAAGACATAAGGAGAGATATCTTGCTAAGTAGTCAGAGATGCAGGATCCGGCACAAGCGAGGAGTTGGAATTAGAAAAGTAAATTTGAAATCATCAGATCTAGTCCATTTAATGCTGTTTATCAAACTGTAAGGAGGCATTTTCCTGAGGGAAATGGGATTTGAAGCCAGAAAGATCTGCTCCGAATTCTGGATCTCTCATTTATTGGCTCTGACATTGGGCAGTTGCTGAAACTCTCTGAGTCTCTTTTTCTTATCTGTAAATGGAGAAGATACCTATCCTGTCAGGCCATTTGTATGCAGATAGACTATTATAAGCTCTTCTGTTTGTTTGACTCAAAAAACACTTTAAGAAGAAAGATATCCCTGCTTTAAAAACAGAGACAATGGCAAACATATTCTTGGTCATCCTGAACTCACACACACCCTTTGCACAGTGAAAATCAAGATTGCCATCTGGGCTTAGGAACAGAAGGGCTTGGGGGCCTGTTGTAAGCATTTTTTTGTTGTTGGTTGTTTTAAATTTACCAAATACTTCTATTGTGCTTACCACAATCATGCATGGTCTTAAGTGCTTTGCAAGTACTAACTTTAATCATCTTAACTTCATAAGGTAAATGCAGTTAGCATTCCCATTTTACAGAAGAGGAGACTGAAGGACAGAGAGGTGGATGGAGTGCCTCGCCCAAGGTTTAGAGCAGGGGTGGGCAAACTTTTTGACTCGAGGGCCACAATGGGTTCTTAAACTGGACCGGAGGGCCGGAACAAAAGCATGGATGGAGTGTTTGTGTGAACTAATATAAATTCAAAGTAAACATCATTACATAAAAGGGTACGGTCTTTTTTTTTTTTTTTTTAGTTTTATTTATTTCAAACGGGCCGGATCCGGCCCGCGGGCTGTAGTTTGCCCACGGCTGGTTTAGAGCCAGTATGTGGCAGAGCCCGGGACCCAGCCTAGGCTGTACTGCACTGCTTCTGGCTAACTGTGATACTTTTGGGCTGGCTTATATTAATCTTTGTATTCACCATGACTTGAAGCCATCAAGAAAGCCTAACAAATTGGTAAAGCGTGTTTTTGTAATCTTATTATACTTGAAAGGAAGATAAATTTTTAACCAAAGGTGCTCTCTGCTCGGTTGTGTTAAGGTGTGAGTTATCAGTAATCAACTGTTTCTAACGTAAAAAGGAAGTGCTAATATAGCGGCTTGCTGATTCAGTATTGGTTTCATACTGTATGACAACTAAAATAACAGCCCTGAAGGGTAAAAATAGTACAGTCACATGAAGCATTAACCGTCCTTTTCCGAAACAGAATTATAAGGCCCATGATGTAAAGGTTAATTTTTTTGTTGTTGTTGAAAAGAGTGGATATTGGTAGATACTGGTCATTTCTATTATGTCCTCCTGTAATTTTAGGGAACTGATGTTTGTCATGGTCCAAGGAAGAATTTCATTCATGCCATTTTATTTTATGACACAGTCAAATTTGACATCAATTCTAAGATCTTTCCTGGCATTTAGATGGTAGGTGTGAGGGTCTTTCCTTAAACAAAATTGGTGGCTTTTGCTTTTATTTTCCCTAAAAGGACTAATACTATTTGAAAAATAATATTAATAGTTACATTTATCAAGCCCTTACCATTTGTCATCCTTGTTCTGAGAGCTTAACATGAATTGACTCTTTTAATTCCTACACAAACTAATGAAGTTCTGGTGCTATTATTTATCCCATTGTATAGCTAAAGAAACTAAATAAAGCACAGAGACGTTCAGTAACATGTCCAAGGAGATACAGTGAGTAAGTGGCAGAACTGGGATTCAAACTCAAACATTCTGGATCCACAGTCTTTGCTCTTAAGCAATCAACTCTTGTTAGAGTCCTGCTGGTTCTTAGTCTAATGAGATATGAAATATGTAAAAATAAAGTAAGGGCCCTAACCAGTTTGGCTCAGTGGATAGAGCGTCGGCCTGCGGACTGAAGGGTCTCAGGTTCAATTCTGGTCAAGGGCATGTACCTTGGTTGCGGGCACATCCCCAGTAGGGGGTGTGCAGGAGGCAGCTGATCGATGTTTCTCTCTCATCGATGTTTCTAACTCTCTATCCCTCTCCCTTCCTCTCTGTAAAAAATCAATAAAATATATTTAAAAAAATAAAATAAGGTGGTTTGTCCATTTATTTCTCTTTTTAACTTATTATTATTATTTATTATTAATCCTCACCCTAGGATATTTTTCCATTGATATTTAGAGAGAGTGGAAGGGAGGGGGAGAGACACAGAGAGAAACATCAATGTGAGAGAGACACACTGATTGATTACTTCCCTCATGCTCCCCAACTGGGGCTGGGGATAGAGCCTGCAACCCAGGTATGTGCCCTGGACTGGAATCAGACTTGGGACCATTCAGTCTGTGGGCCAATGCTCTATCCACTGAGCCAAACTGGCTAGGGCTATTTCTATTTTTTAAAAGCTACCCAGCATTTCTTCCTCTGAAAAATAATAGCATACCAAGTAACAGAGCCAGGCTCAGCTTTCTATTTTAACAGTCTGGGCCCTGGCATGCCAGAATAGAATTATTTAAGGTCAAGGTTCTTCATTGCCCTAAAGATTGAGTACATCCCCTTAGCATTACATACAGAGCCCTTCAGAATCTGGCCCCGTCCGCCCTCCCAGTCTCCTTTCCTGCCTCTTCCACCTGTGTCCCTCAGTGCATTTGAACACACTGTCACACTGCGATCCCCACACCCGCTGTGCTCTTTGGTAGCTACACACCTTTACTTGTGATGTTCTCTTTTCTCCTTTCTTTGCTGGGAAAGCTCTTATTCATGAGCCAAGGCTCAGCTCAAAGAGGCACCCCCTTGGTGCAGCCTTCTCTGACTCTTCTTCGGGAAGAATTAACTGCTTCTTCCTTGGTTTTCCACTGCATGTTGTTCAGTGATGAGCTTTTCACACTGCCCGTGGGTAGTCATCTCTTCCCATTCAGTTGGCAATTCCTGAGGACAAGAGCAGATGCTACAGAAATGTTGACTAAAAGAGCTGAAGGGGTTAGGAGGTCTAGGGAGGTTAATAGAAAGGTGTGGGGGTATTTGAGTTGATTCCTGACTTTGTTTAATATCCTGTCTACATAGTATAAGATTTTTTGATTTTAGGACACAAACTATTCAGGATGACCTGCTTCCTTTCCTAATGAGAAATGAAAAGTTTACAAATTGGCCCTAGCCCTTTTGGCTCAGTGGATAGAGCGTTGGCCTGTGGACTGAAGGGTCCTGGGTTTGATTTTGGTCAAGGGCACATGCCTGTGTTGCAGGCTTGACCCCAAGTAGGGGGTGTGCAGGAGGCAGCCAATCAATGATTCTCTCTCATCATTGATGTTTCTATCTCTCTCTCTCCCTTCCTCTCTGAAATCAATAAAAATATATTTTTAAAAGTTTACAAATTGTGAAGTTCACAATCATGACATCCGTGAAACATCAATTTGGCAATCAAAATAGTATATGATATAAAACAAAAAGACAACAACAACAACAAAATGCTGTTATTCTAGGTTAACTGTCTAATGTTTTAATTTGGCTGTGTTAAACTCAAATTCTAACATTTTCCTGGATTGTCCACACCAAATACTGATTGAGTTCTGACTGTTCTGGTGCTGGTGGTGACTCCACCACATGGACGCCGTGCCCGTACCTGTGAATCATTCATTCTGCCGTGGGCATCAGGTGTCCAACAAGCGTCCCACTAACAGTAACTGCATTCATGACCTGCAGAAGTGAGAAAAAGTACAGGCGGCTTCTGTTTCAGAGCGTGAGGCATTTGAGCAGGACCAAAAGGTACTACATGTGCATACCATTTGAAATCACCAATATTTGATCATTTCTGACTTACAAAAATGGCAGTTTCTATGGTTTGACCTAATTCCCCTTATGAATAGATAACAGAAGCCAATAGAAACTCTCTTTCTGAATGCACTTGAAAGCCCGTGCTTGGTAATATGGAGGTTTCAGGCATACTCAGTGCCGTTACTATGGTTACTCCTACAGGTTCCTCGAAAGCCTTCCAAGACTGCTTGCTATCAAGGTGGTGTGATGTGCTACCTCTGCACTGCTGGAGGGGAGGCGAAGGGGTCAAGGAAGAGAAAATTCAACAGATTATGCCCCCACTGCAGGTGCTGCTGGGCTGGCAGTGAGTGGCCTGGCTCCTGGGCTGGGGGGATTTGTATTTGGCATGGAGGGGCATCTCTCAGAGTGTCCATATATTTTGCAACTTGCATTAATTTTTACTAGAGTATTTGAGAGTTAAGTGCATCAGCAATAGCAAACGAAGAGGGCATGGATAGTTTAATTGTGGCCCCCAGCTGGGATAGCCAATAAAGAGAGCTCTGCAGCCTGGAATTCTGTATCTTCACTTGTCCTTGGTCAGTTGGTTTAGTCTTAGTGCCACATTTGTAAAATGCAGATGCTGAATAACTCCTGATTTCAGCAAGGTCAGCAGTACATATAATTAATTATGGAGATCGATGGTTGCAAGAGGCGGTGTAAACATGACCTCTAAGACAGTTGTGTAAACATCAGGGATTGCTGTTTCTTCTTCTGAATCCAGGGTGCACATTACCACAGGATGGCCAAAGCTTTACTAGTAGCAGGTAAGTAATGTGCACAGCGCCACTTTTTACCAGTTTATAATGGTACATTTCTTTCTGTATTCTCATAAAAAATTGTAAGTAGACCCAACTACAACTTTGATCAGGATTTCAAAATATGTAATGGGAAGAAGTATTTTTGACTTTTATTATGGAAAGTTTCAATCATATTCAAGAGTAGACAGAACAGTACAGTGACTCTCATGTACCCACCATTCTACCCAATAACCCTGACTCATACTTCCCCCACCTCTATTATCTTCAGTAGAACCTTACTGCTATCACCACACCTCAAAACATATCAACAGAACCTCCTTGATGTCATCCAGCATACCCAGTTCATGGACGAAATTGTTTTAAAAATAATTTTATCTCTAGCCCTAGCCGGCTTGGCTCAGAGGATAGAGGGTCAACCATGGACTGAAGAGTCTTGGGTTTGATTCTGGTCAAGGGCACGTACCTCGGTTGCAGGCTTGATCCCCAGCATTGGTTGGGGCGCATGCGGGTGGCAACCAATCAATGTGTGTCTCCCACATCGATGCTTCTCTGTCTCTGTCTCTCACCCTCCCTTCCACTCTTCTCTCTAAAAAAAAAAAAAAAAAAAAAGCAATTAAAAAATACCCTTGGGTGAGGATTGACCAAAATAATAATGATTTTATCCCTAGAATATTCCCACTTGAGGGGTTGTGCTACAAAAGTTTTCCAGAAGTTGATCAATTATAACACAAAGTGAATATTCCCATAGAAACCCTAGTAAAAGCACTGATTTGAACCCATTAAGCCCACAGAAATCCACAGAACTAGGCATTTCTGTATACTTCTCTTTGAATATGTTACTGAGAGGAGAACTGATGGCCAATTCATCTTCTCTTCCTAGAGACTTCGATCTAAGGTACATGTGTTCTCTTTCTCGCCAGCGTTCTCATGGTGATTCCTCGTCCCCACGTCCACCTCCTCACTCTCCCACTCACTCCCCCTTTCATTCCTCAAAACCACCCTAGAAGCAAAAGAAGGAACTTTTCCCAGCGCCGCCAATGATCTTTTCAGGGGGAAAAGTAGGAGGGGTTTTTGCTCCCTGTGGGGCGGCCAGCATTACAGGGAAGCTGCCCACATATGCAGTTTAATAACACATAAAGGTAGTTAGAAAGCAAACTGCAGTGCGATCCCTTTAACACGGAGAGAACTGGAGAAATCTGTGTGGTCCAGTAGAAGAAGCTCACTTAAAGACCAGGTTAATGCTCCCCTTTCCAGGACCCTAGCAAAGCTCAGTTCCATTTTAAATCAATGGTGTTTCCGATTCATACTTGCTTTCCATTCACATCAGATAAGCAGAGAGAGGGGTTTTTCTGAGTGGAGGAACTGGTCTGGTAGGGGCCATGTGGAGGTAAAATTCCCTAGAGGCTTTGAGCCTTTCGAATTTTCTACTGCCCAGAACCAGTCCTGCCTGTAAGTCCTGGCTCAGCCTCCTAGGGTGAGGCTGTGGGGCCATGGTCACAGGGCTTTCCTGCTCCCAGAGCTGTCATTATCCCTTCATCAGTCCATGTGGCCATGGCGGGAATACTGGCGCAGGGGTACTGGTGCTGCAGCAGTAGGTTCATGCCACGTGCACAAGCCACAGAGCATGTCACCGTGTGTCTGCATTACTAGTTGTCACTGCCACCACCACGTATTCCGGAAATTGAGTTTTCTATCGTGCTTTGCTTGCTGAGCACCCACTCTCACCCACCAGAAACTCACAAAGCTTATCTACCCAAGTTCCTCTTTGATAAGAGATTGTGTTTGTGTGATTGTAGTTGCTTCCACTTTCATAAAGCTATAAAGTGTCATTAAAAAACAAAGGCATTCTGAGCACCTGAAGTAGCCACTGAGGAGCCTCAGGGCACGCACACACACACTCACACTCACACTCACACTCACACACAGGCACATGCATACACATTCACACTCACACAGACCCAGGCACACAGAATCTTTAGTACAGATGCAAAGTGCTACTTACTAGTCAGTGTTAACCGTACAAACCCAAGACTGAAATCTAGGTTAAAGTGCCTGCCTTCTCTTTTGCTGCTTAAAAAAGCAAGTTGAGATTTGCAGTGACGTCCCATGATTGCCATCTCTGTGGTTGAGGAGGGTCCCTGACAGTGGTTATGCGCATCTCTGAGGATTGTAACGTGACGGTGGAACAAAGGGCAGAGGAAGCAGGGCCTCTTAGGTCCTGGAGACTCTTGGCATGCCCGTGCCCACCTGGTATGGTATAAATCAAGCCAGCCACAACTCCTCTCTGAAATAGTTTAGTCAAGAAAAAGTGATGGCTGTGACTGGATGTTGTGAAAGTAGACCTGAGGAAGGCCTCCTCCCCACTTAGCCGACGCCCCTCCTATTCACTGATGTCCTCTTTCATCCCTTGACTTATTCACAAAGTCATTGGGCCCCTGCCAGGTGCCAGGCTACCCACACCAGGCACTGCTGTTGGTGCTGAGGAGGCAGGTGGGTGTGTCTTCACTGAGCTTTGTCATGCCTGCCTCAGAGAAGGCGGTGATGAGAAAGGAAGAAAGAAGAAGATATGATCAGGCACCAGTTTGGGGTGGGGGGAGGTGTTCAATCTATTTTTTAACCAGAAATTCATATAATACTGGATGAATCAAATGAATGGATGAGTTCTCTCTCTCTTGGGATAAATCCTTCATTTAAATGAGAGCTGATTGAGTGCCTACTTCTGGCCCATTATAAACTGAAGTTATTTTGTTTAGTCGTTGTACCTATTGTTCTCTTTCATTCCTTTTGTGGTTTGTTCTTTTTTAAGTCTGTGATTTAGAACACTAAAGTTCTAGCAAAGAATTTCATAGTTTCCAACACTTCCCAGGTTTCAAGGTCCCTGAGGGCAGTAACCATATTTTTTCAACTTTATTGGGGTATAATCAATAGGCAGTAAATTGCCTATATTTAAATTGTATTATTTGATACATTTTGACATGTATATAGCTGTGAAACCATCACTATCATAAGATAATGAACATATCCATCACCTCGTAACATATCCATCACCTCGTAACATACCCATATCCTCATACCTCTTTGTATTTCATACCTCCCCTCTCATTCCCGCTCCCCCTAGATAATCACTGATCTGATTATTGATACTATAGATTAGTTCGGATATACCAGAATTCTAGAATAAGCAAACTCATATAACATGTGTGCTTTTTAAAATGCTGTAGCTTTGCCCTGACCAGTGTGGCTCAGTGGATAGAGCGTCGGCCTGTGGATTGAAAGGTCCCAGGTTCGATTCCGGTCAAGGGCATGTACCTGGGTTGCGGGCACATCCCCAGTAAGGGGTGTGCAGGAGGCAGCTGATTGATGTTTCTAGTTCTCTATCCATCTCCTTTCCTCTCTGTAAAAAATCAATAAAATATATTAAAAAAATAAATGAAAATACATTAAAAAAATAAAAATAAAATGCTGTAGCTTTTTTCATCCAGCATACTATTTTGAAATACAGGAACCTCGTTTCTTGAACTTAATTCAAGAAGGTTCCAGAAGGTTGTTCGAATCATTTTTTTCCTATTAGAAATAATGTAAATTGAATTAATCCATTCCAGACTCCCAAATGATTCCCTGTTTTAACCTTTCTTATATACAGTACATGTCTATTGTGCTGTTTAACCTATAAATAAACACTTTAAAAACAAAAGGGACATGAAATGTAAATGAAAATTTAGTAAAAAGGAAATGTACAATAAAAAAATGAAAATGTCACAATAATTATAAGCAGCAACAAAGGCAAAAAACCCCCCATGAAAATATTCACAGCACAATATCCTGAGATTTTAACAGTGATAAACTGACTCACCTTTGTCACCTGAGAGATGTGTGACTCATCAAACAAGCAATAGCATGAAAGGGTTTTCCGGTTGAGAAGTGAATTGTTTGAGATGGGAGACATTCGAGAAATGAGATTCCACGGTACATCCATTTTGTCTCACTAGTATTTCACTTTTTAGTACTCTGAAGAATTCCATTGTCTGGCCATACCACAAATTTTTATCTTATTCATCTGTTGTGGACTTTTGGGTTGTGTTCAGTTCTCTGCTATTACAAATAAAGTTGCTATTAATATTCTTGTACATGTCTTTATGTGGTCAGAGGCCTTCATTTCTCTTGGGTAAATACAGTGCCTATGTTTTTTAACTTTCACATCTGTTGTGTTTAGCACATTTATCTAGCATATAGTTGATGCTCAGCAAATATTGTCCTAAGTAGTTTGCTGGAGTGGAGTCTTCCTGCATTTCTATGGTAATTGATAGATAGGACTAAATTACTTTTTAAAAATAACTATTTAAAATATTGTTTTGTTTCAAGAGAAAGAGTGTTCTGCTATTATCCTTTTTCTCTAGTTCTGTGATATTTTATGCACTATAGTCAAGTTTAACTGTCTACTCCTGTAGTTTTTGAGTTCTTGGAATATTTATTGAAATCCTCCAAGGGTAAAGTGGAAAAAAAAGCTGATATATTAACCTAAAGAAACAGTGTAAAAGCCACTAATATTTAAAAGATCTTTGTTAAATCCTTTTTTCTGGCTGAGTTTTATAACAAATCAGAGACTCCATGGTTGAAAAAACTAAGAATCTATTTGTGGAGGAAAAAGTTTAATACGGAAATATTTTAGAATTCTTATATTTAAAGGCACAAATAATTATACTAAATAACTTATATTAGTGATTACATTGGGCCGGATATTGTGCTGAGTGCTTTATGAGCATTAATTTATGTAACCTCATGGGGCAGTACCTGGCCCTCAGTGCTGTTTAAACGTTATTTATTATTATGTTTATTATTTGAATCTGAGTTAATTCAGTTGCTCTTATTTGGTATTTTAAGTTCACCCCACAGAATCTCATCAGTCTTACCTATGCTGCCAGATTCAGAGCCTAACTCCCAACACCAAGTTTCATATAAGTTATTTCCCAGTGAAACATTTCCCCATGCACCATTCTAGGCAGGAAATGTGTCCGGGTGGGAAGTCTGCCCCAGAAACAAAATGTTGCTATAAAAATTCATTCTCTATTTCTGCATTTTCTGATATTGAAACTTGATGGCGGTTGGAACAAGTAGGCATCTGGGACTCGTGCCAGAATGCTTGTCACTGAGGAGAGGTGGCTAAGAATCGTTATGTGTAACATTCATGGGGGTTGCAGCTGAATGTATACCTGTGGATCGAATCCTGCTTCACAGAAATCAATTAACTCATGCAGTGGGAACCATACCAGGCAGAGCAGGTGCTGGAGGAATACAGTGACAAATACAAAAAATCAAGAACTCTTAGACTTGGATATGAAGAGATATTTTAACCCAGTATTGCCCAAACCTTAGTCTTTATGCATATGACTTACATTATTTTGACATATATTTGTATAGTAATGTAGTAATTTGCTTAATGTTTTCCTTTGAATAATTTCACATTTATTCCTTAAATACACTGATTATTAAAAGAAAACTGTATAAGTAAGTGAAAAACCATTAATAAAAGGTAACCATAAAACTAAATACAATAAAAGTAAATGTTTGTTCAAATCCCACCTGAAACCACCTCAGTTAACAACATATAGCGTGCTTTCGGATATACCAATTTAGTTCAACATGTTCTTTTTCTGGATACAGAGTCTGAAGTATTGAGCAGCTGAGATATGGGATCTTCTTATTCAAGGTAGCTCACTACCGTAATATACAGTCCCCTCAAGCCCAACAAGTTTACACAATAGAAGGTTTATTTCTTGCTTACATTATGTTTAACTACCTTCCACATGGAGATTCAGGGATCCAGGCTCCTTCCATCTAGTGGCACCATTGTTTTTGTTGTTATTTGTTTGTTTTATAAACTGCTTTATTGATATATAATTCACATACAATTCACCCCTTTAAGTTGTGCAATTCAGTGGTTTATAGTATGTCTACAGAGCTGTGCAACTATCACTACAATCAATTTCAGAACATAGTCATTACCCCAAACAGAAATCCTGTACCTGTTAGCAGTCCATTGTCTTGTAGTCTTGTCTGGTGGAATCTTCCACTGGGTCTTCTACATCCAACTGGGAGGCAAGGGAGGAGATGGAACATGGTCAATGGGCGGAAGGTTTTAGAGGCAGGCAGTGGAGTTTCACCACTTCCATCTCCACTCCCTTGGGCAGAGCTCAGTCCTGTGGCCTTGCCTGAACGAATGGAAAAATGCAGCCTATCTGGGCGCTGAGGGAGAAGAGGAAAGCGTGGCTATCTCAGATCACTGGCACCGTCGCTGCTCCAAAGCATTTGTAATCTTTGGATTGAATGTATTAATTCTGGAATTCCTTGAATTGGGAAGTCTGTTACATGAAACTTATGAAGGATCCACATACATTTATT
This sequence comes from Myotis brandtii, assembly GCF_000412655.1. NCBI lineage: Eukaryota > Metazoa > Chordata > Mammalia > Chiroptera > Vespertilionidae > Myotis > Myotis brandtii. Next base: position 2,417,056 of record NW_005353325.1, on the reverse strand, counting down.
TCTATATAACTCATTCCATTTTTTACTAATTTTAAAAATTAAAATAGGTAAATCACTTCTAGATTTATTTAAAAACACTTAAATGTTAGTATGTTTTGCTTTCAACTGTCATAAACATACCTGGTACCAGCTTTTAGAAGTGCCTTGGGGAGTTGGGAAGAGGGTTTGCCAAGAGTATAGCAAAGTCATAAGAGGAATGACCACTCAGGAAAAAACAAACAAGCTAGAGCTAAAGCTTTAAATACAGTAAAAAACACAAACAAACAAACAAACAAACAAAAAACTCCAGAAACTTTATAATAATTTACATCAGCACAATCTAATATGAAGTTTATTCTGTGATTTTAGAAATGGAATTTTTTGCCTTTTGATTTCTTATAAATTTATAGAGATTTTTCAACATCCTGTTTTTATTCTGGATATTACATTAAAAGTCATCATTTTCATAAATCTTTGTGCCCATGTCTATAACTACTGGCTTCTTAATGTAAATGTGCTTTTTTTTGTTTGTTTGTTTAAAAGCATTTTACAAAATGTGAAGTTCCTATGTCAGAAATTCTGATTATGAGTTGGTTGAAGGGAGGAAAAAATATTAGGATGCCAAGTTTTCATTTTTGCTTTCTTTCATTTTTCACCAGAATTTAGTCATTGGTAAAGAGAGGGCATTTGATTATAGAACCATCAAGTTGGAAATGACTTTATATTTTATTTATTCTACTTTTCTTGATACCAGGAAGGTCTCCATTAAAATTATTCCCAATAGCCACAGGAGAAAGGCAAAATCCCTCCTGAGTTTTTCCTTGTGTCTCCTGGCTGACGTGTCCTGCTGCACTTGAATTCTATTTTTTTAATTCTGTTCTGAGTGGAAAGGGAAGAGCTACCCTCATGCACAGAGGAGAAACATGTAATACTCTTTGTAATAATTTAAGCAATAATAAAAAATAAAAAAATAAAAAAGAAAAAAAAATTACTCCCAATAGCCACAAGAGAAAGGCAAAATCCCCCCTGAGGTTTTCCTTGTGTCTCCTGGCTGACGTGTCCTGCTGCACTTGAATTCTATTTTTTTAATTCTGTTCTGAGTGGAAAGGGAAGAGCTACCCTCATGCACAGAATAGGCTTTTTGGCTCATTTGTGATTTTTAGTGTAGAATGTGCCATATTTCTTCCTTTTTCAAGAGTTAATTGGAACTCCTTAGCCTTTTAGTATTGACCCATCTGAACTTTTATTGTCCGTATCATCATTCCTCTCTTTAACCTTAACAAATGTGTGGTTGTAAAATCCTTGAGGTTAAGAAATTTTACACTTTAAAAAAATCTCCATCGTGATCCTTTGATTTCTAGGCCTTGCTGAAGGTAGAAGGAAGCCATAATCAATCTTTGGTGAATGTGGTTGAATGAAGGTCGCGTTGGCATGTAGTGTTAGCAGTAGGTGTTGGTGCTGTCCATCTGCTGAGGACGGCAAGTTCTAGGAATTTTATTGATATATTATTGTATGTAATATGTGTTTTGTCTGTATTCTCTGGAGCAGCGGTTCTCAACCTGTGGGTTGCGACCCCTTTGGGGGTCGAATGACCCTTTCACAGAGGTCGCCTAAGACCATCGGAAAACACATATATAATGACATATTGTTTTTGTGATGAATCACTATGCTTTAATTATGTTCAATTTGTAACAATGAAAATACATCCTGCATATCAGATATTTACATTACGATTCATAACAGTAGCAAAATTACAGTTATGAATTAGCAACGAAAATAATTTTATGGTTGGGGGTCACCACAACATGAGGAACTGTATTAAAGGGTCGAGGCATTAGGAAGGTTGAGAACCACTGCTCTGGAGGGTCCCTTGTCTCTAAACTCTGCCGTGCCAGCAGCCATCTTTGGGGTTGTATTTGTGGCCTGTTTTCATTGTTGTGCCCTCTTGAGAAAGAACAGGCTGAATGAACACAAAACAATGTAGTGGTGCCAAATGGAGGCCTAATGACAGGATGGCAGGGTGTGTGCAAGCAGAGGTTCCGTGGTTGGAATTGAAAGGGCAGGAGAGGGCATCACAGGGCACAGAGCACGCGGACACCGGAAGAACTGGCTTTGGGAGAGGGTTTCAATTCCTGCAAACAACCCTTCCGTCCATCTCACTCAAGTAATGGGGTTCATTTAATCTTATTTATTGTATAGCTCCATTTGTATTTAATTTGTGAATGGCTTTTGTCTTATAGTTGTTAAGAGCTATAAGCATAGGGAATTTCCACTGAGTTTATGTTTGTACTTAGTAAAATGGTATCAAGGTCTATGGGGCACTTAAGAATTCAGGGTTGGAATGAGAGGTCAAATCTTGGTTTATTGTGACCTTTTTTGGTCTTATTATGACTTTTGGCAAGCTAATTATATTCTCTAAGTTCTGATTTTTTAATCTGTTCAATGGGGTGGCAAGAGTTCTCCTGTCATATGAAGATTCACTGAGTTATCCACATGAAGAGGTACAGTGCCTCGTTCATAGTGAGTGCTCTATACTTGTTAGATTTTGACACATAATAATTTTCTTTTTTATAATAAGCATCCAAAAATATTCCAGCTTGAGAGACCTGGAGTCAGGTAAAGGCTTTTGTGATATTGAAAGATCTGGGTTCAATTCTGGCTCAGCCTGTTAGCCAATCTCATAACTGCTCTTTCCTAACAACTTCTCGGTGTTGTTGTGAAAACTAATTAATAGTAAATGTTGCCATTTAGGGAGTGACTTTCCTAGGCCAGACGTTGTGCTGAGCACCTATGTACACTTATCTTTATTCCTGTTAAAAGCGAAACAGAGTGAGTAGTATTATCCTATTCCTACAGAGAAAGGACCTGAGAGGAGACAGCTTGCCCTCCGCCATAGGGCTTCTGAGTGGCAGAGCACAGGGTCTGCCTGTCTTCAAGGCTCGCGCTCCCTAACTGAGGTCCTATTGCAATGCAAAGGTGATGCATGCAGTCAGTTCCTGCTGTGGCAGGCAGCTGGGAATTGCCACATTGGGAATAAAAGTTGAGACGGGAAAAAGGGAGAGTCTTTTGCAGTATGGAGGAAAGTTCTGGTGTATCTTTCACTGTGCAGAGTGGACATCCAGGGGGAAGGGTGTGGAAGGTGGACATGAGGGTATCTTGAAGATTAACAGCTGACTTCTCAAATTCACCTGGGGCTGACCCTGGATACTTGTGTGTCTTTAAAAATTTTAAATTTTGTTAGTTTAGTATTGATATTGATATTTTAAAAATACCGAGTATTCTGGAAATTAAAGGAAAACACTGTACCTTGTAAGACTTGCTGGGGGACAGGATCTCAAGCTTTGTGAAATGTACAAAAGATGTGCAAGAAAGGAGATATATATATATATATATTAGAGGCCTGATATGAAATTCGAAAGGGAAAGAGAGAAACATCAATGTGAGAGAAAAATATCATCAATTGACCAGGGATCGAACCAACCTATGTGCCCTGACCTGGAATAAAAACCACAACCTTTTGGTATACAAGAAGATGCTCTGACCAACTGAGCCAGCTGGTCAGGGCAAGGAAATAAGTTCTACATCTATACACAAAGAATATTACATTTTCCCTTCAAGATTTGAACTTTTAATGGATCCTTGGTCTAATGGTGGCTGATCCAACCAACTAAGCCACACTGGCCAGGGCCACAAACTTCTATCACAGATACATTCTACTTGTCACTTGAGCTACAAACTTAACAAACTATGTATTTTTAACTTTTCTAGATAAAATCTAATCAAAATCTTATTTTCCAAAACTATATAATCTTTCAAAGACATACCTACCTCTTGTATGTAATTATTTTTCTCTAAGATGGAAAGAGCAACAGCTGCACACTCCAGTGTAGATAGGCACCTATTAGTTGGTTGCGCCCGAATTACATATGGCCTATGCATGCTTGTGCTCACGTGCATACACACACACACACACAGAGTGTCACTCATACTTCTTTGCAGACCGGCTCAACATACTGCTTAATATACTTCTACTAAATGCCAAGCAGTCTTCTCAGCTCAGAGGATTCAAAGATGAGTAAGAGGAGGTCTCAGCTTCATTGGAATTGTTAGTCTAGTGGGCAGAGTGAAGGCTATAGAAATAGAAGAAAAACTTCACGTGAAAAAATCAATGATCTTGAATATTTCTTCTTGGGCCGCAATATTAGCAATAATATATAGCACACATCAGTGATCATGAAGTAATTTTCTCATCGAAGGAATTCTGAGAAGAAGTAGAGATAAACTGTATGCTGTGTGTCCTTTCTCGGTATTAACTGCTTAACCAGAGTGTGAGGGCCAGGTGTGAAGAAGCAAGGTGTTTGGGGTGTACATGGCTTTTCTATTTTTTGGGGTGTACATGGCTTAACTCAGGGTTTCCTAGGATGAGTTTCTTAATTTTTCCACCCTTTTCTTCCTCGGTCCTGCCTAACCTCTCAGGGTTACCCCGAGGTGTGCCTAGAGTCATGCACTACTAAATATACTGTATATGTCTTATGAAAAGCAGAATTCTCTTGAACTATGTAAAGACAGTGCTAAGCATTTCTGAGTTTGAGCAGCTCCCTCCAAACATATCCACCTGGCTGTCCAATAGTCAACTCAAACAGCATTCCCAGCCTTGCCTTCAAACCTGATTCTCCCTCAGTAGTTCTATTGTGGTTATGGTATCTGTCTACGGCACTCAAACTCAAAATCCCCGAGGCTCCCTAACTGCTTCTCCCCTCTTAATCCCCAACTCTAATTGATCACAAAGTCATGTGGACTCTGCCTCCTAATACTCTGGCATCCCTGCTTCTCTCACCTTACGTATTGGGCTCACAACCTCATTATCCCTTACCTGAACTCTTTAAAAAATATTTTTTTTAATTGATTTCAGAGAGGAAGGGAGAGGGAGAGAGAGATAGAAACATCACTGATGAGAAAGAATCATTGATCGACTGCCTCCTGCACGCTCCACTCTGGGGATTGAACCTACAACCCGGGCATGTACCCCAACTGGGAATCGAACCGTGACCTCCTGGTTCATAGGTTGAAGCTCAACCATTGAGCTAGGCCAGCCGGGTCCTCACCTGTACTCCTGTAGCAGTCTCCCCGCTAGCCACCTGCCTTCACCCATCCCCCACACTGCCATTAATATCTTTTTGGGAAAACAAACCTCAATTTAACACTCCTCACTCCCTGCTTAGAACCGCTAAGAATAAATCAAACTCCTTAGTCTGGCATATAAGCATTTTTCTAACTTGGTCTCAACCTTTTTGGTGTCATTTCCTACACTTCCCCTGTCCCACTCCGAGCCTCAATCATAATTTCTTTCTGTTCCCTAAATAAATGCTTCCCCGCCCCCTCCCTCTCTCCTTCACTTTCTCTACAGGAAACTCTCCTACTTATCCTTTAAAAACCAAATCCAAATATCACTTCCTCCCTGAACCGTCTCCAGCCTCTCCTGGCCCAGTCACTACCCCTCCCCAGCACTCCTCCTGCTGGCTGACTTCATCATT
>NW_005353325.1:2409073-2411449 GCF_000412655.1 Myotis brandtii | reverse complement strand
CACCATGCTACTGTGAACTCCTCCGGAGGAGACCCTCAGCCCCTTCCAGAACTTGGAAGCCACTGTGCAGGGTGTCTCATCAGTGTTTGCTGGTGGGATGGATAACGTAATGAAGGAGCAACCTAAATTTGAACTTTCATCCTCCAACTTCATAGCGAGGTATTTGGATCAATAAGCCCAAATATTAGTACAGTAACATAATGATATTAATTAACATAATCACAGAACATGAACTAAGGGGGTGTAAGTAAACGCACTATAAAAGTCAGCCCCTTTTCTGTATAGATGGGCCTGCATCTAACAGCTGCCTTTAGTCACGGGGGCAGGTGGTGGGTGGAGAAGGGTGTCGTGGAAGCAGACCGTACATAGCCCGCGGCTCGAGGGCTGAGAGCTGGCAGGTGGTCCATGATCCCAGAGCAATGTCTGAAAAGCCCATGATGACAGCAGTGACTTTCTCCAGGGTTGGGGATGAAGGGTCGTTTGACCCTCTGTTACTGTTAGTATTTTCTAAGGCTTCTGCAGTGATGTGTGACTCGTTAATAGGAGGATGGTGCTCTGGCTTTCTTCTGCCCATGGACTGGTGCAGGCCCCAGGCACGGGGTGGGGTGGCCCTGTTTGGCCAGACCTCTCAGCACGGGGCTGCGGGTTCTTCATAAGCTGACCCCGATCAATCACCTCCCCATCCTGCTGCATGCACCTTCTGCATCAGCCATCAAATCGTTTTGTTGTTGTTGTTTTTGCTACTTATTTTATGTAGCAAACACTTACAAATATCATACTACAGGTCAGACACTCTTCTAAGCACTTTGCAAATACTCATTTAATTCTCAGAGCTCTGCAATAGTATCGATGAAGTAGATACTGTTATAATTTACATTTTACAGATGAGGCAACTGAAGTCATTCTGGAATATGTTTTTCTTCACGTGTGCTGTTGGTTTCCTCCCTACCGTGCATCAGAATTTCTCTGCCCAAATTGTCATTTAAGCCAGAGTTCCTCTGTATTCTCTTAGCATCTTTTTAATATACGGTACTTACTATATTTTACAGGCTCAGGCACAAATAGGTTTACAGTTGTTTGTGTGGAAAAGAATACAATAATAATACAAGAATAAACTCCGTGTTTTGCATGCTCACAACTGCAAACCTACTTTTGCCCCACCCTGTATAATAAATACTGTTTTTCTGTCTCAGAGGTAGAGATGGGAAAGTTACTTAATTTTAGTGTCTTCCCTCTGTGAAATGTGTCTGGTATCGCTGACCTCACAGAGTGGCTGTGAGGATTAAAGGACACAATAGTTGGACTCTATGCTTAGGACGTGAGCTTCCCCGATCGGGACTTTGTGTATTCCTGGACACCGTTGCTGACACGGGGCAGGTGTGCCCTGTGGGAAACTGAGGGGAGGGAGAGAGGAAAAACAGATGACCCCCCAACTCAAGGCCACTAAGGGAGAAGAGTGTCGGCACCCCCAGATGTCTCAGAAAGGTGTGAGCGATGACCACTGAGCAAAGATGGTTGGGTTTGTTCATGGTGATGTTTTTGAGAATGGCTTTAGCAGCCTGTGGTGACGTGGGCTGCAGATTGCAAGTGGTGAAGGAGGAGTGGGCGGGAAGGAAATGAAAGGCTCAGGGTGCGATCACATTTCCTTTCAGGAAGGGAAGAGAAGTGTTTGGGTCATGGCAGGGCCAGAAGAAGGGCTCTTGGTGTGGCTGGGAGAGGAGGTGGCTCTAGGCAGGGGAAGGACATGCCTTGGAAGGGCATGGCTGGGGAGAGTGTCCCTCCCCCTCTCCTGACCACAGCTCAGTCCATGCCCAGAACCCTGACTGCTCCCTTGGGGACTTATCTCCACGAATTCTGTCACCTGCTGGCAGCTGGGGCATCCCAGGGTCCAGTGGACATTGGGGTCAGCTGGGTAATGTGTGTCAACAGTCTGAGCTGCATTTTCCTCATCTGTGAAAGGAGGGGAATTTTGTGAGCGAAGTACCACCTACAGTATCTTAACTGTTGTAGCCTTTTAATCTTCTCTTAGAAACAGGATGAAAGATGAAAGGGAAAATCTTAAAATGCTTTGGACCTGCAGGAGGAGGGGGTTGGGGGTGTGCCTGTGGGATGGCAACTCTCGTCCCCATAAAGTCGTGGGCAGTTGTCCCCTGTGAGAAGGGGACTGGGAAGGGTCTGTGTTCTGATGAGACCCAGGGTTCCATGGAGGACACCAGGTCCTCTCTGCTGGAGACGCAGAAGAACCGAGATGTAGCAGTGAAGGTCTGGCTAAGTGTTAAGGAGACAGTGTTGTTTTTTGACCTTCTGCAGCCCGGCATGCAGGAACAGGGAAAGGTATGAATAGGGGTGCAAAAATGTCAAGGGATGTGTGGGATT
>NW_005353325.1:2403703-2409016 GCF_000412655.1 Myotis brandtii | reverse complement strand
GGGGAGTAGGGAGGGGGGGGCAAGGGACGGGAGAAGTACTGGTGAAATGACCTCCAGAGCAGTCTAGTCAGATGGGAGCTGGTGGCCTGGGACAGTTGGCAGGTCTGAAAGTTCTTTGGTGACAGTGAGGGTGCTGAGCAGGTTCCTGGGAGCGGGTAGGGGGCCCAGAGATTGGGGCCAGAGGGGCATTTCAAAGTATTAGATGAAGCAATTTTGAATGACTGGGGCCAGGGAATGGCTGAGCTACCCCCAATACTACACTTCTTCATTTGTCTATTTTTTCTTCTATTCTGTATATCTACCCCCCATCCCGTCCCCTGAGTAGCCTTAGTCTTTATACAGCTTTATCTGTGGCATGTCTCAGTTAATATTATTCAGCGGACATTCTTTATTTCTACATTGTATTTGCAACATTTTTAATGGATACAGTATATCAAGTTATCTTTGCACATACTATTTTGTACTCGTTTGGATTTTTTCCTGGGCTAAATTCTCAAATGTGAGCTTACTCATGTGAGTAATCTCAGTTGGTGTGAATGCTTTTTTTGGTGGGGAGGGGTGTCTTGATATGTCATTCGGTGTCTGCTGCAGGGAGAATTGCCGTGCAGGGGGAGGGAGGGCAATAGGGGAGAAAGTAGAACCTTCAATGAGAGTCTGAGTGGAGGCTTTATGTGGATGTGCTAAGGCCACCTTGCGTCCTCCTGGTTCTGTGTGCTGGAGGGGACAGGTAACTGGCTACAGTTTGCTTCTGTAATTGATGCTATCTTTTTGGGGCTCTCATCAAGAAGTTGAAGAAGGGGAGCGGGAGTACACAGGGAGAGCTCAATGGGAGAAAAAGGAGACATGTAAAACTTTCAACAATCTACACTAATAATAGACAAACATGTAAACTGACCGTACCTCCGCAACACCACACAGCCGATCAGGAGCGAGTATGCAAATTAGCCCAACAAAGCTGACAAGCCTGTGGGCAGCATGGCGATGACGCAGGCGTTCCGCACCGCCCCAGCCGCTCCAGGCCTCTGGGCAGCATGGGAAGGCGGAAAGGTGCCTCCGGGCCGGAGCGAAGGCAGTGCCGGCAGCCAGGGGAAGGAAGGCCCATTCTTGCATGAATCTCCGTGCATCGGGCCTCTAGTAAAGAATAAAAAAAAAAAAGAAGTTAAAGTTAAGATGCGTGTCTGAGATGGGAAGGCAACTATGAGAGGGAGTCCATTGTTCTATTCCAGAGCTTTTGGGGGGCAAGAACAGAACCATTTCATCTTTAGAAATTAAAGGATTTAATTATTTTGATTAGAGTTCTCACAGTGTTAGTGTTTTGAATAATTTTAAGAAATTATAATATATTGAGTCAGTGATTTCATGAACAAATACTACCATTAATCACATTTTCTGATATCTTATGATTGTAATCGTTCTTTTTTTTCTTTCTTTCAACAGAAAAAATACAGAAAGGGATTTGTTGATGTCTCAAAAATAAAGTGTGTGGAGGTAGTGAAGAATGATGACGGTGTCATTCCCTGTCAAAATAAATATCCATTTCAGGTGAGCCGGCATGTTCCGTGGCAGCGTAATTCTGGGCTTTTAGTCATACTCTTTGACATTACAGTTTCCTGTCATTGCTTTAGTGGTTGATTTTTTAAAAGTTCAGCTTTATTGAGGTATAATTGACACATCGGAATGGTATATATTTAAGGTGTAAAATCTTGATGCTTTGATATATGTATATACCCTGTGAAATGATCACCACTTCACATACCATTTTCTTTATTTTTTTGTGTGGTGAGAACATGTAAGATCTACCTTCTTAGCAGATTTCAAGTACACAGTACAGTATTGAGAACTGTAGCCACCATTCTGTGCATTAGATCCCCAGGACTCTCACCTTGCGTAACTGAAACACTTGGTACTGTTGGTGGCGACAGTAGCACCATAGAGTCAGACCAGACCTGGGTTCAGCAACCTCTGTACTTGAGTTCTGGCTAAGAAAGAATTCAGAGCCAAGACTCAACCTATAAAGCAAAGCTTATTTAGAAAGTCACAGAAGTAGAAGTGAGTCGTAGAAGAAATGGGCTCAGGAAACAAGTTACAGAGGCAAAAGAAGGGGCCCTTAGAGCTTACGGGAGAAGGAAGGAGAGAGAGAGAGAGAGAGAGAAGAGAGGAGGGGAGGGGAGGGGAGAGAGAGAGAAGTGAGAGAGAAGGGAAACTCAAAATTGGGGTGTGGGCATGCTACCTAGTGAGAGTCATACTGGGTCCTCTTCCTTGAGGATAAAATTATCTGAGGCCTCAGGGGAGGGTTCCATAGAATAGTGGTCGCCAACCGGTGGTCTGTGGACCACTGGTGGTCCCTGAGGTCTGATGGTTGGTGGCCGCTGCCATAGAATATTCATCAGCTCTCCAGGTGTGTCCTTTCAGGGTCGAGGTCTTCCTGATTGGTTGGCACCAGGGTCATTAGTCATTGCAGCTGGATCTGATGTCAGCCGTGGCATCCCTTGTCTGGATTTGCTGCTTTTCTGGGCCTGGACCTGAAATACAACCGAGGCCTAGATGTATCTGATGTGGCTCAGAACCTCATGTCTTAGGGGCTTAGTGCTTAAGGGCTATTCTCTGGCCCCTTATCCATTTCCCTCAGGGCATCTACCACAAGACTAGCAACATGCCAAGGGAGGAAAGGTCAGGGGAAGATCAGAACTGCCTGGCCAGCACTATGGGAGGTCAGGGGGTTAAACAGCATGACCAGGGGTATGCTAGGGGAGGAAAGGTTACCCTTGGGGCTAGGTACTTGTTTTCACAGTTTTGCTTGTTCCTAGGCACCCGGAGCTTTCCACCTGGTGACCTTATATGTACCTGGCCCATTGTCTTTGCTCTTGTCTGTCTAACTGCCTACCCCAGTACCCTTTGACCTACATTGCCCCATTTTCCCATCTCCCAGCCCCTGACTTCCACTGTTCTATTCTCTGCTTCTGTGATTTTGACTCAAATTCCATATATAAGTGGGATCATAGAGTGTTTATCTTTCTGTGTCTGGCTTATCTCAGTTTAGTATACCAATAATGTCCTCCAGGTTCATCCATGTTGTTAGGAATAATAGGATTTCCTTCTTTTCTTAAAGCTGAATAATATTCCATGGTATATAGACACACCACCTTTTCTTTATCCATTCATCTGTCTGGATATTTAGGTGGTATGCATATGTCAGCTATTGCAAACGATGCTACAGTGAACACGGCAGTGCAGACATAGTGTCAAGATCCAGATTTTATTTCCTTCAGATAAATACCCAGAATTAGGCTTGCTGAATCATATGGTAGTTGATTTTTAGTTTCATTTGTACTTTGATAGTAATTGTTTTTTTCATAAACTTTTAAAGTCTTGGTTGAAACATTAAATACATATTTTATTGATTTCAGAGAGGAAGGGAGAGGGAGCGAGAAATAAAAACATCAATGATGAGAGAGAATCATTGATTGGCTGCCTCCTGCATGCCCCACCCTGGGAATCCATCCCAAAACCCAGGTATGTGTCCTGACTGGAATCAAACCGTGACCCCTTGGTTCATAGGTCGATGCTCAACCACTGAGCCATGTCAGCCAGGCTGACATGTTTTTGGTCTGTTAGATTCTACCAATGCCCTGAGTTTCTAAGCCCCAGACCTAACGTGCTATTTATTATTCAGATTGGTCCTAGAGCAATTAGGAGAGGGAGTGGAGACTGAGACGGAGAAAAGTGGGGTGAGGTGTTTTCTGTGAATTTAAGAAGCGGAGAAGGGGCAGGAGCAAGCCCCTGGAACAAAAATGAGATTCAAATGCTGCTTGTGATGCAAAATACATTAGCATTGCATGTCCATTAAAGTGTGCCTTTTAAAAAGGTTATGTTTTTTCATGTTTTCCTTCACAATGATTCTTTTATAGAAGGGAGGTAAATACACTTTTCTCATTTATGACAGGAAACTGAGGTTCAGATGTTAAATGACTCGTCCAGGGTCATTCTGTGAATGAGAAACCTCCCTACAACCCACATGTCCTGTCACTCCCAGGGGATCAGTGTGGCATCCGGAGCATCCTTGTCACTCCCTGCCGGTCATGGTGCACACATGCCCTGGGAGCCAGGCGTGCAGAGTTGGACCCTGGTATTCAGACCTTGAAGCAGGCAGACAGGACCTCTCTCCAGCACCCCCCCCCCTTCTCTGGTCGAGGACATTTTTATGCTTTCCTTTGGGTAGTGAGCATCTCCTCTGCAAGTCGCCTTTTACCCATAGCTATGGTCTCACTATGTGCTAAGGGGAAAAGTTGCAAAAGTGTTTTCAGCCCTGACCGGTTTGGCTCAGTGGATAGAGTGTTGGCCTGCAGACTGAAGGGTCCCAGGTTCAATTCCACCCAAGGGCATATACCTTGATTGCAGGCACATCCCTAGTAGCGGGTGTGCAGGAGGCAGCTGATTGATGTTTCTAACTCTCAGAGTCCAGAGTGCTAACCATTACACTATGGGGCCGTTTCTAACTCTCTATCCCTCTCCCTTCCTCTCTGTAAAAAATCAATAAAATATATATTTTTAAAAAGTGTTTTCAACATAGTAGCACAATGGAGAGCTTGGATGTTTTTAATTGCTACTGTGAATTTATCAGTTTACATTTGAAATAAACGTTTACCAGTTGGGGAGATTAAGATATTCAGGCTTTGAAGCGGCATCTGGCTTATTTCCACTCTGGTGAGAACAACACACTAGGAGGAAGGACTACAATTAATTTTCCCTTTTCCCAGTCCCTCATTTTAGATCCGTCATTTCTTTGCTTGAAGAGGAGGGACAGTGTGGTGCTTAGAGAGGCAACTCTGAGGCCACACCACCTGATTCGCCGCTGATGAGCTCTGTGACCTTGTGCAAGTTTAACTGCTTTTGTGTCTCGTTCCTCTTCTGAAAAATGAGAATAATAATACTAGCATTCACTTCCTAGGGTTGTTGTGAGGGTTAACTAAGGTGATATAGAAATAGTTTAGATACACAGTGAGAGCAAGTTAAGTGTTATTTGTGTTGCTAGAGAAAATGGGTCCTTGCATTGTTTCGAAGAAAGAATTCCAAAGGGCACACGTGTGGGAGAAGTTAAGTTTTATCTGGGTGAGAAGAAATAATATGCCCTCGGGGATGTAGTGGGCAGCAACTGTCCCGAGACCCTTACTAATCCTCCGTGCATTTTCTTGGTTTTGGAAACAAGCAGGCTTTCTTTCAAACTGTCCAATCTTCTCCCTAAATCTTCTCCGGCTTGTGCTGGCCCTCCCCCCTTCAATCCCTTTCCTGGATTTTCCAGCGTTCTTTGCCTTT
>NW_005353325.1:2375708-2403614 GCF_000412655.1 Myotis brandtii | reverse complement strand
CGATTTCCCCAGGCTAGACTCCTCCCCTTTGTGTTGCCATTTGGGCTCCCACTGCATATACCTTATGGTCCTGCTTCATCATCTGGCTTCTGTTGCGCATGCCTCAGCAGAGGTATTTCCCACTGTGTCATCCTGCCCCATCCCATCCCCAGCGCACGGGCAGGTTGTCCCTGGGGGAGTGTGGAAAGCAGTTCTTCCTGTCTGTTCAAGGATTAGGTCCCTGTCGTTGAGGAAGTGGCTGTCCCTTGGGGAGTCTGTGAAACTGCCCTTCCTAGTTAATCAGGCTTAAGTCTGATTTCATTTGCTCCCTTCCTTTGTTAATAACTAACTAGCTAGCTAGCTAACTAACTAACTAACTAACTAACTACTGTAATAGCTATTGTTATTGTTGTTATTGTTACTTCTCTTACTGCTGCTATTAACACTACACCTACCTCAGATCTAGAAGTAAGCCCAATTGAAATCTTGTTCGTCACACTTCTGATGTCTGCTAGACATTTGCAGGGTGGCAGGTGGATGTGGGGAGCTACGGTTCTCATGGTCTAGGCTCAGAATTAGAAGTTTTGCTTTCCAAGAGAAAGAGATCTGCCATGCACACTTTGGAGCAGTTTAGAATGATGAGGAAAATATGAGAACAGGAAGCATTCCACCCAGAACCATTTTTAGTTGTTGAGATGAATAAATACAAGAAAAATTAAAAAACCGCCTTAAAAATGAAGAAGAGGTAAACGTGAGCTTTAACTATGTGATTTAAACCAGCAAGATTTAAAAGGTAAAAAATACTCTCTTATTTTATTAAGTATAACCTAAAGTTCGGGTTGTAGTTTCACATCTTCACAGTGAAAGTTTGTATCACATGCAGATGCAATGCCAAAAAAAAAAAGGAAAAGCAAAGCAAAGCAGAAGTAGACATTTTCAAAAGACACTAAGAAAGAAAAAGAGGTTGCTTCCCAGCTCAGCATATTCTCGCCCAGGATGGAACAGAGAACACAGGAGGAGGAGCCAGCTGCTTCCTTAGCTGAGTCTGCTGATGGCAAGGGGGTTCCCCAGGCGGTGGCATTTCTTTCCTGAGTTTTGAACTCAGATCTGTCTGTCTAACAGCTGTTAGATGCATTGTCCCTGAAGGTCTCTTGAATAAAGGAGTGAGTGGATGAAGATGCAAATAGGAGGGAGGGTAAGGACTAAGGATTGTTCCTAAGGGGGTGGTGGGGGTGGTGGTATATTTCATCCTCATTGAACTGGCTTCTGTACCACAAGGTCTGCAAAGCTCTTCCCTCCTTGACACTGTCTGCTTTGGCAGGATGACTCACCGGAAGATGAAGCACACACTGAAGGGACATGGCTCCCTGCGTGCCCTCTGCCCCAGTCAGCTGTCCCCGTGGGTGACACGGAGGTGGCCTCCAGGTGTGCTCGGGGGTTTGCTGAGAGAAGATACTGGACCCAGATAGCTCACCCACCGGCTTGCCTGAGATGCCACATTCATGGTCATCTTTTGGGTTGAGGGTGCTATCTGTAGATATTTCTTTATAGGAATACAAATGTCCCAAGTTAGCTAGGTAATGTATCTAGTCTTGGTTATCAGAACTCTGTGTTTGGATTGGTTTTCCTCTGATTGGCTAGCCTTGAAAAAACTTTAACAACGTTACAGGCTCACCATACTGTCAAGAGGTGAGCTTTGAGGAGAAGTTAGACTGGACCCCGAAAAGGCAGATTCCAGCAGGGAACTGGTCCAGGGGCCCCATCAAGGTGTTTGGGGGAAACATGAACAAGAAGGGCCTTTGTAGGTCAAACAGATCCTACTCAGATGACATAAGCTCACCTCCCTTAGTTTTCTCATCTGGAAAATGAGGGTCCTATTGCTAATAGAGACATGGGCTGCCATAGGGATTAAATGGGCCAGTGTATGTAGGTGCTAATCCTGATGTAAAGACTTAGTAAAATGGATTATTGTAATGAATTATTACCACACACCCAGGTTTCTGGAAGGTTCAAAGCCCTAGCAGTTCTTTCCAGATAACCCTGTTCAATTCAGAATGACTGTTTCATGGTACATTTTTACCTAATTCTTAGGTACAGAGTTGATTGCATTGACGAACCTGGGTAAGATTCTGACACCCATTTCCAATGTGTGTATGTGTGTTTTCTATGTATGTATGTATGTATTTATTTATTTTTAATTTCTTTTATGTTTATTGTTGAGAGTATTACAGATGCCCCCCCTTCTTCCCCCTTGACCCCCACCAACGGTTCCTGCCCCACCCCAGGCCTTCACCACCCTATTGTGTGTTTTCTAACACACCACCAAGTAATTCCCTGACACCTGCTAGGTGTCTTACAATTCATTTCAATTCTAACACTATCTGACCAAAGACAGCATCAATCCCATAGGTTAAGGGCTCAGTCTCTCAAGACTGGTCCCACTTTAGATGCCAGTCGCAACCCCAAGTTATCGCCTGTGCTGCTGATCAGAGGTTTCCTCAGTCTCCTCTTGAGTAATTTGCTAGAGTAGCTCAGAGGACTCAGAGAAATATTCTACTTACTAGATCACAAGCTTATTATAAAAGAATGTGACTCAGGAGCATCCAGATGGAAGAGATGCATAGGACAGGGCATGGGGAAAGGGCATGGTGGTGTCATGTCCTCCACTCTCCCCACATCTCCACGTATTCACGAACCCAGGAATTCCCTGAACCTGCTCCTTTTAGGGTTTTTATGGAGGCTTCCTTGCATAAGCATGATTGATGACATCATTGGCCATTGTTGATTGAACTCAGTCTCTAGTCCCTCTCCCCTCCCTGGAGTTGGGGTGGGGTGGGGTAGGGGGACTGGAAGTGCCAACCCTTTAATCACAAGGTTGGCTCTATTGACAACCAGCCCTCATCCTTAGGTACTTTCCGGAAGTCACCTCATTAGCACAACAAAAGACATCTTTGTCACTCTAGGCACTGGATATTCCAAGGGTTTTAGGATTTCTGTGCCAGGAACAATGATGAATATCAAATAGATATTTATTTTCTTAAAATTACATTATCACAGGTGTGAAAATCATGGACCAAACGAGGCAATGTAGATCCCCACATCTCTCTTAGTGCTTTATCTTTACCTCTCTATCATGTCTCACTTTCTGTCTTGTTATAAAGTATTTCTATCCACATCTTGAAAATAAGGTTCTTGTTTGATATGTTTTTATATCTATGTAGTCCCATCAAAATGCTAGTTGGATTAATTCATCACTGAATGAAATATGACACTGTTGTTCTATGGTGCTCACATTGCTCTTAGACTAAATTTATTTGATTGAAATGATGGGAAGGAATTACCTATTGAAGATGGCCAGGCACAGCCATTTGCCAATGAAAGAGCTATTTGTGTTCAATCCAGTGGCTGTTGATGTGGTGAAGAGAGGCTGCTAGCCACACACACACACACACACACACACACACACACACACACACACACGAGGCCCAATGCACAAAATTTGTGCAAGGGGCTCAGACCTCGCATCCAGGGCGGCTTGCCTCAGCCTGAGGCAACCGCAGCAGCTGCCTTGGCCCTCGCAGCCCAGGCTTCATCTGGAAGGTCGTCCAATCTAATTAGCATATTACGCTTTTATTATTATAGACTAGAGGCCTGATGCACGAAATTTGTGCAAGAGTAGGCCTTCCTTCCCCCAGCTGCCGGCACTGGCTTCCCTCTGGCACCCAGGACCCGGGCTTCCCTCGCAGCCTCGGCTTCGTCCGGAAGGATGTCCAGTCTAATTAGCATATTATGCTTTTATTATTACAGATACTAGAGGCCCAGTGCACGAAATTCATGCAGGGGTAGGGTCCCTAGCGGCTGCCTGCCATGGGCCGGGGCTTCCCTTCCCACGGTTGGTTGGCCAGTCCCACTCCTTGGTTGAACTCCCCGTCGAGGGGACAATTTGCATATTAGGCTTTTATTATATAAGATTTTAAATCTTTATGTTAAAAGTATTACATATGTCCCCTTCTTTTTCCATTGTCCATATATATTTTTTTACACAATCAAGGTGTTTCTGCCTTGTGACAGGCATTAAGACCAAAGATAAAATTCTTGGGTTACTTTCCCAAGTTTAATTTTATTATTAACTAGAGGCCTGATGCACAAAATTCGTGCAAGGGGCTCGGCCCTCGCAACCCCAGCTGCCTGGGCTCCCGCAGCCCCGGCTTCACCCAGAAGGTCGTTGGCTCTACAAAATGGTCGTTCTGCTGTTTGGTCTAATGAGCATATTAGCTCTTATTATATAGGATACTAAAAGCATGAGTAATAAGACTATTTAGTTGTTTGATAAAAGTTGCCTCTAAAAGAGACACTGGTTGGAAGTTTGGGCTTTGGAATCAGGATCGTGGCTTTCTGGAATACCTGGCAAATGATGACAGGCAAGTTAAGGAGCACAACATTATGGGTACCACTCGCAGTGCATTCTGTGTGAATGGTGCCTCCTGGTGTTACACAGGAGTGAAGAGTCCATGGATAGGCCTTAGTCTCTTCATCTATAAAATACTGAGACCTTGATGGTAGGAATCCTTGAGTTAAGGTGTGTAAAGCACTTAGCATAGAGTTAGAATAGTCAGTGCTTAATAGTTAGCTACTGCAATTATTTCTAGTGGCAAAAAGAAAGTATAGGAGTGATGCCTCAGGAGTAGTCCATTTATCTACCAGTAAATAATATTCAGAAAAATACTGGATTAGAATCATCCCTGTTACACCAAGTTAATCTAAGGAGCTTTAGTGAATTAGGTCACAGGAAATAACCAGATTACTGAAGCATCCTGGCCTCTATAACTTTTTCTTCTATAAAGCACAGTCCTTTGCAAAATGTGTATCCTACTCGATGTAGACATGAAGAAATAGATGCATTTTGTGAGGCAGGAATCTAGGTTCTTTGGATCCAAAGTAACTGACTTTTATTCACTTATTTCAGAATCATTTATCAGTGTCTGTGGTACCAAGGGCTCTGTGCTAGACAAAGTGCTGTGTCTGAGTATTTCTCACCGACTCCGTCTTATCTTTCATTTTAGGTTGTTCATGATGCTAACACACTTTACATTTTCGCACCTAGTGCACAAAGCAGGGACCAGTGGGTGAAGAAATTGAAAGAAGGTAAAACTCCTATAATGAAATATTAATCTGTATATAATTTTAGGACAGACCATTATTATCACTAAAATAGAAACACAGCTAATGTATCTTGCATTTATAATCTTTTACTATACAATAAGTGTTTCTCCAAGGACATTCTGTTACCTAAGTGCTACATATTGAAGATAACTTCTTTTTTTATAATCTGATTCCTTCTAGTGGTATATACATAGTTTCTAAGAAAAGCATGGTTTTATTTAGTGCATGATATATTTAAAACCAATAAAGCACTGGGCTTTTATGATAACGGGATTTGATATTTTCTAAGAAATTGACAATGTAGTCAACATTCGGTGTGGATGAACTGACTTTGCTTAAAGTATTTAAATGAGTGATTTGTCCCATACGACCCTCATTGCTTCTTCTGTAAAACAGAATGGTGGTGGGCTGACTTCTTTGCTTATCCATTACAGTGTAGCCCAGATTACTTCTGCTAACAAGGGTGCTTCACCAAAAAAAAAAAAGGAGGCAAAAGAGAACCATATGGATTTTTCTGAATGCTGGGTTGGATGATGTTATGAGGTAGTTCTCATAATAAATATGGAATCTGAGAAATAAAGAATGGTTGACTGTTACTAAAGAGACATTATCATCTCTGCCTTATTTCACTAATCATTTAATGTGTTTATGAATTTCAGAAATAAAGAACAACAATAATATTATGATTAAATATCATCCTAAGTTTTGGGCAGATGGGAGTTATCAGTGTTGCAGACAAACTGAAAAGCTAGCACCTGGATGTGAAAAATATAATCTTTTTGAGAGTAGTAAGTATTCATTTTGTTCTATGATTGTATTGTGCTCAGGATGTACATATTATTGGCGGAGTGAGAAAGTGACATGATTTTGATTTTGAGGTTGGTTAAGTGTGGCCTTTGCACTTTCTAGCACAGCGTAAATATTGGGCAGGTGTACTTGTAAGAATAATTATATTTAGTTAGTAGTGGGACCATTTCATGGAATCAAAATGTCTAATCAGTTTGTGGGGCCTTTTATCGCAGTGTGGAAGCCTGCTAAAAATAACTATTAAAAATGTGAGCCTAGTATGGCATCATCATCATCACCTTTTTTTTCAACTTTATTGAGGTATAATTGACATATAAAAATGTAATATATTTAAAGGATACAATGTGATGATTTGATAAACTTACGTGTTGTGAAAGGATTCCTCCCATTGAGTTAACACATCCATCACCTCACATGTTTTCCCTTTTTTGTGTATGAGTGAGAACATTTAAGTTGTACCTGCTAGGTAAATTTCATTTAAACACTACAGAGTTATCAATTATAGTCACCATGGTATACATTAGATCCTCAGACCTTGTTCATCTTACAGTTGAAAGTTTGCACCATTTTACTAACATCTCTGTTTTCCTACTCCCAGCTCACTTTTCTATGAGTTTGACTTTTTTTTTTTAAGATTCCATATATAACTGATACCATATGGGTGACACCTATAGAGTATCTCCAAAAAATGTATACATACTTTGAATAATTATTAAAGTTAGTCTTTATTAACATACAGTTCATTTTCAAAATTTGAAAGGATGTACAGTAATTAATACTTTTTTTTGTCAATGCCTGTTTTCAAACTGATGACTGTTCTGGTCCAGGCACTGCTGTTAATGCAAAGCAGTGGAATTGCAAACATCAGGAATCATTTTGTTTGGTATTTGTGCGCCCTCAATTCGTTAACTATTGCCAGTTTTGCTCTGTAAACTTTATCTTTTATGTGTCCCCATAAAAAAGTCTAGTGGATAAGCTTTCTTTGTTCAAAGCTTAGTCTGGTTCACCCATTATTTCAAATCAGTTAAACTTGAAAAAGTGAAAATTAAGTGAGTTATTAGGTGTTAAACTGTATATACATTTTTGGGACACTTTGAATAAATATAAAGGCAGTGTTTGTACTTCAACTGCATTTTCAAACTTCCAGTAGCATCTTAGGGTGAAATTCCTTTGTTCAAAGCTTAGTCTGGCTGAAAAGAATGAAACATCAATTGAGCTACCAGCTGTTAAAGTGTATATTTATGTTTTGGGGACACCTTGTATATCACATTTTCAACACACTTATGTTGTTTCTATACCTTGGATATTGTGAATAATGCTGCAGTGAGCATGGGAGTGCAAATATCTTTTCGAGGTATTGATTTTATTTCCTTTGTGTATATATATATACCCAGAAGTGGTATTGCTGGGTCATATGGTAGAACTATTTTTATTTTCTTGAGAAACCTCCATACTGACTGTACCAGTTGACATTCCCAACAGCAGTGCGCGAGGGCTCCCTTTTCTCCATGTCCTCACCAGCATTTATCCCTTGTATTTTTTGTAACAGCCCTTATAATAGATGTGAGGTGATATATCATTGTAGTTTTGATTTGCATTTCCCTAAAGACTAGTGATGTTGAGCATCTTTTTATATACCTGTTGGCCATTTGTATGTTTTCTTTGGAAAAATGTCTTCAGCTCCTTTGCCCATTTTTGATTGTTATTATTATTGCTATTGAGTTGTATGAGTTCCTTGTATGTTTTATGTATGTATCCCTTATCAGATATGTGGTTTGCAAATATTTTCTCCCCTTCCATAGGCTGCCTTTTCATTTTGTTGACAGTTTCCTTTGCTTAATAGAAGGTTTTTAGTTTGATATAATCCCACTTGTTTACAAAGACTAAAGAAGGCCCCAATCCCTATGGCCTTTACAACCTGTTCAGAAAGACAGAAATACAAACCGACTTGAACAGCATGTTAAAATTCTGTTGCAAATATTAATACAAGCTACATGCACCATACTGAGAGAGTCAGAGTGGAATTCTCGCCTATGTGTTCATTTTCATTTTTCCTTAAAATGATCAATCATTGGTAGATGGCATGTTGACCTACTTTTGTTGTTGTCATTTTCAGGTATAAGAAAAGTACTACCTCCAGCACCAGAAACAAAGAAGGTAGGTGGCCTTTAACTTTGGAAGGACTTGCAGTTTATTGAGTATGTTTATATTCATTCAGGTGATGCTGTATGCCCCACCCCAACCCCCATCATATCAGAAACAGATGTGCTCTAGCTTATTTGATTTTGGGGGTGTCAAATAGTATTAATCGTATCAGATACTGTCATTGGGGCCCCTACTATCATCTGGCATTTTGCCTGTAGTTTGGCTTCAAGAATTGTATAAGAGGCCCAGCTGGTGTGTCTTAGGGGTTGAGTGTCAACCTATGAACCAGGAGGTCAGGGTTTGATTCCCACCCAGTCAGGGTGTGTGCAGGAGGCAGCCAATCAATGATTCTCTTGCATCATTGATGTTTCTCTCTCCCTCTCCCTTCCTCTTTGAAATTAATAAAAAAAATATTTTTAAAAAGAGAATTGTGTAAGAGGTGTGGGACTTCACAGGAATATTTTAGTCTTAAACCCACAGTCTTATGGCACAGGAGTGATTGCGCGGATTTAGTGACACACCTTTGAAGAGTGGGATATGGTGGGAAGCACAGGTACGCTGGACCCAGACAGGGCCTGATCCAACGTGAGTCTGATAGGAGTGACCTTGAGTGGGTTACTTAAAACCTTGTTTCCTCAGTTGTAAATGGGGAATTATGTGTTAAGGATAAGTAGGTACTAAGTGTGTGTCTCGCACACAGGAAGACAGATGTAAATTCCTTTGAGTGGGAGGAGACCAGATAAAAGTCTCCACTCCATGGTGTGTTTCCCCATTGCAGGCCATTTGAGCAGCGGGTCTCCCTTTTCTGGTTTCTACTCACATATCACCCTTCCTTCTTCCTGGAAAGCTGCCCCTGCCCCTGAGCAGAAGCCTCTTGAAGTTTAAAGATAGTTTTTACTCCTGTCCTATATTCTGAAACCCAGGAGAGGTCCAGTAGCATCAGACTTATGGGCGGGTTCACCAGATGATATGAGGCGGACTGGAGGGTTCTGCTTTATTCTGTGGTGATGTGTGAATCACTCGGTGTTTGACTGCACACAAACGGAAAACTAAGCTTTCACATGTTCTCTCTTTTTCTTAGCGAAGGCCTCCCCCACCAATTCCACCTGAAGAAGAGGATAATAGTGAAGAAATAGTTGTAGCTATGTATGATTTCCAAGCGACAGAAGCACATGATCTCAGGTTAGAGAGAGGCCAAGAGTATATCATATTAGAAAAGAATGATGTTCATTGGTGGAGAGCAAGAGATAAATATGGGTAAGTGTTCCCTCTCTGTGTGTGACACACGGTGGGTGGTGGGGGTTAAGTGCTGAGGAGAAGAGGAAAATGTATAACTCCCATGGAATGAGACTGGTTCCACTGGCCATAAGAGAAAGTACACATTATTACTTTGCAGTAACGCAGTGTATTCTTATCAGTGATGCAATAAATGTGAATGGATTGACCACTTCTTTCCAGAAATTAGAATATATTACACTGGTCTCTTTCTCATCCATGATATGTTTAATTGGATTATTTATCTTGAGAAAAGCTGCATTTTTATGTTTTTACCCCCTGAGGTAAGTAAAAGAGAGAGAGAGAGAGAATCTATATGTATGTGACTGTATGTATAAAATACTTGCTGTCAGGTGTGTGCTAGCTCCTCTTAGCAAGAAATAATATCTGGAGACAATAGTTGGGGTGCTGGGATTATAACTGCTACTGGATTGTCATTGCTTCTAGGTCTTTCTCAGTGTAATAGAGCTATACATACACACTTTGTGTGAATGTATTATGAGTTCTTACTAATAGTTCCAATTCAGAGTGAAGATTGCAAGGTTTTCACTCAATTTTTAAATGTTATACATGTATCTCTTCTTTCTTATGTGGAGAATCTTGGCTTTTACCAAGATTCCACCTATTATGAATTCTTAAACTATAATGTGTATAAGAGTCATATGGGGTAAAAATCAAAGATTTCTTGGCCTCACATAGACCTTCTCAATTCAGATCTCTTGGGGTATGACCCAAGAATTTGCCTTGTTGACAAGCACTCCAGATAATACTGATGTAAAAGGTCGAGGACTACCTTCTATGAAATAATGTTCTACATGAGGTATTGGAGTGGTGGGTATTTTTATCCAACACTTTAACTTTTCTGAAGTATTGGTTTCTTTAAAACTTCCCAAGAAGTTTTAAATTCAAGACCAGCATCATGGAATATTAGGAAGGGCCCTGAACCTAGCCACAAGTTCAGAGACGAGATCAAGTGCTGGCCCTGTTGCTGGCTTTGTGTGGGCATCATTATATGTAAAAATAACGGAGATAACCCTCTTCCTGGTGTGGGACCTTGAGAAAGCCTCTTAATCTTTCTAAGCCTTGGTTTCCCCACCAGAAAGTAGGTACAGAATGCCTGCCTATTTCAGAATCATTGTGAGGATCAAATGAGGAGGGACTTTGTAAAGCATTAAATGCTATCGCTATATTGACTTATCGGGGGTCAGCTAGTCTTTCTTATAAACTTTAGGCAATATTATACTTTAATTATTTTAAGAAGGCAATAATCTTTCTTTTAATAACCTCTTAGTAAGATAATATCAATTTACCTAAAGTATTTTTCTTCTTTCTAGGAGTGAAGGATATATCCCAAGTAATTATGTAACAGGAAAGAAATCAAACAACTTAGATCAATATGAGTAAGTAAATGTTTATTTTGTAAATGTGGAGAACCAGAAAGTGTTTTCATTTCCTAATTACGTAAGGAATTGTGGAGGTTAATGGATATCTTTCATTATCTTTAGAAGGTGGCACTAACATATGCTTAACTTAGTTGTCTAGGTTGTAAAAGGTGCTGAGAGAATTCATTTCTATAATACACTTTACCTGAAGGTACTATGTATAAATGGTTTCATACAAGCAATACAATTGAATTTATTTTAAACAAATCACACGTTAACTGACTTTGAAATGCAAGATCATTGTTCATTCATTCAAGAAATCAGAATATAGTTTCTCAGAGTGGCCTTTAAAAAACATGTTTGATTATTTTTTTCTAAGTATAATAATATATGATTATTGTTTTAAAATTGTTTGAAAATATTAAAAAGTTAGTAAGAAAAATTACTCATAAATAAAATAGATCTGTCAAAATTAGCATATTTTTCTCCAGTCTTTTAAAAAATAGAGTCATGCTATAGATAACTGTTTTATATTGTGTTTATTCCACTTAATAGAACATTATGAATCTATTTCCTCGTGCCATTAAATATTCTTCAGAAACACTTTTATAACTGCACTATATTTCTTTGTCATAAATTTATCAAATACTTGCTGAGACCTTAGCATGTATCAGGTACTGTGTTAGGCCTAGGGGGTATAGCCAGGCATGTGACATGGATGTGCAATAATTTATATAATCATTTTCTTATTTGTGAGGCATTATGTTTGTGTAGGCATCTTTATATGTAAAAATAACTGAGATAACCCTCTTCCTGCTTACTGTCTTAAAGCAGATCTCTAAAAATCAGTGTACTGGGCTAACGGCTAGTTATTAACTGGCTAACACCCCTAGTGCATGCAGTCAGATTACTTTACAAAGAAAGCAATGGGCATACTACTCATATGCCACTAGCTGTGCATGGCCAGGTTTTAATGAGAGGCTCATATATAACAAACACTCTTTTGTGGTTATACTAAGGAAATGGACTGATGTTTCCATTTACTTCTTTAAAAACACCACCAACAACAATAACAACAATGAAAAGCTGTTTCCTCTGTCCGTGTCACTTCTTATAACATGAGTATACCTTAAAGATCTAGAAAAGGATGAATAGGTTCAAAAGTGACAGCATTTAGTGGTATGATCCCTCAAGGTTGTTTATAAGTAGGCGATAGAATAAAAATTTATAAATAAAAATAGTGTTTCTATTCTTAATATTTTTGGAGCCCGGCTGGTGTGGCTCAGTTGGTTGAACATCATCTCATACACCAAGAAGTTGCTGGTTCAATTCCTGGTCAGGGCACATGCCTGGGTTGCGGGCTCCATCCTCAGTAGAGGGGTGCAGGAGGCAGCCGATCAATGTTTTCTCTCTCATCAATGTTTCTATCTTTCCCTCTCCCTTTCTCTCTCTCTAAAATCAATAAAACAGATTAAAAATATTTTAGAAAAATATAGCCAAATCCTTAGAATTAGAGAAGAAACTAAAAGGGAAAACTTGGACCTGATTTTAAAGTGATCGAGAACTAACAGGTCAAGGACTGTCTTCTATGAAATAATGCTCTACATGGACAGTTGAGGTATTGGAGTGGTGGGTATTTTTATCCAACACATTAACTTTTCTGAAGTAATGCTTTCTTTAAAACATGCCACGAAATTTTGAATTCAAGATTAGCATCATGGAATATTAGGAGGGGCTCTGAACCTAGTCACAAGGGCTGGCCCTGTTGCTGGCTAGGTTTGGGACCTTGAGGAGAGGGGTGTACTTGACAACCAGATAATCCCCTAAAATGTGAGGACTCCCTTATGACTCACGGAATTACAGATAAGGATTTTATGAAGTTTGTGATTCAGTACCATGAGTTTTTGGGTATAGCTTAGCATGGAAATGTTCTCTCCTTTGAGGGACTCTCCTCCTCCTCTGTGTGACTAAGTGAACTTGTGTAAGGTCTCGGCGTGGGAGTCCCCTCGGCCATGTGCCAGAGGTCAGGGATTCCACATGGCATTGTGCCACGCCTGCCGGATGAAAAGGGGAAACCTGTTCTTAATGTGACAGTCAGAGTTCCCCTTCTTCTCCTGCTGTCTTTGCACTCTTAAACGTCCCCAAGGTTAAAACGCCTGTTGGCAGCTGTTAAACCAAGAGTTCTGCTGTTTTTTTGGGCCTAGGAGCAGCCCAGGCAACACCCTGTCCACTGGGCTGAACTCAGGGTTGTGGACCTGAGGCTCCTAGGCCTGTTAGAATCCTAGTCAGGGCTCCTAATAACCCAGTTCTGACCTCCACAGCCAGGTAACAATTTGGGGAGGAAATGCTCAGAGGAACGGCTGCAGGAAAGAAAGTGGGTTCATGGTGATGGTCAATAAGATGTTCTTAATGGAAAGATGTTAAAGCAAGAAGGTGACAAAAATGAAAGGGCCCTTCAACAAGAAAAAGTCTAGAATAAGGCTTTGAGTTGGTGGCATAGGTGGCAAGGGCCAAATTAAGAACTGGCAAAGATCGGTAGCTGGTTCATTGGTTGTTTTCTATTTTTTTCTTCATTTATACCTGTTTTCTTTTTATGCTTTACCCAACCCACCCTGCCCAAGAAGCTTGGCCGGGATCCTACTCAGTGCTTTCTGCGTAGGATCAAACACCACTATGACATCTTGTTCCTCTGGGGTGTTTTGAAGTGACTAGCCAATCTGCAAACGTCATTCACATTGGAGTTGTGATATCTAAGAATGGAATGGCAAGTTATTTACAAATCCTGGGCTTGCTTTTTAGCTGTATAGTTCCTTCTCCAAGGGGAGCTAAATGCCCCCTAACAGAGGCATTTCTGTGACAGGCGTGTGCAAGCTTTACGTGGGCTGGCATCTGCATGGCAGCACCACACAGGCTCCTTCACATTATACCCCTGTGTGTATAGCTCTTCCTGACAGGACAGGTTCAGCAGAGTCACTATTGCCTCTGTTCAGAGAAAATTCAGATGTCCAGAGGGGCCAACCTTATTTCATAACATTGGAACCTCAGGAAATATGAACTTGGTAGAGGGTTTTCTGCCCACGGAAGGGCATTGAATACAAACAAAAAAAGTCAAGTTTAAAACGAAAGGCCTAAGAAAAACTGAGCTCATGCTCTTTGGCCTCCTTGCTTATGCAGTGGACCCTTGAACAACATAGGTTTGAACTGCGCAGGTCCAGGACTCCCTTATGACTCACGGAATTACAGATAAGGATTTTATGAAGTTTGTGATTCAGTACCATGAGTTTTTGGGTATAGCTTAGCATGGAAATGTTCTCTCCTTTGAGGGACTCTCCTCCTCCTCTGTGTGACTAAGTGAACTTGTGTAAGGTCTCAGCAGAAACTCAACACAGGAGCTGCCCTCTGGTGGTCAGTGAGCTCCCACAGGGGGAGCACCGCTCAGCCAGAAGCTGGGCTCATGGCTGGCGAGTGCAGCGGCAGTGGCAGGAGCCTCTCCCGCCTCCGCAGCAGTGCTAAGGATGTCGGACTGACAGCTTAGGTCCACTCCCCTGAGGGCTCCCGGACTGTGAGAGGATGCAGGCCAGGTTGAGGGACCCCCCACCCCAGTGCACGATTTTCATGCACCAGGCCTCTAGTATAATATATACAATACATATGAATTGACTGTTCTGTAGGCTTCTGATCAACAGTGGGCTATTAGTAAAGTTTTGGGGCAGTCAAAAGTTATACTAGAATTTTTGACTTCTGGGTGGGAAGGTGGGTGTGTGTGTCAGCACTCCTAGCCCCTGTTGTTCAAGGGTCAACTGAAATCTCATGGAGAGGTTGGGGTGGGGCAGCAGAGAGAGTGGAGCACCTCTGAGGATGAAGTTGGCAATGGCAGTATCCATCTTTCCTCAGGAAAGATTTCCCAAGGGCTGATGAGTAACAGATCAGCAGGCACTTGGGGCTGAGGCACGGAGTGGTGCAGGGCCTGGCGGGAGGGCAGGCTCCACTGTTTCGTCACAGCGGGTTCCTACAGTAGAGCCTCGGTCACCTCCAGGGCCAGAACCAGTGAGTCTGGAGGACCCAGGAAGCCTGCTCTTCTGTTTTGCTCTGTTTCTTTCGACTCTTCCTGAAATTCAATGGGGAAGCCTCCATAATGACTTGAGATAAAAAATCTATGGACTATTGGTGAGATGGGGGCTTGGGATAAGATTTAATTGAATTCAAGACAATAATGTAAAGTGACATTTCCTGCATGTTTGAGTCTGTGGAGGAAAATTTGTTCTTGCTATTATTATAATAAGTGAAAAATTGGAAATGATTTTTATGTTAAATAAGGAAGAATAGCCTAAGTAAATTATGGCACATCCATACCATGATACATAGAACTATATTGTTTTGCAAAGATGTCAGTCATGCAGTTATATGAAAAATTTAGATTATGATATAACAAGTATAGTTTGATCCCACTTTCATAAAAATGTGTGTAGAAAATGTCTGGAAGTATATACATTAAATGTTGCTAGTAGTTGTCTGTATTACTGAGATTATGAGTGATATCTTGTTCTTATTTATTGTATTTGTAATAAATGAGAAATATTACCTTGCTAAGTCTAAAAAGAATAACAAATAATTTAAGAAACCTGAGGTCTTAGATGTATCTTTTTCTGTTCAGATGGTATTGCAGAAATATGAATAGAAGCAAAGCTGAACTACTCCTCAGGAGTGAAGTAAGTGTTTATACTTGTTTCACGGTGTTGGTTTTAGCACCAGTTAATTTTAATGAATCCAGTCATTTCATGTACCTCTGTTCCTAAAGCCTAAAAAATACTGTAAGTACAGGGTTTTGTTTTCTTAATCATTTAATAGTGAACACTGGTGTATTAGTTTCCTGGGGCTGCTGTAACAAAGTCCCACAAACCAAGTGGCTTCAACAGTAGAAATGTCTTGTTTCACGTTCCAGAGGTGAGAAGTCTGGAATCAAGGTGCCAGCAGGGTTGGCTCCTTCTGAGGGCTCTGAGGGAAGGAGCTGTTTCAGGCCTCTCTGCTTCTCACCCTGTGTATGCCTGTCTCTGTGTTGCTATTTCTCCTCAATAAGGACCCCAGACATTTGGAAGTAGGGCCTGCCCTACATGACCTCATTTTAACTTGATTCCTTCTGTAAGTCCCCAAATAAGGCCACATACTGAAGTCCTGAGGCTTAGGACTCCAACAAGCTTTTAACAATAGGTTAAACCCATAACAGTAGGTAATAGCTATAGATGGATAACATTTTCTTTACTCTCTTACTGATTTATTGTTTGCTTTGGTACTAAAATGTGTTTTTCCTTTTTGTTTGAAGTTATTTGTTTTAAAATAATTAATATCAATAGTATGTTACTGGTCCAAAGACTGTGTGCCTGATACTTTGAAAGGCCAAAACTCAAAACTTCAGACTTTGGAGTAAGGAAAGCTTTATTGATCCAAAGGTGCCAACCGAGAAGATGGGAAACTAACCATCAAATTCATCCTAAGAAAGTAGAGAGTTCAGGCTTCTTTTATGTCAAGGGAAGGGGAAATGGGAGGGGCTGTTTTTGTAAAACTCAGCTTTGCGCGCGCACCTCCGCACCTGAGTATTTTCCACACTGCGCCTCCTCTGAGCCTCGGTGTGCTGTTATTTTTCCTTCTAGTTGAAGAGTCTCTCCTCAGCCAGCCTTCCTGCGGTTCTGGGTGATGTCCGTTCCGTCTTTTAGTTGTGATTTTGAAGTGGTTGTTTGCGGCAGCAGTCTGCGGTGTTTACCTATGCCGCCATCTTGGTCTCTCCTGCATGGATTTTTTTTTACACTAAATACTGTTAATGTATTTTCTCTCTCTTATGGTTTTCTGGGTAACATTTTTCTTTTCTCCTGCTTACTTTATTGTATGAATGCAGTATCCTATATAATAAAAGGCTAATATGCAAATAGACCAAATGGTGGAACAACTGGTTGCTATGACCCGGACTGTGAGAGAATGCAGGCCAGGTTGAGGGACCCCCCACCCCCAGTGCACGAATTTCATGCACCAGGCCTCTAGTATAATATATACAATACATATGAATTGACTGTTCTGTAGGCTTCTGATCAACAGTGGGCTATTAGTAAAGTTTTGGGGCAGTCAAAAGTTATACTAGAATTTTTGACTTCTGGGTGGGAAGGTGGGTGTGTGTGTCAGCACTCCTAGCCCCTGTTGTTCAAGGGTCAACTGAAATCTCATGGAGAGGTTGGGGTGGGGCAGCAGAGAGAGTGGAGCACCTCTGAGGATGAAGTTAGCAATGGCAGTATCCATCTTTCCTCAGGAAAGATTTCCCAAGGGCTGATGAGTAACAGATCAGCAGGCACTTGGGGCTGAGGCACGGAGTGGTGCAGGGCCTGGCGGGAGGGCAGGCTCCACTGTTTCGTCACAGCGGGTTCCTACAGTAGAGCCTCGGTCACCTCCAGGGCCAGAACCAGTGCGTCTGGAGGACCCAGGAAGCCTGCTCTTCTGTTTTGCTCTGTTTCTTTCGACTCTTCCTGAAATTCAATGGGGAAGCCTCCATAATGACTTGAGATAAAAAATCTATGGACTATTGGTGAGATGGGGGCTTGGGATAAGATTTAATTGAATTCAAGACAATAATGTAAAGTGACATTTCCTGCATGTTTGAGTCTGTGGAGGAAAATTTGTTCTTGCTATTTTAAGTGAAAAATTGGAAATGATTTTTATGTTAAATAAGGAAGAATAGCCTAAGTAAATTATGGCACATCCATACCATGATACATAGAACTATATTGTTTTGCAAAGATGTCAGTCATGCAGTTATATGAAAAATTTAGATTATGATATAACAAGTATAGTTTGATCCCACTTTCACAAAAATGTGTGTAGAAAATGTCTGGAAGTATATACATTAAATGTTGCTAGTAGTTGTCTGTATTACTGAGATTATGAGTGATATCTTGTTCTTATTTATTGTATTTGTAATAAATGAGAAATATTACCTTGCTAAGTCTAAAAAGAATAACAAATAATTTAAGAAACCTGAGGTCTTAGATGTATCTTTTTCTGTTCAGATGGTATTGCAGAAATATGAATAGAAGCAAAGCTGAACTACTCCTCAGGAGTGAAGTAAGTGTTTATACTTGTTTCACGGTGTTGGTTTTAGCACCAGTTAATTTTAATGAATCCAGTCATTTCATGTACCTCTGTTCCTAAAGCCTAAAAAATACTGTAAGTACAGGGTTTTGTTTTCTTAATCATTTAATAGTGAACACTGGTGTATTAGTTTCCTGGGGCTGCTGTAACAAAGTCCCACAAACCAAGTGGCTTCAACAGTAGAAATGTCTTGTTTCACGTTCCAGAGGTGAGAAGTCTGGAATCAAGGTGCCAGCAGGGTTGGCTCCTTCTGAGGGCTCTGAGGGAAGGAGCTGTTTCAGGCCTCTCTGCTTCTCACCCTGTGTATGCCTGTCTCTGTGTTGCTATTTCTCCTCAATAAGGACCCCAGACATTTGGAAGTAGGGCCTGCCCTACATGACCTCATTTTAACTTGATTCCTTCTGTAAGTCCCCAAATAAGGCCACATACTGAAGTCCTGAGGCTTAGGACTCCAACAAGCTTTTAACAATAGGTTAAACCCATAACAGTAGGTAATAGCTATAGATGGATAACATTTTCTTTACTCTCTTACTGATTTATTGTTTGCTTTGGTACTAAAATGTGTTTTTCCTTTTTGTTTGAAGTTATTTGTTTTAAAATAATTAATATCAATAGTATGTTACTGGTCCAAAGACTGTGTGCCTGATACTTTGAAAGGCCAAAACTCAAAACTTCAGACTTTGGAGTAAGGAAAGCTTTATTGATCCAAAGGTGCCAACCGAGAAGATGGGAAACTAACCATCAAATTCATCCTAAGAAAGTAGAGAGTTCAGGCTTCTTTTATGTCAAGGGAAGGGGAAATGGGAGGGGCTGTTTTTGTAAAACTCAGGGGCTAGCAGAATTCTTCTAGTGGTTAGCATGTCCATATGCAACCAAGCAGAGCTACTAGCCTGAGGCCATGGGAACAGGCAAGATTGGACAAGATGGAGTCAGAGACCCACATTTCCCTTAGTTAAAGTACATGATACCTTTTAGAAATTAGGTTTTAATAAAGTATTTAGTTGCCTTTAGACATAAATGTGCTGAAATTCTTACACTTTAAAAAGGATTAACTTGAAAGGATAAAATGTAGTACCGAGGAAACTATAATGGGCTAAGTAAGGTGACCCAAGTCTAACTGTGACTTTTCTAGCCTATTTCTCATCTGTTAGGTGAGGAGTTAGATTAGCAGGTGACCTCTACAGTTCTCTGCATTTTTTATCCAGCTATTCCATTTATGAATGGTTTCCAGTCTTTTAAACTCATGCTTTCTCATCTTATCTCCTGCTTCTCCCCACCAGTCAAGGTTTTGTTGGGCAATTGTTTCTGTAGTTTATGTTGCGAGAGCAATAACAAGTGACTTTGCTTGATTCAAATGACACGTAACCATGTGACTTCCCTGCAGGATTCTTACATGCCTCCCTGGTGACCCCACAATTGGCGGCAACTCTAGAGGAGTGGGTAGCTAGAAGACCTGAGGTTCAAATCCTGGGTCTGCTACTTATTAGCTATGTGACCTAGAGCAAATTATCCAACCTTTCTGTGCCCATTTCCTTACCTACGAAGTAAAGCCGGGATAGCAGTAGTACCTACCTCATAGGACTGTTTTGAGGATTAAGTAAATCCACAGATTAGAACATATTAAAATAGAATACATTCTCAATAAACATATGGTAGCTACTATTCTGTTTACCAATAAAATGTTATATTATTGTCCCTAATTGTTCTTATTAGATTTTATTTAACTCCATTGTCTCTCTTGCTCTTTGGCTTGGAACCTATGAGGATTTATCCTTTAGTCACTTATTGTTGCTTCTGCCTTTTGGTTTTCTCTGCTTAAGTCAC
The DNA here is from genome assembly GCF_000412655.1 of Myotis brandtii. Classification (NCBI taxonomy): domain Eukaryota; kingdom Metazoa; phylum Chordata; class Mammalia; order Chiroptera; family Vespertilionidae; genus Myotis; species Myotis brandtii. The sequence continues at coordinate 2,383,908 of NW_005353325.1, read as the reverse complement.
TTGTGCCTCCATCTCTCCTTTTGTAAAGAATGATATTTAACATCAATTTCCAGGGGGATTTGGGCTTTTTAAGAACATGTTTGTAAAGAGCACTGAGATATTTACAGAAAAAAAATGCTATTTAGATAGAAGAGGATATTGGGTCAGGATCAAACCTTTAGCAGATATTAAAAATGTATGAAATGAAACACAATCATTAAGAAATAAATTTTTCAGTAACTGTCCCCTCTCATGTCCAAGTCTTAAAGGAGTCGCAGATTCTTATCTGTTAGTTCTGAAAGGGCCCCGAGAGATGATCTTTTTGAAATTTCTCATCCTGTGAGTGTGATTTGTGGATGGGGGGGATTGTGAGCGTGCTTTCTTTAATCTTGTGGAAAGTCATATGGAGGAACCCTCCTGGGAAGCTATGCTTCTCCAAAGCAGATTTTCTAGGTAAAGGCTAATAATCGTTCAAGATTGGCTTCTTGACTCTTCTCCATGGCATGGATATGTGTTAATGAACTGAAACAATTCTCTTCACTTGTATTTCAGGATAAAGAAGGCGGTTTTATGGTAAGGGATTCCAGTCAACCGGGCATGTACACAGTCTCCCTTTACACAAAGTTTGGAGGGTAAGTAATCCTACTCTCTCTCTCTCTCTCTTTTTTAAATTTATAGTTTTGGTATGAAGTTCCTCTATAGTTCATATGGATTCCTAATTTTCAACATTAAAAAGAAAACCTGAACTTGATTTTCAAAGTCTATACTATATTTTATATTGATATTTCAATAATTTGCTTCATAGTTATATATATATTATATATACATTATATGTACACACATATAAATTATATATGTATGTATATTACACTATATATATATATGTGTGTGTCTATATATATATAAATTTGTTGAGAATGGCTATAGAAATGTTAGCAACGTTAAACAAATAATTACTGAGCACTGTGTTAAGCACTACAGATACCACAGTGAGCAAAGTAGACAGACCCTGCCCTCCAATAGCTTAGTGGGCAAATTTGCTTCAGAAAAGCATATAGTCAGTCAGGATAGTGTACGAATAAGTGCTATGTTAGGAGGGCATTGTTTGTGTGCTGGGGGGTGGATGGGGAAAATGAGGTACCTAGCCCAGGCACCTCTGAGTTAGTTATTGATATTGTCGAGTGACATTCAAGCTGAGACATGACGGGTGAGGCGGCGAAAATTGGAGGGAGGGCAAAGAATGTTTCAGAATCAGGTAACCGTCTGGGCCCAGAACTGGGGGGCAGGGAGGGATAAGATGAGTTCCAGGAACTGACAAGAGTGTATTGCAGCTGGATTATAAAATGAGGGGGACAGGATGAAGAGAGGAGAGAGAAGCCTGAGAAATAAATGTGGAGGTTAGGTCATGTCAGTGTCAAGGAGTCTGAGCTTTATCTTTTTTTTAAAAAAAATTATATTTTTATTGATTTCAGAGAGGAAAGAAGAGGGAGAGAGAGATAGAAACATCAATGATGAGAAAGAGTCATTGATTGGCCGCCTCCTGCACACCCCCTACTGGGGATGGTGCCTGCAACCTGGGCATGTGCCCTGACAGGGGATCGAACTGTGATTTCCTGGTTCATAGGTCGAAGCTCAACCACTGAGCCACATCGTCTGGGTCTGAGCTTTATCTTAAGAGCAGTAGGAGTTATCTTTGAAAGATTATTAGCAAGAGATGACTCCAGAAGCTCTGTGTTCTAGAAAGATGTCTAAAATAGATCTTTGTACATTTTTTACAAGTCTAGTTTATTCACTTTTAGGATGTAAGTCCTCTGAATATTTGCAAGTTTACTCCAACAGCAGGGACAGACAGCAGTAGCCAGCTAATAGCTATTGTAAGACTTTTAACTGCTGGTAAACAAAGTTGGTAAATGCTCTCTGTTGTAATCTCTGGCAAGGGACCAAGAATGTTATCTGTGACAACTTTAAAAACTTCTGCCTTTTAATGTGAAAAGCAAAGCTAAGGTGGACATGGGGAGGAATAAAATTTGTGGAGCAAGTAGGAGGGGCCATATGTACGGACCCTGTGGTGACCTGGTAGAACACGTCTTCAGAGTGAAGTTACAGTCTTCCACCTCGGTTCTAACACATTTTGATTTTTGTTGCAGAGAAGGCTCATCAGGTTTCAGGCATTATCACATAAAGGAAACAACAACCTCCCCCAAGAAGTATTATCTGGCTGAAAAACACGCGTTTGGTTCCATTCCTGAGATAATTGAATATCATAGGCACAATGCAGCAGGTAGGTGAACTGTTAGAACCCATTTCAATAGAGGGAGCGGGTCCAATGATCAGACATTGTGATGAGTTCTTCCCTGAACAGTTGTATTTTGTAGTTACTTGTAGAATGTGATTGATTGATTTAAAATTACTGCGTATTAAGGAAGTGCTATGTACAAAGAAAAATCAGAAATAATATCAAGTCCCATAAAAAGCTCAGTCTGGACCTTAGGGCATGAGCTATTTTTATTGTGTATGGCAAATGTCACATTTCTGGGGTTTATATCCTTGGTACTGACAGAAATTTTTTGCTTGACCAGACTGTAGTCAGACTCGTAGGCCAGTGCTCGCCAACCTTTTGGACCTCATGGACCACTGGTTGGCAACTGCTGTCCTAGGCCATCTGTGCGCTTTTTGTAAAATCCAGTTTTAGCAGGAGGTCTGCTAAGTCAGTTGAACCAGAACCCCCTGCCCTCGATATCTGATGTCTGATCACCCTCAGTATCTGATCAACTTCCTCATCGTCCACCATCGTCCACAAGAACCCTGTTAGATTGGTTTAGCCGGAACTGCCCACTTCCCTTACCTCTGATGTTTCTCTTAGTGATTTTCCATCCACTGACCTCCACCCTGTTCCTGGATATACATTCCCACTTGCCCATGTTGTATTGGGGTTGAGTCCAGTCTCTCTCCCTGACTCTCAAATCCCATTGCAGTGGTCCCTAACCCTATCACAACGGTCCTGCATGAAGCCTGCCATACCATCTTTAAAAGTGGCATTGGACTTTTTCTTTTCTTCAGTAAAATCCGAGATATGTCCATGTCAGAGTTGTCACAGAAGCTGCCAGACAAGCACAGGGTTTAGGCCTGGGCTATAGGCTTCCAAGGACGAGAGTAATCATGTCCCAGACAGTTTCCATCTTCCTGAATCTGCTACACTCACCACCCAGAGGGAGAACTAACCAAACACCAGAAACAACTATGAAACCACACTTAGGCCCATTGAGGCTCCACAGGGTAAGACAGGAAACATTTCTAGCCTTTGACTTCAAAGATGTAACCGAGCAGGGATAGCCAAGTGTCTAACCCAATTTATGAAAAAGTAACTTTTGAAATTTTATTGAAGGCACCTTTTGCAAAGTCTGTTTCTACTTGTGACTCTGTTCACTTTTCTCAGATAATGATTGGAACAGTTATTGAGATATAATTTACGTGTCATAGTTTACCACTTTCAAGTGTACAATTCAGTGGTCATTAATATATTTACAGACTTGTGCCAACTCTCACCATAATCTAAAACAAACTTCCATCACCCCAAAAGAAGTCTTGTATCCTTTCAGCAGTCCAGCCCTAGGCAGCCACTAATCTCCTTTGTGTCTCTACAAATTTGCCTTTTCTAGATATTTTATATAAATGGGATCATACAATGGGTGCTCTATTGTGACTACCTTTTTTGACTTACCATAATGTTTTGATGTTAGTCTATGATGTAGTTTATATAAGTACTCCATTCCTTTTTATTGATGAGTAATAAATCATTGTGTGGACTTTGTTTTTCCGTTTTGTTATCATTCATCGGTTGATGAACATTTGGTTTGTTTCCACATTTTAGCTATTATGAATAATGCTGCAATGAATATTTGTGTACAAGTCTTGGCATGGAAATATCTTTAATTTCCCTTTGGTACAATAGATTTGCTGGGTCATATGGTAACTCAATGTTGAACATTTGAGGAACGAATTTCCTATCAATTTATTCCCCAAAGGACTTTTCTTAGCCCATATTCTGTTATTTTCAGTGTTTACATAACACTATTTCTTTAACCATTATCTCCATTCATTTAACGAACATGTATTAAGTGTCTAGTGCAGTGATGGCGAACCTATGACACGCGTGTCAGAGGTGACACGCGAACTCATTTTTTTGGTTGATTTTTCTTCGTTAAATGGCATTTAAATATATAAAATAAATATCAAAAATATAAGTCTTTGTTTTACTATGGTTGCAAATATCAAAAAATTTCTATATGTGACACGGCACCAGAGTTAAGTTAGGGTTTTTCAAAATGCTGACACGCTGAGCTCAAAAGGTTCGCCATCACTGGTCTAGTGCGTGCTGGGAAATGTGCTAGGTTCTAGGGAGACTATGGTGGACTAGATAGTCATTGATTCTGTCTCTCCCAGATCTTCTGTCTCTCTCAGATCTTACTGTCTGGCAGGGGAGGCAGAGAAGTATATAACGATATCAAGTTAGTATGAGATATGCTGTAATAGAGGAAATACAGTGTACAATGGTGTTTATAGGAGAGATACCTGCCATTTCTTCTTATTTGGTGTTTTAGCAATTTAGATGAAAGGATTTTATGTTCCTCATTGATTTCCAGTAGTTGGTATTACCAGTTGTTGATATTTTAGAGCCTGATTTTTTTTACACTAAGATTCCTAATATTGTTATGTCTGGGTAATCTATTTTTTAAAAAAATATATTTTTATTGATTTCAGAGATGAAGGGAGAGGGAGATGGAAACATCAATGAGAGAGACACATTGACTGGCTGCCTCCTGCACACCCCCTACTGGGGATAGAGCCCACAACCTGGTCCTGTGCCCTGACCAGGAATTGAACCCGGGACCTCCTGGTCCATGGGACAACGCTCAATCCACTGAGCCACAGCAGCCGGGCCAGAGAATCAATTTTCATTAAATATCCATAGTACAGATTGCATATTTAAAAATAACATGAAAGAATAATTGATAATAACTGTTAGAAACCTTTTAACATCCTTTAAAATGTTTGAGAAGAGAATAGCTAGCATGGTGCTTGATACACACTGTAGTATTTAAAGAAAATGTTTATTGAATGAAGAAAAGTGTGAGTATACAGATTTTTCATGCTCCATAAAAGTATGAAATTGTCAGACAGTAGGCTCATCCTCTTCCTTGTTGCCTTCCTCTCTGTATTTTTTGCCAGGATATGGCACAGAGCTGTACGCACACACAGAGGATGAGCACTGAGTGACTAAATGAGTGGATTTTATGGATTTTAGCTTCACGCTTGACCATGCAGATTGATTATGAACCAAGTTGACTGCAACACTTTCTTTGATTTCTAGGACTTGTCACAAGGCTGCGGTACCCAGTCAGTGCAAAGGAGAAGAAGGCACCCACCACTGCGGGATTCAGCTACGGTAACTCGTGTTGTCGTTGCCCTGCAAGGTTTCCCTGAAAAGAAGCCACCATCACAAGGCCAGTTTAGATGTGTAGCATGCCACACCGTGGCACTGTTTTTAGAAGTTCTGTAGTCTGGGTTTTTATTTTTTTATTTTTTCTCAAGTCTGGGTTTTTAGATGATTATACTGAACAGCTGTCGTTATCCTCGGTTTTCTGTTTTCATCATAGTCATAATTCAGCAGAAAACTCTCTGTCAATGGAAAATTAGTCACCATCTTACATCTAAATGAATCAGAGCCTTTCCTGGCTTTCACTGGCTTTGTTGGTTACTCCCAGAAAAGTAAGGATGGTGATAATAGAGAAGGCATTCCACTTGATTGTCTTTGTTGCATCCGGCAGAAACCTTTTAAACAGCAGGTTAAATTATTTCCAAACTTGCTGGAATTGGAAACAAAACAAAACAACAAAAAAATAAGAGGGGAAAGATTGGTAAAGGAGGAATTTTTTTTTAAGGTTTAACTTTCAAGCTCTGTTATTATCAGCCTATTTATTATGCAGCATCTTCTTGCCTTCTTCAGTTCACTTTGCTTGTATTGTGACAACTTAGAAAGAGGTACATCTTCCTCGGAGGGTGGAAAGCCACCATTTGCGGTTAAATTTTTTTTTTATTGGGGTGACACTGGTTAACGAAAGGTGCAGGTTTCAGGTGCACAATTCTGCAACGCGTCATCTGCACACTGTATTGTGTGTTCACACTCCAAGTCAAGTCTCTGTCCATCACCATTTATCCTCCTATACTCTCCTCCACCTCCCTCTCCCCCTGACAGTCACCGCACTGTTGTCCATGTCCATCACACATGTGCAGTTTCGATGCAGGCTGCAAGTTTGCTCTGTCTCACCAGTCATTGTATTATCCTGTGACTGTGAGATGGACATTGGTTATCATTCTTTATTTCCCACTGATTTGTCCTGTGTTCTCCTTATGAGATTTTATCACTTTCCCCGTCTGTCTCACAGAAAAATGGGAGATCAACCCTTCAGAGCTGACCTTTATGAGGGAGCTGGGGAGTGGACTGTTTGGAGTGGTGAGGCTTGGCAAGTGGCGAGCTCAGTACAAAGTAGCGATCAAAGCTATTCGGGAAGGCGCGATGTGTGAGGAAGATTTTATAGAAGAAGCTAAAGTGATGATGTAAGTTACTGTGTTCTTTCCAGTTCCCCTTTTTGCATTAAAGTGTCCCCTCCCCAGCATGAGCCCCGGTGGTTTCTTTTCCTGTAGTAACTGTGTGTGCGCATGACTTCCCTCCCAGGAAACTGACACACCCGAAGTTAGTGCAGCTTTACGGTGTATGCACCCAGCAGAAGCCAATTTACATCGTTACCGAGTTCATGGAGAGGGGCTGCCTTCTGAATTTCCTCCGACAGAGACAAGGGCATTTTAGTAGAGATGTGCTGCTGAGCATGTGTCAAGATGTGTGTGAAGGGATGGAGTACCTGGAGAGAAACAGCTTCATCCACAGAGATCTGGTAAATTATGAACTATCCGATTCCCCTTCATTGTCCAAATTCCTTTGTAACGTGGGGTCTGCCAATGAGCAATGATCTGTTAATACCCAATTTTTGTTCTCAACAATATTTCACTATTATTTTTAAAACTTGGTAAGTTTAATGTGCCATAATTTTAACAGAAAGATCTCTTTAAAATCTAATATATATAATACACTAGAGCAGTGGTTCTCAACCTTCCTAATGCCGCGACCCTTTAATACAGTTCCTCATGTTGTGGTGACCCCCAATTTCATTGTTACAAATTGAACATAATTAAAGCATAGTGATTAATCACAAAAACAATATGTAATTATGTATGTGTTTTCCGATGGTCTTAGGCGACCCCTGTGAAAGGGTCATTCGACCCACAGGTTGAGAACCGCTGCACTAGAGGCCTGGTGCATGAATTCGTGCATGGGTGGGGTCTGGCTGGCCTGCCCCAATGGGGGCTGATCGGGTTGGGCTGGGGATGAGGGAGGGGACACGGGAGGTTGGCTGGCCAGCCTCGCCCCTGATTGGGGTGAGGGGGGCTGGCCAGGGGCAGGGGCCATGGGCAGTTGGCTGGCTGACTCTGCCCCTGATTGGGGTGGAGGGACTGGTGGGGGAGAGGGGCCAGCCAGTGGGAGGGGCTGTGGGTGGTTGGCCGGCTGGCCCCCACCCTTGATCGAGGTGAGGGGGCCTGATCGGGGGCGGGGCTGGCTGGGGGAAGGGGCTGTAGGAGGTTGGGGCAGGGGCTGGGCTGATCGGGGCCCAGATGGAGCCCGTTGGCCGCCACAGTGCACGTCATAAGTAACCAGTCATTCTGGTCATTCTGCCGTTCCAGTTGCTGGGCTTTTATATCTACACTAATAAAAGAGAAACATGGTAATTGGCGTACGACCGCTACCCTTCCCATTGGCTAATCAGGGAGATATGCAAATTAACTGACAGCCAAGATGGCGGCCGGCAGCCAGGCAGCTTGAAACTAACATGAGGCTTGCTTCCTTCAGTGACGGAGGAAACCAACGTTCCCCGCCTGCCTTGCAGGCCTCTGAGCCTGCAGTTTGAACATTGTAACAAACATAGAAGCTAAAAAAAACCCCAGAAACCAGCTTTCAGCGAGCTGGGATCTCAGAGCTGGAGTCAGAGCTGGAGTTATACATTGTTTCGAACCGAAACAAACCAGATACCTACTTTCAGCAGCGGAGGCCTAAGAGCTGGAGCCTCAGAGCTAAAGCTGGCCCAGAATAAAAAAAAGAAAAAAGAAA
>NW_005353325.1:2365357-2375611 GCF_000412655.1 Myotis brandtii | reverse complement strand
CAACCCCCTGATGGGCCCTGCTCTGTGCGTGACAGGGGGTGGCGCTGCAACCTCCCCATCGACCCTGCCTTGAGCGTGACAGGGGGCGGCGGCCCAACCCCCCAATCGGCCCTACCCTGAGCGTGACTGAGGGTGGCATCGCAACCTCCCGATCCGCCCTGCTCTGTGCATGACAGGGGGCGGCGCCCCAACTCCCCAATCAGCCCTGCTCTGAGCCCGACCAGGGGCTGCACCTAGGGATTGGGCCTGCCCTCTGCCACCCGGGAGCAGGCCTAAGCCAGCAGAGCGTTGTCTCCCGAGGGGTCCCAGACTGTGAGAGGGCACAGGCCGGGCTGAGGGACCCTCCCTTCCCCCCGAGTGCACAAATTTTTGTGCACCGGGCCTCTAGTATATAGATAATTACATAGGCAGTTGTATAAATAATACATAATGACATAGGTAATATGTCCCAGCAAGCTACCATGCATAGATTCTTTGATCTCCATAAGAATCTCATGAAACAGCTAATCATGATAGTGTTTCTGACCATCATTCTTTTATAGATAAGAAAATTAGCTTTAAGAGACATGAAAGGACTTGCAGATGGTGATAAATTAGGACTCATGTTTTAACTAAATACTAAGCTGTTTTCCACCTTACACACTATCAGCAGAAATGATATAACAGAAATCCTTGGTTTATTTTTTTTTTTAATCTCTCAAAAGATGGAACCCATGTTAATTCCTGAAAATACCAGAAAAAGTAAATCTTTTATTATTGGTGCTAAATGATTTTGATGGAGACACATCTTAATTTTTACTCTCTCTTACTCATTTGCCCTCTCTGTCTCATTCTTTTCTTTCTCTTTTTGTTCTCTGCTTTTTCTCCCAAATGTGTCTATTGGTAGAACCACCAGTTCCCTAAAAGCACAATTTTATTCTCTGCTTTTTTTTTAGTTTTGACTTTTTTTAGATTCCACTTGTGATATCCAAGGTACCTGTCCATGCATATTGTCACAAATGCCAGGATATCTTTCTTTCTCATGGGCTGAATAATATTCATTGTATATATACTGCATCTTTTTATAAATCTACTCATTCATTGATGAACATTTGGGTTGTTTCCATATCTTGGCTAATGTGAATAATGCTGCAATAAACATAGGTGTTCATGTATCTCATCAAAATCTTGTTTTCATTTCTTTTGAGTATACAGCCAGAAGTGAAATTGCTAGATCATTCGGTAGGTCTCTTTTTAACTTTTTGTTTTCATAGTGGTTGGACTCATTTAAATCCCATTAATTTACATGCACAAGGGTTCCCATTTCACCGTATCCTTGCCTGCTCTTGTTGTCTCTTGTCTTCTTGATGATAGCCATTCTAACAGGTGTAAAGAGATATCTCATTGTGGTTATGATTTGCATTTCTCTGATGATAGTGGATGTTGAATATCTTTTCATGTTCCTGTTGGCCATTTTGATGTCTTTGGAAAAATGTCTATTTAGTTCTTCTGCCAATTTTTAAATTGGTTTGTTGTTCTTTAAATATTTTGAATATTAACCCCTTATCCAATATGTGGTTTACAAACATTTTTTCTCATTATGTAGGCTGTCATTTCATTTTGTTGATTATTATTTTTGCCATCCAAAAGCTCTTGAGTTTGATGTAGTCCCATTTGCTGATTTTTGCTTTTGTTGTTTGTATTTTTGGTGTTATGCAAAAAAAAAAAAATTGCCAAGACCAATATTAATGAGTTTCTTCCCCATGTTTTCTTCTAGGAGTTTTATGGTATCAGGTCTTATGTTTAAGTCTGATCCATTTCGAGTTAATTTTTGTGAGTTGTGTGAGATAGAGGTTCAATTTCACTGTTGTATATGTGTTTCTCCAGTTTTCGTAGCACCATTTGTTGAAGAGACTATTCATCCCTAATTGGGTATTCTTGGCTCCCTTGTGGCATATTAGTTGACTGTAAATGCCAGGATTTAATTCTAGGTTCTCTGATCTGTTCCATGGTCTATTTTATGCCAGTACCATACTGTTTTTATTACTGTGGCTTTGTAGTATAGATTAAAATCAAGAAGGGTGATACCTCTGGCTATGTTCTTTTTTGCTTTGGCTGTGCAGGGTCTTTTGTGGTTCCACACAAATTTTAGGATCGTTTCTTCTATTTCTATGAGGAATACCTTTGGTATTTTGATGGGGATTGTGTTGAATTTGTAAATGACTTTGGATGGTATAACCATTTCAACAATATTTATTCTTCCAATCCATGAATTTGGGATGTCTTTCCATTTGTTTGTGTCTTCTTTTATTTCTTTCAGCAAAATCTTGTGTTTTCATTGTACAGATCTTACACTTCCTTGGTTAAATTTATTCCTAAGTATTTTATTGGTTTTGATGCTATTGTGAATGAGATAGTTTTTTAAAAATTTCTTTTTCTGATGCTTCATCATTAGTGTAAAAGAATGCCACTGGTTTCTATAAGTCGATTTTATAACTTGCCACTTTACTGATTAATCCCACAGTTTTTTTATTGACTTTGGAATTTTCTATATGTAAAATCATACTGTTAGCAAATAGTGACAATTTTACTTCTTCCTTCCTGATTTTAGACAGAGAGGAAGAGGGATGGGAGAGTGAGAGAAGCATTGATGTGTGAAAGAAACATTGATTGGTTGCCTCCTGTGGTTAGGGGAATCCCACTCCCACACAGTTAAAAATTTATGTATAACTTTTGACTCTCCCAAATCTTAACTGCTAATAGCCTACTGTTGACTGGAAACCTTACCAATAACATACAGTCAATTAATACATATTTTATATGTATTATTTACTGTATTCTTACAATAAAATAAATTAGTAAAAAATCTTAAGAAAACTAGAGGCCCGATGCACAAAATTCATGCAAGAGTAGGCCTTCCTTCCCCAGGCTGCCGGCACTGGCTTCCCTCTGGCACCCGGGACCCGGGGCTTCCCTTGCAGCCCCGGCTTTGTCCAGAAGTTGTCCGGAAGGACGTCCGGTCTAATTAGCATATTGCGCTTTTATTATTATAGATCATACAGAAGATAAAATACATTTATAGTACTGTATGTATTTATTGAAAAAAATCCATGTGTAAGTGGACCCGTATAGTTCAAACCCATGTTGTTCAAGGGTCAACTGTATGTTGGAGACATTTCCATAGGTGTACAAACAATTTTTGAAGAGACATTTCCTCCCTCTGCAGATGTTGACTGGGCCATACTAAACTTAATATAAACAGAACTTATATTTTCCCATTGTTATTGTAGAACTTTGTAACTAATATACCATTATACTGTTGTTTCCCAGGCTGCCAGAAATTGTCTAGTAAATGAGGCAGGAGTTGTGAAAGTATCTGATTTTGGAATGGCCAGGTAAGTCTGAGTGTATGTGAACATTTTTATCAATTTTGGATTAAATTAATGTGAGACTGTTACCTTTCCCTTAAAAGTACAGAAAGCCTGACTTTTTCTTGCAGTTTGACTATCAGCTTCTTCCTCAGAAGCCTACATAAGTGCTGTTTTGAAACCACATGTTTTGTTACAGTAGCAAAAATATTGGTAGAACCAATCATTTTTTATAGAGGAACTAAATGATTTTTCCGTTTCTTAGTATTTTTTATATAAGCTAATAAAATAAATTACTTGCATTTTGGAAGATTTCTTTGCTGAGTGTGTCCATTATTGTTAGCTGTGGCTTTTTCTCAGGTAAACAAATTGTTGAGAAATTATGATTGCTTAATGCTTTATTATGTGATGTTCACATTAGCATGTAGAATGAATAGCATGGGGATAATGTGCACGAATGAAGCAGAAAGGCAAGTTTGTTAGCTGGCTGTTTTGAGACAAATATATTCATGAAAATAAACGTGTGGATACTGTGTTAATTATTGTTAATCCTCTCCACTAGGTGGTGGTATAGCCTGTTAAATACACTACTTTCTTTTCTCCCTGATGTGGATTAGATTTTTAGAACCTTTTGTTTTCACAGAAAACTGTTTTGGGGTATAGAATACCCAAATCTGTACTGTTTTTATTTGCTTAATTTTTATAATTTTAATTTGTCCTTCTATACTATAGTTTGTCATTCTTTTGCTCTGTCCATTCATTCATCCATGTATTAAGAAATTAGGTGCCTACTATGTTCCGGGCACAATGTTAGACTGAACCATAGCAGAGAGGAAGACATACGAGTCCCCAACCACATGCAGCTTATATTCAAGAGGGGGGTGAGACATAGGACCTGAGACACACAAAGGGGGTAAAACACAGAGGACGGAGTGATGTGATGGAGCAGTGGTCAGCAGACTATATCCCCTGGGCTAAATTTGACCCACCCTCTCTTTCTGTATGACCTGTGAGTCAACAACACGTGCACATTTTTATTTTATATATATATATATCAGAGAGGAAGGGAGAGAGATAGATAGAAACATTAGTGATGAAAGAGAATCATTGTTTGGCTGCCTCCTGCACGCCCCCTACTGGGGGGGATTGAGCCTGCAATTCAGGCATGTGCCCTTGGCTGAAATTGAACCTGGGACCCTTTAGTCCACAGGCCAACGCTCTATCCACTGAGCCAGACCGGCTAGGGCTGCACATTTTTAAATGGTTGGGAAAGAATTAAAGGAACACAACACGTGAAAGTTCTCTGGCATTCAGGTGTCAGTGTCCATAAATAAAGCGCGACTGGGTCACAGCCTTGCTTGTGCTTTTGTGTTGACTGTGGCTGTCACAGCACAAAGGCAGAGTGGAATGGCTGTGACAGAAACCGGCCTGCAAAATCGGAAATATTCATTATCTGGCCCTTTGCAGAAAAAGTTTTCTGGCCCCTGTGATAGAGAGAGCTTGGCGTTGGGGGTGGGGCAGGTGTGAGTGATGGAGTAAGGGAGGGGTGATGGTACTCCAGAAGGCCTCTTTGAGACCCGGATATTTAAATGAAACCAAAAAGGCAGAAAGTAGCCAGTTCGGTGAAAACCTGAGGATAAAATATTCCAGGTGGAAGAGACAGCAAGTATAAAAGTTTGAAAGCTGGTGGAGGTGGAGGAGAGGATAGGTGGGATAAATGATGATGGAAAAAAAAGAAAAGAATATATATATTTTTAAAAAGTTTGAAATCTGGGACAAGCTTGGCCTGCTCAAGGAGTTGAAAGAGCCAGGGTGGCTCGCCCATGGCCAGCGCAAAGAGCAATAATAAAGGGACGCAGGGCCAGGCCATGGTGTTCTTCTCGAAGGTTAGCTCCTAAGGGAAATCAGGACCAGGGAGGTTAGAAAGCTGTGTTACTGTCAGCAGTGGGATCGGGACTGCTGGCAGTCAGGGCATGAGTTACCCAGTGCTCTCGGTCTGCTTTGTATAAAGATGTTCTGTAGCTGACAGGCGGTCCTTCAGTTTTACATGTTCCATTTTTGTATGGTTGGCTTTCAGAAAATCTGTGCTTTTGTGTCAGCCCCTCTAAAACACTCACTATACACTGAATTCAGACTCCCCTGATTGACAGACAAGTTGACCCAGCCCATGGTGGCATCGTCACCGTCTCTGTCTATACAGCAAAGGAGGCTGTGCGATTGTTTGAATATTTTCTCCAGGAACAAGGAGCTTTTAGAAATTAACTTTCTATGTTTATGTAATATACAAACACATTCCTCTTGTAAATACATACTGAACACATTACAGAAAGGGCTGAAGTTCCCATGTGTACCATGCCAATCAAGGATGCTCCCAAGACATAGTCAGTGTTATCAGTTTGTATCTGTTCTTCCAGAAAGATATAAGTATGCTCCCTTAAAAAAATTATATAATAGTTAGTTGTTGTTGGTGGTGTGTGTGTGTGTATGTAGGAGCAATGTCATGGTTTATAAATATATATTCCACCATTTACATATGTCATTTTGCAATTTGCTTTTTTAATTTGCTGTAGTTTTGAATTGTGCGCTGTGGACTTGTGGGGGCTAAAAGCACGTGTGTCTCCAAATGCTTTTCACCACTTCCTTTAGCACAGCTTTGCTTTAGATGTTTTACAAGTGGGGCCTTTGGGTAAAACTTTGTAACAAAATTGCTCACAAAAGAAGTTTGTGAACTATTTTATTGTATTCTGCCTCTATTGCTTATAAAAAAGAAAAGACAAAAGTGAAAGTACAGATACTAATGTCACAATCCATCCATTTCAAATAAATAAAGCTGAGATGGAAATCACCAGGCATGGCCACCAAAGCAAACATTTAGCTTCAACCGGATGCTTGTTGGACTTCAGTCAACTGTGTTTTTGAGATGATCAGTACACAAGTTCTTCTGGTGCTAAATTTCCTGTGAAGTGGTGTCCACCTGAGGTGTTTAATTACAGCCGATTTAGCAGCAAATCAGATGTCTGGTCATTCGGTAAGACCCACGGTCCGTTTTCCCTCAACTCTGCTCTGAAGGGGAAGTGGTGCATCACTTGGTAATCCTTGCCCCCTTCCAGGTGTTCTAATGTGGGAAGTATTCACTGAAGGCAGAATGCCCTTCGAGAAGAACACCAACTACGAAGTGGTAACCATGGTTACTCGCGGCCACCGCCTCTACCGGCCTAAGTTGGCGTCCAAATATGTCTATGACGTGATGCTGAGATGTTGGCAGGAGGTATAGAATTTTTTTGGTGCTTTTTATTTTTGATTCTTTAAAACATTTATGGATCTGGGCTTGGGGGATTAATAATGCATAGTCTTTATTGCCCAGTGAGTTGTGGGTTGGTGCATGTTTTACATGGTTTGAAACTCTAGGTAGGAAGACAAGTCTCTGGACTTAGTTCTGAATAATGAGAAGAAGAATGGGGAGAAGTGGAAAATGCTAAGAATTAAGATAATGAACTCAGGCTGCCCCACTACCGATGGGGACCTGCCACAGTGGCCTGAGTTAGGGACCCAGGAAACAGCCTGGGGAAGGGGCCCTTCTTTCAGTGGGAGTCTCTTATAGTTGAAGTATCACTCTCACCAGTGAGGATTTCTTTCTCCAGCCCTCAACTTTCTCGGGTCTTTTCACTCACATTCTTTGGAAGTTTACCTTCCTCCTGCATTGAAATGTCATCTTATAGAAGAGATGAAAGACCCAAATGACTTTTGAAAGATAATAATGATAATGAAAGATAATAACATCAGCTCACATGTATCGTATGCTAGGCCCTGTACTAAATGCTTCAGATTTAGTTTTCAAAACTAACCCTTGGAGGTGCTGTGGTGACTCTGGATGGAACACCAAGACTCAGGAAGTTGATGAGGCCACCCAGCTACGGAGAACCCGAGTGCCATCTGACTCCAAAGCCTCGGCTCCCAGTCATTTGCTATAAGCCTCCTAAGAGCATTGACTAGGATGGGCAGAGGCCTCTGGTCAGGGAGTGGTCAGGGGGAGAAAGGACAGCATGAGCAAAGGCAAGGAGTGGTAATGAACCTGGTGTGTGTAGTCAAGTGTGGAGATTGGTGTGACTGAGCAGAGAGTCCATGGGAGCGTTTTCCAGGGAAATGAAATTGGGTCCCAAGGAGGTGGGGGGTGGCAGGTTATCGAGAGCACTGCTAATTAGCAGGACTTGATTTTGCAGGCAACGAGGAGCTCAGTCGGGCTCTTGAGTGGGGGCACAAAGCAGATGGTAGAACGCAGTCCAGCGGCAGTACGTGCAGGCTAGACCAGACCCTTTTGGGGACGCCTGCGTGTTCCAGTCCCAAAGCAATGAGTCCCTTGCTCTAGTGCACTATGTTATATGAGATTGAGAAATCACTTTTGGAATAGATTCTGGAACCCACCGCTTCTCTTTGATTTTTAATTGTAGAAACCAGAGGGAAGGCCTTCCTTTGAAGATTTGCTGCGCACAATAGATGAACTAGTTGAGTGTGAAGAAACTTTTGGAAGATAAGTGGTGTTGTGACCGGTCGCTTCCAGATTCCAAAGCGCAAGGAAGAAATGGCACTTTGTAGCTAACTTTTAATTTATTTAGCACATGGATGTGTAGATTGTTTTACTGACAAACTGAAAACACCTAACGCATCTGCTTTTAGACCATCCTTAGCCCCATGACTGAATCTTCCAGGTTATGGAAATGCTGCCTTAGAGATGGCGATGAAAAGCACTCTTACACACTCCACAGGGCTTCCATGCCCACAGAGGGACCATGCCCAGACCCCAGGGTTCACCCACTTGGGTGCACAGGGGCCATGTTGGCTGGTGCCAGTGGAAGACCAGGGAGTTTGGGATGGGCAAGGGTGTTGGATCCAGGCTCCAGCAACCCATCTCTTCCCTTTCACTTCCACAGAAATCTGGGCCTGGGGCACTGTCTCATGTGGGTTCTGGAGGAACCAGCGACCACATTGGATATGTACCCATCTTTTGTTTTGAAAACATCTGTTTTTAAGACTGCCATTAGTATTACATTACAAAACATTTGTACCCTGTCTATATTGTAAATATATATAATATATAAAGTTATATATTTATAAGAAACATGAGTTGTCTTTTGTTTTTTTATTATTTTTAATCCTTACCCAACGATATGTTTTTACTGATATTTTGAGAGAGAGGAAGGGAAAGAGAGAGAGAGAAACGTTGATGTGAGAGAGAAACACTAACCGGTTGCCTCCCGTATGCACACCGACCAGGAATTGAACCCACAACCTAGGTATGCCCTGATCAGGAATTGAACCCGCAGCATTTTGGTGTATAGGATGATACTCCAACCAACTGCGCCACCCTGCCAGGGCATGAGTTGTTTTTTAATTGAAACTTTGAGTTCTATAGTATATGAGCTAACCTTCTTAGGACTTGGGGTGGTGCCTTATAGCTGTCCATTCCATTTATCCTGGAGATGAACTATTTCTTACTGAAGAGAACAAAGTTTGGACTCTTCTATCACGAATGCCCTCTCCTCACTTAGGTAGACATGTTTGGGCTAAGTGACCCTCCCTCTGGTATTGGAGTTAGTTGACAATCAATAGGCTGCCCCGCTGTAAGCAAGACTTGGGGGCAAGCTCCAGTTCTGGCAGAGAGGCCAGGAAAAAAGCAGAGCATCATGTATTGAGCGGCCCTCGATGGTTTTCAGGAGGCCTTCTTTCACCTGGGTTCCTGGGTCAGAGAATCCTCTATTACAGCCTCGTGGTAGACCCTGCGATGGAGTTTGAGTAGGTTTCTGACCCTTAGGATCTCTGACTTAGACGCCTGCTGAGGGAGAGCCATCATTTGTCCTCATGAGCCCAGGGGAAAGCAACACAGTCTCCGTCATCAACAGCAGAGGCCAGGGACTGCCCCGCACGTGACTCTTCCTATGGTGTGGGTAGGAAACCAAAGAAGACACAGGCCTTCAGGAGTCCCATCCACCCTGTGGACGCCCAGGTGTCCCCGGTGCTGGGGAGCCCGTGGGAACACACAGCTGTTGCCGGCTGCTCTGAGCAGCACCTCCCCTGCGACCTACCTTTGGTCAGTCCATCCTCTGAAGGCGGTCTCCCGTCCTTCCTGATCCCCCCTAGAATGGAAAAATATGAAAGTAACTCTCCTCAGTGTCGTCGCAGTCTGTTTGCCACCTGCCTCCTCATCTTCCTGTTTAACTGTACCCCCGTCACAAAAACACGCACACCTTTTAACCGAATTGCAGCTCATGCAAGGAGTGGATCACGTTCGAGTCATACCCCACTCTCATGTCACACTTCTCATTCCTCCCTCCCTCACCCTGACTCCTCCCCCCTCCCCGTCCCATCCCAACCTTCCCTTTTCACCTCGAGGAGCTGAGTTCAAGGCGCTGGGTGGCGTGGAAGAGAGTGAGGAGAAACACAGCCCTTGCAATGACTCTTCTAAAGACCGTGGATGTGGAAGACAAGGTGAGTCATACCTGGCAGCATGTTTTTCAGAAATCTTTCAATATGTCACTAAAACTTAAAAGAAACAAGTTTTTACATAGGAGCATAGCTAAGGCAAGAGGTGAAGTAAAAATAGAAGAATCCACCCAGAATGTGCAGAGATCTTAATCTGTGAGGCAGGAAATAGGAAGGGCACGGCGAATGTGCTGCCTCTTCATCTGAGTTGTTCCCTTTGGCTTCAGTTGATTTTTATGTATATTTTCCAATGGGATGAAGTGAAGCCCATGGGTGCATTGTTTTTTGTGGGTTTTTTGGGGTGCATTGTTTATAGTTACGTTGTTTTTATATTTTCTGGCCATCCTCTAGTCACCTTTTATGGGTATAATTTTACTGGTTGCAACCCTTCCCCCCCCCCCCCCCCCCCCAAAAAACACATTTCCAAAAA
>NW_005353325.1:2266841-2364953 GCF_000412655.1 Myotis brandtii | reverse complement strand
CCCCCCCCCCCCCCCCCCCCCAAAAAAAAAGTTTCCTCTAATAGTCCCTGCAGTGTCTGTACCGAGTGGGAGGACAGAACATTCTAGACTGTGTCCTCCAAAACCTACAATCTAATTCTGTTTCTGCCACCAACCATGTCCCTTGTCCTCCGCTTCCAGGTCCTTCCCTGTCCTGGGAGGGCAGTTGGATTTGATGATTTTTCAGGTCCCTTTTACCCAAATGTTGTGATTTCTTGAAAAGGTTGTTTGCTGGCGTCGCCCACACAGTTGGGAATGAGAGGCGAGTGGCTGGCGCCGCCCTCAGAGATCTGGATGCAGATTGTTGCACTTTCTTATGTAGGCCACCGGCCGCCATTCACACGCGTCTGAGGTTTCAGAACAGGAAAATAGGTGGGGTTAACCTTGCCCACGAGAAGCATCCTGGCGGAGCTATGATTTCAGTTGAAAGATGTGTTTTTGTGACGGGAGCACCGCCGACGAGCTGAAGGCTGGTTTGTGTGCTCCGGGCAGCGGTGCAGCCATGATTCTTTCCACCTGTGAGTAAGATGGCTCTGTCGCTGGGCTTCAGGCTGGTTTTGTTCTGGGCACGTTACTGGTTCTTGAACACCAGAAGGCATTTTCTCTAGGGCATAGGGCTGGTGACATTTTGAGGATCCTTTCCCCAGATGGGACAGGGTCTTGTTTGTTATTTAAATAATCGTTGTGGTGATATCATTTTAGTAAATGCTCAACAATGAGAGAATGCAAAAGAAAGCAAAACAAAAAACAGTGTCCTTAAATCCCCGTGAGAGAAATTCCGTTTGAAAGGTGACTGTTTTTTAGAATGATGTCTAGTGTCAACAACTTGGCTGAAGGCGAGGAGACCAAGTTCTAGTTCTGGGTCTGCTGCAGCCCAGGTGGGTCACCTGTGGCAACCTCTTTATACCAGGTTCTGTTTTCTCCTTCCTATTGACTTTAGAGAGAGAAAGAGGACAGGAGGGAGGGAGGAAGAGAAAGAGAGAGAGCGATTTGTTGTTCCACATATTTGTGCGTTCACTGGTCGATTCTTGTATGAGCCCTGATTAGGGATCGAACCCACAACCTTGCTGTATTGAGATGAGACTCTAACCAACTGAGCTACCTGGCCAAGGCCTGTATCAGGTTCTCATCTATAAAATGGTGACTCTCCTTTTTGCCCACCTTCCAACAAGACATCATAAAGAAACGATAGATAAAAAGGGCACATCCTTCCTGAACTTAATTTTGAAGTTGCTTTGGCAGACTATTCAGTCCCGTGTGCGGTTTTTGGAAATGCTTATTAATTTAGCTCAGAGGGCCTTATCATGCAAATAATTAAAACTACGGGAGAAAAATAGCCTTTGATCTTAATTCTGAATGACGAAGGAACCAAGCTTTTAACAAAGCTCATTCACATCAGATTAAAGCAAAGGTCAGCTAACAAAATTTTTACATTTCTGATTTTTAAGTGGCAGCAGGAGAAAAGGGATTGCAATTTTAAAATGTTATCTGTTTAAGCCAAATCACCTCATAGGACCCAACACTAGTTGGAAGAATTTGTAAAAAACTAAACGCGGTTATTTCAGTTAACTGATCTGAATATAAGTTAGGGTCTTAATCCTCTGGTAGATAAACATGGGCTGCCTGTTATCGGGAATGCAGGCCAAGCAGAGCCAGGCAGAAAGCGCTCAGAGGCAGCAACCTCTCCCGCCTTCCCGGGTGGCAGGACCGAGATGAACAGTGACTTAATAAAAACCTTTTTATTAAAAGCTATGTGAGCATCTGCTCTTCATTTCTCCTGAGGTCAGTACTAGAGAGAAGGCTGTAAATTACAGTGGGAAAGGTTTGGTTATATATAAAATAAAGAATGATTGGGACAAGAACTAGGGATTGCCCAAGGGGTGAAATAAGAGGCTGCCTATCGGTGGGGATATTGTGAGGATCTCTCTGTCTAGCCTGGAAGGACATGGATTTGACGAACTCTCCCTGTCCCTTCCAGCTTCTGATCATTTGATTTGATGGTAAGAATTACCTGTTCTTTCTGCTATAAATTACAACTTGACATGGCTCCTTTTTCCTTTTTTTTTTTTTTCTGGGTAAAACCAAATATTTACTGTTGATAAGAGAACAAGCCTCCAAGAGTATTACTGCAAATCAAAAACATGCTTGTGTGTGTCTGCCGGGCTGGAGTCATTTGCCAGATATTCTTGCTGTTTTAAGAGCTGTGTACTGTAGAAATCTGGCCTCAGGCTGCTGCAGGGCAGGACATGCGAGGAGACCATGGTGGAAGGGGAGACACTGATCAGACTGAATGGGAGAGAGCCCGAGAGAGCTATGAACCAGGAGGTCATGGTTCGATTCCCAGTCGGGGCACATGCCTGGGTTGCAGGCCTGATCACCATTGTGAGGCGTGCGGGAGGCAGGCCATCAATGATTCTCTGTCATCATTGATGTTTCTGTCTCTCTCTCCCTCTCTGAAATCAATGAAAAAAATATATATTAAAAAATAGCCCTAACTGGTTTGGCTCAGTGGATAGAACGTCGGCCTGCAGACTGAAGGGTCCCAGGTTCGATTCCAGTCAAGGGCATGTACCTTGGTTGTGGGCATATCCCCAGTGGGGGGTGTGCAGGAGGCAGCTGAATCGATGTTTCTCTCATCGATGTTTCTAACTCTCTATCCCTTTCCCTTCCTCTCTGTAAAAAAATCAATAAAAATATATAAAAAAATGCACGTTTCTGGACTCATCTCCGTAATTTGACCTGGGAGGTGAAGTCGGGACCCCTTCCTCGGAGTGTCTTTTTAGAGCCTCTTTTTTCCACGCCTTCTTTTATTCCTTCCTGTATTTCATTCCCACACCAGCCCTGCTACGTTAAATCTTCCATTATTACTATTCATATGAAGACAGAGGGTGGCTGTCCAGCCAGTCCCTACGACGGCCCCCTCCTGTCTTCACGCCCTGTGCAGCCCCTCTCCCTGAGGATGCACTGGGCCCAGTAGCTCCTCGTGAACAGAATATGGAAGAAAAATGATGGAGTGCAGCCTCTGAGATGAGGCGCAGCCTGTGGAGAGCCCCATCGTGGGCAGCCAGGGCGCACAGCCTGCTGACTGCCGTGGGAGCGAACTTGGAAGTGAGTCTCAGCTGGGTCCTGCTAGGCCGGATTCTTGACCCGCAGACATTGTGAGACAGTAGGGGCTTCACATCTCTAGGCTTGCAGATCATTTGTCTCCAACAATGGATAACTAATTCAGTGGCAAAAGGAGATAGAACCATGGGCTCAAAACAAACTTGGCCACTTTTACCACCACTCTGACTCCGCTGGAGTCACCTTCTCAGAAACGGAGAACTTCTCAGTGTCAGTGAGGGCATGAATATATGTGTCTTTCCTTGGTTTGTAAACCATCTCACTGTTACCCCCTGCACTGCCTATCAGGATCGCTGTCATCACGGTAGGCATGTTTGTCACCGTCTGCAAGGCTTCCGTGCCCTCCGGGGCGCTGACCTGCAGACTCCCCTGTCGTTCCTCAGTGAGGCCCACTGGCCAGCATAGTCTGCCCACTTCCTGCCCACCGAGGGGCAGGAAGCACAGCCTGGGCACGGTGCCAGCCACGCCCGCAGGCCTTGTGGCCGAGCGCTCCTCTGCATCATGAGCTGGCCAGATGTCTAGGGTGTGATTTCTGTGAGCGTTTCATAAACTTGCAGCTCACTGACAGCAGTCTTCTAGGAAATCACTACTCTGAGACCTGGGGGCGGGAGGACTTGTGTGGGAGACGGCTGCTTCCAGCTCACGTCCACTCGTTACGGGGAAGAAATCAGAATTCCTGCATAGAGCACACAAGGGCTTTAGGGCGCTGGGATGTTGGGTGCTGGCGGTGGCCCTGGCAGAGGCTGGGAACGGATGTATAGTCTCTGGGAGCCTCTGCTCTTCCTTGCTGCACCCTCTACTCCCAGGAACCCTATCTCCCCTGGGCCCAGTGCCCCCTCTAGCTTCCCAGCCTTCTAGAATCTCCTCGCCCCTTCCTCACACTCAGCAGCCCTTCAGGCCCCAGCCAGACCAAGCACCAGTCTGATCTCCCACCCAAATGTGTCCGTTTACTGTCCCATGAGCGAGGTACCCGTTTTCCGTTTGTAAGCAGTGAATCTCTTAATGTAGTCATTCCTCTTTAAGGTTTCACAGACAAGGTTGTAAGCAGTGAATCTCTTAATGTAGTCATTCCTCTTACTTTAAGGTTTCACAGACAAGAATAATGTTAAAATCCAAGTTTGGGCTCTAACAGAGGGTTGTTAACTTATTTCGTCCATAGGTTAAACAAGATTAGCATCTCTGATGAGCATCATTTCTTAGAAAATGGACATTTTTCTATCAAAAAGAATCACAGGAGTGTTCCTTGAGCATTTCTGTTCAAGGGTGTGTTCCTTTAATGTCAAAAGGAGGCACACACACAAAACAGGAATAATTTAACTTCTCAAATATATAGAGTGTGGAATCAGAATGAAAGATAGCTTTTCAAATTGAAAAACATTTTAATAAAGATCTCAGAGTATTTCTTTCTCTCTCTCTCTCTCTCTCTCTCTTCCCCTCCCTACCCTTCCATTCTCACTCTTACTCTTCCCTTCCCTTCCTTCCTCCCTTCCTTCCTTCCTTCCTTCCTTCCTTTCTTTTTCCCTTTAATTGGTGTTTTTTAAAAAATATATTTTTATTGATTCCAGAGAGGAAGGAAGAGGGAGAGAGAGAGAGATAGAAACATCAATGATGAGAGAGAATCATTGATCGGTTGCCTCCTGCACGCCCCCTTACTGGCGATCGAGCCTGCAACCCGGGCCTGTGGCCTTGACCAGAATCGAATCCAGGACCCTTTACTCTGCAGGCTGACGCTCTATCCACTGAGCCAAACTGGCTATGGTTGGTGTGGGTTCTTGGCTCCACATCTGGGAAGCCTCTTCTGATGCCTAATCAGAGGTAGAAATCACCTCCCAGATAACAGGTAAGTCCATTAAAATGTGTCAGTCTTCAAAAGGCCCTTAAGAAATAGGTCTGTGGTGGGAATGTGTGACATCAATGAGGCAGTCTGGCCGTTCTGTGAATGCCTGGGGAAAAAGAAGGCATGTCTTGTAGTGAACTCAGAGGCTCAGCTCCAATCACCTGGAGCCCTTTCTCCAGAGCCACAGGGGGTCAAGGTCCTCCTGCCCCACAGCCCTTTAGCTGCAGAGGCTGTTGACGCCGGAATTCCTTGCCTTACAGCCAGGACCTGGAGTGTGCGGGTGGGCGACGAGCCTGGTCTTTGGTTCAGGGCAGCTCTTGAAACGGAGCCAGTTATTCATGTTTCCAAATAGAAATCACTAGCCAGGTGCCAGGTATGAGGGCCGCATTCAGTAGGAATGAATTTCACTTGAACCACGCACTCAAAACGAAACTCTGACATCGGAAATGCCAGGGGATGAACACGAGGTTATGCTGATACCTAAACCTCAAAACATTAGAAACGGAAGGAACGCCGCTAGCGTTGTTTCCCAGACAGCCGTGGCCCCACAGCTTTTCAACAGATATTTACTTGTGCTGAAAGGCGGCGGGCAAGGGAGCTGTTCTGGGAAGGGGTGCTTCTCACACTCGCTCCCCTCCAGTGCCCCCTGGTGGAAACCGGTTCCCAGACAGAGCCCTGGTGTAGACACCCACTCGTCTGGAGGGGAAAGGAATGCAAATAGGACCTGCTCGGATGAAAGAAGGGGGGGCAAGCCTTCCCGGAAAAGAACACAAACACCTAATCAAATGAGAGGCTCCCCTGCCTAACCCAGGAGAGAGGAGCCGGTTCCAAAAGGTCACAGAGGCTGCATTGGACGTGATGCCCTTTTCCTGAGTTGCTGGTACATGATAGATAATTAAAGATATTTGCTGGGGAATAAGAAGCAGATGGAAAGAACAGCGCAGATGTCAGCCTGGGAGAGGAAGCCCTGGTTCCTTCCCGCGATAATCCTCCACGCTGAATATGTCCTTCCAGCGTGCAAATAGTCATTGCCCACCTCCGGGGCATTTTAGTCTCCCGGGCAAAAGCCCTGGATATGCATGTGTTTCTGCCTAAACTGGGGATTTTCCAAAGGCACAGAAGTGCCTCCTCTCTGCAGGTATTCAGCAAAACCATTCAAAGAATGGTTTCCGTAATCGCAGTGTGCACGTGGAAGTGGCTCTCCACTTACTTATTCACCTGGAAAACCCTGTAATGCTGTAAACGGAACATGACCATGACTCTAATAATCATTGTTAGCGGCTTGGGGGTGAGTCAATCCTTCAATCTGTAAAGATGCCTAGTGTCTTGGAAAGTCATGCCAAACAAGGGCTGGCCAGGGAGCTGTTCAGCTTTCACCGTTTGCTTTTTTACTTGCTCAGCAATTATTTATTGGGCAGCAACTGTGTGCCGGCAGCTGTGCTGGGCAGAAGGGAGGGAACCGTCAACATCAACAAGGCCGAAGCTGGCCTTCCTGATCACAGCTGCTGTTGATCTCCGAGGGAGAGAGAACAAATACCTTCTCATAATTAAAGCAGCAGCAGTGTAGGCACCTCTATTGGAGGACAATTGTCTTTGCTATTGAATCAGGAAAAACAAGTATTTGAAAATTCTAGGATCCAGAAAGCAAAGGTAACTAAGGGAATGTCGTTGGGTTTATAATCCCCGCTCCTGCCGTGTGGTCATGTGTTTGAGTTCAGTGTACAGCAGAAGGCTTTTTTCCTAGTTTCAGATAGCAATTCTGCCTGCTGACTGACACCAGCAGTTTTGCTTAGGAAGTTGTCTGTATTTCATTTTAAGGCATTAGGGTGGTTAACTTGATGGTTCAACTTGGCTGGGCCATAATGCCCAGATATTTGGTCAAACATTATTCTGGATGTTTCTGTGAAGGTGTTTTTGGGATGAGAGTAACATTTGCGTAGGTGGATTTGAGTAAAACGTAATGTGGGTGGGCCTCATCCAGTCAGCTGAAGGCCTTAGTGGAACAAATTCTTCTCTGAGTTCCCAGTCTACCAGCCCATCCTACTAAATTTTGGACACACCAGCCTTCACAACCCTGTGAGCCAATTCCTTAAAATAAATCTCTCTCTGTTCACTCTAATACAGGTGTCATGCTTAAATGAAAATGCCTTTAAAAGAAACTACAGTACAACATGTTTACTATTATATCATTTATACCTTATCAAGAATAAGTTTCGGAGTCTCTCTGAAGAGCTGTTTAATAGTGGGAGAGAAAGCCCATTAGAGTCGGGAACGGAAGGAACATTTGCCTCTGAGTCGGGGGTAGCGTATGGGCTCCGAGCAGAGAAGCTGGGGGCTGAGGATCCGCTTTGGCTTACTTGGCCTTGTTCCTGTTTCATCTCAGAGGGAGAGCCACATCAGTTTCTAACTATTTACTTTAAATATATCCTGTGAATATCCCAAAAGTTACAAGGAACTGGGTACGGAAAAAAAGGCTGAAAGTTAAATGATCAACTACTATGTTCTAGGCACTTTACCTCAGCTATCTTTTATTTTTCCTGCCCTCTACACATCTCCTACAATATATAGTGATTCTTTTTAAAAATTCTTCAGTATATAGTGATTCTTTATCAGTATACAATGATTCTTTTTAAAAAATTTTAAGTGATAGTTGACATACAACACTATATTAGTTTCAGGTGTACAACCCAGTGATTAGACATTTATTTAACTTTCCAAGTGATCACCCTGATAAATCTAGTACCCATCTGACAACAGATATAATTATTACAATATAATTGACTGTATTCCCTATGCTGAATTTAACCTCCCATGACTATGCTATAACTACCAATGTGTATTTCTAAATCCCGTCACCTTTTTCACCCATCTCTAAACCCCCTCCCATCTGGCATCCATCAAAATATTCTTGTATCTGTGAGTCTGTTTCTGTATGGCTTGTTTGTTTATTTTGTTTTTTAGATTCTACATGTAAATGAAATCATCTGACATTTGTATTTCTCTGACTTCTTTCAGTTAGCATAATACCCTCTATGTCCATCCATGTTGTTGCAGATGGCAAAATTTCATTTTTTAAAATGGCTGAATCATATTCAATTGTATATATGCACCACTTCTTCTTTACCCATTCATATATTGATGGACATTTAGGTTGCTTCCATATCTTAGCTATTGTAAATAATGCTGCAATGGACCTGGCTGGGTGGCTCGGTTGGTTGGAGCGTTGTCCCATGTACCAAAAGGTTGTGGGTTTGATTCCCAATCAGGGCACATACCTAGGTTGAAGGTTCAATCCTTGGTCCGGGCACATAGAGGAGGCAACCAATGGGTTTCTCTCTCACAACGATGTTTCTCTCTCTGTCTCTCTTCCTTCCTCTCTCTCTAACAATCAATAAAAACATGTCCTCGGTGAGGATTAAAAAAAAATCTTTAAAAAAATAATGGTGCAGTGAACATATAGATGTATATGGCTTTCCGATTTAGCATTTGGATTTCTTCAGATAAACACCCAGAAGCGGAGTTGTTGGGCCCTTCTTTGTCCCTTGTTATAGCCTTTGTTTTAAAGTCTGTTCTGTCTGGTATAGATGTTGCTACCCCAGCCTTTTCTTTTCTTTTCTATTTTCATGAATTATTATTTTACATCCCGTTACTTTCAATCTGTGTGTGTCTTTTCATCTGAAGTGGGTCTCTTGTAGACAACATATGTAAGGGTCTTGTTTTTTTATCTGTTCAGTTACTATATTTCGTTGCTACTTCATAACTGTAATGTTGCTACTGTTATGAATCGTAATGTAAATATCTGATATGCAAGATGGTCTTAGGCAACCCCTGTGAAAGGGTCGTTCGACCTCCAAAGGAGTCACGACCCACAGGTTGAGAACCGCTGGTTAGAGGATCATTAATAAGCTGTGGTCAGAGAGAGTATAGGTTCTGGGTATTGCAACATGTTTTCTTTAGGAGGGGCTGTAGGCCTGACTTTGAAATTGATAAAACAATATTGTTATATTAGGCATTTTTTATAAGAAGATATATCTTTTTTTAAAAATTCAGAAGTTTTCTTTGTTGTTTGTTGGTTGTAATAGATTATGAATTCTAAAGTAATTTTTAAAAATATGTTTTTATTAAAAAAATTTTTTTTAGCGAGAGAAGAAGGGAGAGGGAGAGATGAGTAGAAACATCAATTGGCTGCCTCCTGCATACCCCCTACTGGGGATTGAGCCCACAACCCAGGCATGTGCCCTGACTGGGAATCAGACTGGCAACCTTTAAGTGCTAGATATGTATTTATTACCATTTTATTATTCATATCTTGACCTTTTTTGTTGTTGTTGCTTCTTCTTAAAGAAGACCCTTTAACATTTCTTGTAATACTGGTTTTGATGAACTCTAGCTTTTCTTGTCTGTGAAGCTCTTTAACTGCCCTTTGATTCTAAATGATAGCTTTGCTGGTAGAGTAGTCTTGGCTAGGTCATTGCTTTTCACGAATATTTCACGCCAATATCTTATGGCCTGCAAAGTTTCTGTAGAAAAATCACCCTGGACTTGTATGTCCATTTCCTTGATCAGGTTAGGGACAGTTTCTGTCATTATTTTTTTCAAATAGGTTTTTAATTTCTTGCTCTCTCTCTTCTTCCACACCACCATGAGTCTCCTTACTATCCCAGGGTCTCCTTACACTATCCTCATGTTTTTGGATTCTTTTTTCTTCTTGCTGTTCTGACTGTTTTCTGTTTCCTTATTGTCAGAGACAGCAGGATTGCTGCTCAGCACTGCTGCTCTGAGTTATTCTGAGTCCGTGTATTCTTCTAAATTCTTCCCGACTACTCCAGGGCTGGTTCTTCCTCGAACCCTGCCCACTGTACAACTGTTGGGAACTGAGTCCAAGTTCCTCCTTTATCTTCTGCTCACAGAAACACAGGCCAATCCTCGGTGGCAGGACAGATGGAGAGGCCATGAGAAGTTGTGGGTGTATAAGAATGAGTCTTTATTGCAGAACCAGTGTCCACATAGCCATCAGACAAGACAGTTTCCTACAGTAAAATCCATACAGGCAGGCAGCCAGACACTGGCTGGTGAATACATATCTTTCTCACAAAAGCAGCATTAATCTCTGTACCCACTGTTAGTATCTGAGCAGCCGCAAGCTGCCCCAGACTCACCGCCTTACATTATAGCGGCACCTGAGCTCTCCCTTAGAGCTATTACAGCCTCCGTAGCTCCTCTGGCTCAGCAGCTTCTCCTGTCTCCCCTGCCCAGCACACTGGCCGGTTAACATGGTAGCTGTATCTGAGCTCTCTGTGAGCTCCTAGCCTTAATCATAGCAGGATCAGCTCTCAGCTCCGTCTGAGCTCTCTAGCCTCTCCTGCACACAAAGGAGCTGCATTCTCTGTGTCTTACTGTCTCTGCTTCTCTGAGCTCTCTCTGCCCAGCTGCTCTCCCTCTAGCAGACTTCTTCACACACCCTTGGTCAGTAAACTGTACATTACTCCAGAGGCAAAGGGGGCTAGTGGCCAACAGTGACATCAGTCATTTGGGTTACAGAGGGCACAGTGTACCGTGTGTCCTTGCACCCACTTGGTATCTTAGCCTGATGATGATGCCCAGGCTCAGAGTCCTTGGACATCCCGTGTAGGCTCATGCCAGAATGGCCTTGAACATCCCGGTGTATGAATAACAAGGCCTCTGTGCTCTCATTGGCGTGGTTCCCACACTTCTATTCCAAATAGCTGATTTGATCCTCTGCTTCATCTACGCTACTGTTGATTCCCTGTAAGTTATTCTTCATTTTAGTTAGTGTATTCTTCATTTCGGAGTGGTTCTTTTTTTATGGTTTCCATGTCCTTTTTTTATGCTGTTGAAGTTCTCATTAAGTTTCTTGAGCATCTTTATAACCATTGTTTTGAACTCTGTATCTGGTAGTTTGCTTGCCTCCATTTCCTTTAGTTCTTTTTCTGGAGATTTCTCTTGTTCTTTAATTTGGGACCCGTTTATTTATCTCCTCATTTTGTTGCTTCCCTGTGTTTGTTTCTATGTGTTTGGTAGAGCTGCTACATCTCCTGGTCTTGGTAGGGTGGCCTAATGTAGCAGGTGTCTTGTAGGGACCAGTGGCACAGCCTCCCCCATCACTTGAGCTGGGCACACCAGGTGTTCCTCCCATGTGGGCTATGTGCACCTCCTGTTATAGTTGAGCCTTGATTGCTATTGGCATGTCACTGGGAGGGACTGACCTTCAGGCTGATGGCCTTCAAGGCCTGGCTGCAACTTCGAGGACGAGCTGCTGTGCATGGGCCGACCCCACACTAGCAGGACTTGCTTCAGTGGGGCTTCGGTGCCCACTGTATTCGCCCTTTGAGAATGTCACTCGTGGGGGTGGTTGGGTTGTAATCTGGCATGGCTTGAAGCTATCCATTAGGTGCACAGTAGCTCCTCTGGCTCAGCAGCTTCTCCTGTCTCCCCTGCCCAGCACACTGGCCGGTTAACATGGTAGCTGTATCTGAGCTCTCTGTGAGCTCCTAGCCTTAATCATAGCAGGATCAGCTCTCAGCTCCGTCTGAGCTCTCTAGCCTCTCCTGCACACAAAGGAGCTACATTTTCTGTGTCTTACTGTCTCTGCTTCTCTGAGCTCTCTCTGCCCAGCTGCTCTCCCTCTAGCAGACTTCTTCACACACCCTTGGTCAGTAAACTGTACATTACTCCAGAGGCAAAGGGGGCTAGTGGCCAACAGTGACATCAGTCATTTGGGTTACAGAGGGCACAGTGTACCGTGTGTCCTTGCACCCACTTGGTATCTTAGCCTGATGATGATGCCCAGGCTCAGAGTCCTTGGACATCCCGTGTAGCTCATGCCAGGAATGGCCTTGAACATCCCGGTGTATGAATAACAAGGCCTCTGTGCTCTCATTGGCGTGGTTCCCACACTTCTATTCCAAATAGCTGATTTGATCCTCTGCTTCATCTACGCTACTGTTGATTCCCTGTAAGTTATTCTTCATTTTAGTTAGTGTATTCTTCATTTCGGAGTGGTTCTTTTTTTATGGTTTCCATGTCCTTTTTTTATGCTGTTGAAGTTCTCATTAAGTTTCTTGAGCATCTTTATAACCATTGTTTTGAACTCTGTATCTGGTAGTTTGCTTGCTTCCATTTCCTTTAGTTCTTTTTCTGGAGATTTCTCCTGTTCTTTAATTTGGGACCTGTTTATTTATCTCCTCATTTTGTTGCTTCCCTGTGTTTGTTTCTATGTGTTTGGTAGAGCTGCTACATCTCCTGGTCTTGGTAGGGTGGCCTAATGTAGCAGGTGTCTTGTAGGGACCAGTGGCACAGCCTCCCCCATCACTTGAGCTGGGCACACCAGGTGTTCCTCCCATGTGGGCTATGTGCGCCTCCTGTTATAGTTGAGCCTTGATTGCTATTGGCACGTCCTTGCACCCACTTGGTATCTTAGCCTGATGATGATGCCCAGGCTCAGAGTCCTTGGACATCCCGTGTAGGCTCATGCCAGAATGGCCTTGAACATCCCGGTGTATGAATAACAAGGCCTCTGTGCTCTCATTGGCGTGGTTCCCACACTTCTATTCCAAATAGCTGATTTGATCCTCTGCTTCATCTACTCTACTGTTGATTCCCTGTAAGTTATTCTTCATTTCAGTTAGTGTATTCTTCATTTCGGAGTGGTTCTTTTTTTATGGTTTCCATGTCCTTTTTTTATGCTGTTGAAGTTCTCATTAAGTTTCTTGAGCATCTTTATAACCATTGTTTTGAACTCTGTATCTGGTAGTTTGCTTGCTTCCATTTCCTTTAGTTCTTTTTCTGGAGATTTCTCCTGTTCTTTAATTTGGGACCTGTTTATTTATCTCCTCATTTTGTTGCTTCCCTGTGTTTGTTTCTATGTGTTTGGTAGAGCTGCTACATCTCCTGGTCTTGGTAGGGTGGCCTAATGTAGCAGGTGTCTTGTAGGGACCAGTGGCACAGCCTCCCCCATCACTTGAGCTGGGCACACCAGGTGTTCCTCCCATGTGGGCTATGTGCGCCTCCTGTTATAGTTGAGCCTTGATTGCTATTGGCACGTCACTGGGAGGGACTGACCTTCAGGCTGATGGCCTTCAAGGCCTGGCTGCAACTTCGAGGACGAGCTGCTGTGCATGGGCCGACCCCACACTAGCAGGACTTGCTTCAGTGGGGCTTCGGTGCCCACTGTATTCGCCCTTTGAGAATGTCACTCGTGGGGGTGGTTGGGTTGTAATCTGGCATGGCTTGAAGCTATCCATTAGGTGCACAGCTCTGGGGCCTTCCAGGAGGTGCAGGCCAAGGTCATCCACTGCCTATGACCTGCCCATAGGCACCTGGCATGAGCTACAGTGATCTGCAGATGGCACTACTTGTGCTAGGCTAGGAAGTGCCCAAGAGAGGCCAAGCTGCAAACTGAGGCTGGCCTCTGCTAGTGCCAGCCCTGCAGCTACTTAGCAAGAAGTGCAGAGTACACAGAAAAGAGGTCAGTGTCCCTGACTAAGGCAGGCAAGCAGAGTGGTTAGGAGTGATCAGATAGGCAGGCAAGCAGTTAGGAGCAATGAGGCAGGCAGGCAGAGGCGGTTAGGGGTGGTGAGGCAGGCAGGCAGAGTGGTTAGCGGCGATGAGACAGGCAGGCAAGTGGTTAGGAGCAATCAGGCAGGCAGGTGAGTGGTTATGGGTGATCAGGCAGGCAGGTGAGCAGTTAGGAGCCAGCAGTCCCAGTTTGCGAGAGGGATGTCCGACTGCTGGTTTAGGCCCGATCCGGCAGTCAGACATCCCCCGAGTGGGGGGGACATCCCCTGAGCGGGGGACATCCCCTGAGGGGTCCTGGATTGTGAGAGGATACAGGTCAGGTTGAGGGACCCTCCCAACCCCTGTGCATGAATTTTGTGCACTGGGCCTCTAGTAGGTCATATAATAGAATTATATCTTATTGGTCACATCACATAATAAGGTTGCATGTGATTGGTTAATTCTTGGTACCAGAAATCCTATATACAATTATAGGTACCTGATTTTTTTTTTAAAAATTTACTTTGGAGCAAAAGGGTAGGTAATTATTATTATTATTATTATTTTGTAAATCAGTCAAAATTATACCTTTTTTTGTCAGATCAGCAAAATATATATATTTTTGGCATGCTGCAGAATTTTAGTAATTAGATTATGTGTGCCGTGAAATGAAAATGGTTGAAAATCACTGCCACATGCTGTCCTAATATAGAAAAAAATTGAACACCAGAGAGGGTTTAGTCATTTTATTTAGCATCTCATAATTTAATGCTTGGTTTTGGATAAGCTTTTTTCTTTCTTTTTCATATATCTGGAACAAAAGATTAGACTTATGGCCCACTACAAGTGCTAGCTAAAGCCCCGGAAGCTCCGTTTTCTTCAATTTTGCTTCCACATGGTGGAACAGTTGACCACAAAAGATCGTGGTAAGCCTAGCTTTCTCTGCAGCCAGCATCGAGCTGTGAGATATCATGTGGTGAATGAGGTACTGAGAAGTGGAGCCCAGATCTAACATGATGGTGTAGCTATTGGGGAAGCCTTATTTAATAGTTATTTATTGAGCTTTGCTATGTATGAGGCACCGATGTTGGATGCTGTAAAGAAGACAAAATGTATAAGATGCAGTCCCTGAAATTGGAGAGCTTACAGTCTAGATCAGTGGTTCTCAATTAGCGGTGATTTTGCCCCCAGGGGACATTTGACAATTCTTGGAAACGTTTTGGTTTTCACAGCTAAGAGGAGGGGGTGTGTGTGTTAGTGGGGTGTGGAGGTGTTGGTGCTGGCATGTAGTACATAGAGGTCAGTGATGCTGCTAAACAACCTACAATACACAGACCAGCCCCCACAACAAAGAATAATTCAATTTAAAATGTCAATAGTGGTTTGAGAAACCCTGTGAGAAACTGAAACCTACATAAAGAAATTTTAATGACCATCTAATTAAGGGCCACAGGGTAGGGTAGAGCACATATTCTTTGAGAGCCAAAGGAGGGTAAGTTGGGAGTGGATTGCAATGGCTTTTTTCCCCCTTTTTTTTTTCAGGCCGGAGGCAGGCAAGGTATCTGTGAGAGTAGAGCAAGTGGGAGAAGCTAGTGTGGCAGGAACTGGGGAACACTAAGAGTCAAAGTGGGATTGGCCATATGATGGAAGGCCTTTAGCACAGGGAAGGTAAAGTCTTGATGCCATGTGTGATTAAGAGTCTTTTTCGCCCTGACCAGTTTGGCTCAGTGGATAGAGCGTCGGCCTGAGGACTGAAGGGTCCCAGGTTCGATTCTGGTCAAGGGCATGTACCTTGGTTGCGGGCATATCCCCAGTGGGGAGTGTGCAGGAGGCAGCTGAATCGATGTTTCTCTCTCATCGATGTTTCTAACTCTCTATCCCTCTCACTTCCTCTCTGTAGAAAATCAATAAAATGTATTTTTGTTTAAAAAAGAGTCTTTTTTGATGTTGAAGATATAGAGCAGTTGGCTGAGACAAATTTTTAGGGAAACGAATATATAGGATGGATTGGAGGAGAGAGGGCTCAGAGGCAGGGGATTTGGCCAGGTCATTCAGTCACTGAGCAAACACTGGTTGCACAGAGGTTAAGAGCAGAGACTGTGGTATCAGCCTGCCTGGGATCCAGTCCTGCTCTCCACTTACAAGCCCTTGACTCTCAGCAAGGAAGATTCTCTTTGTGGTTCAAATTCAGCATTGTGAAGTGCCATCTACTCCACATTGTGAGGATTAAATGAATTAATGCAGAAATACAGGTGTGGGCTGAATAGGGCTTGGGCTGGGTCGGTAGCAGGAGAGATAAGAAGTAAAATGCCAATTTGAACAGAACAATGGCAGATTGAATGTTAAGTATGGGGCTCAGGAAGAATCCCAGATTTCTATGATAGATTCATACACACACAGACATGGCAAATTGGGAAGGGAAACCGACAGAATAGTTTTCTTATTGGGACTAGCGAGGAAGATGATAATTTTGGTTGGGCAAAAGACAGTGGTTGAAATAAAGAAATAAGCCTTTTGCAACTATCAGTAAAAAATCATGTATAGCCCTAGCTGGTTTGGCCCAGTGGATAGAGCGTTGGCCTGTGGACTGGGGGGCGCGGGGAGGGAGGTCCCAGGTTCGATTCCAGTCAAGGGCACATGTCTGGGTTGCGGGCTCGATCCCCAGTTGGGGGGGGGGGCGGGCAGGAGGCAGCTGATCAATGATTCTCTCTCATCATTGATGTTTCTATCTCTATCCCTCTCCCTTCCTCTCTAAAATCAATAAAAATATATTTTTAAAAAATCATGTATATGTAAAAACTTACTAATGCTAAAATATGCACCTATCTAGCCCACAATCTTACCTGATTTTTTGGAGATTTTCCTTCTTTGCAATCTACAAATTTTAGTTTTTGAAATATTTCAAGCATATGGAAAAATAAAGAGAGTAATGTAACATGCCAGTGATTATCCAAGGAGTAAATTGACCATTATCAACACTCTTTGGCTTGGATGGCATTACAGGTCCTCCTCAACTCATGATGGTTTTATATCCTGATATTGAAAGCGGAAAATGTCATAAGTTGAAAATGCATTTAAAACACCTGACCTACCAAGCATCATAGCTTAGACCAGCCTACCTTATGCGTGCTCAGAACACAAGATTCAGAAAACGCTGGCAATGTTGGTTGTGTGATCGTGTGACTGACTGGGGACTGTGGCTTGCTTCAGCTGCCCAACATCACGAAAGAGTATTGCACCACATATCACTAGCCTGGGAAAAGATCAAAATTCAAA
Organism: Myotis brandtii; assembly: GCF_000412655.1. NCBI lineage: Eukaryota > Metazoa > Chordata > Mammalia > Chiroptera > Vespertilionidae > Myotis > Myotis brandtii. The sequence goes on along the minus strand of NW_005353325.1, from coordinate 2,348,182 downwards.
GCATGGTTTCTACTGAATGCATATCACTTTTGCACCGTTATCATCTTGAAAAATTTAAAGTTGAACCATTGTAAGTTGGGGATCATCTATAAATGGTTTTAGTTTATCTTAAAACATGAGACCATAGATAATTGTTGCTCATCTTGCTGGACCATCTTATAAAGGTTTCTAGGCTGAATACAGATTTTACTCTGCATTGGCCTATGGCCAAATTGTTCTCCATCTTCAGTGTCTAATAAGACTCCCTACCACATAGACAGTCGGGGTCCTATCTTCCCTTACTTAAAGGACTTCCATAATCTCACTCTACACCACCTCTCTTACTGCTCCCTGTGTCCTATTGTTTCTGTTTAGTCTGTCCCCAAATACAGTTTCCATTTTCTCATTAGGACTAAATCAAGACAGGTGGGCACTCTGAAAAGGTTATAACTTGATGCTTCTTCAAACCAATTCATTTACATATTCATTCACTCAATAAATATTTGTTGAGTATGTATATTATGTGTCAAACACTGTTCTAGCCTCTTGGGATATAACTGTGAGGAAAATAGACAAAGATCACTGTTTATCTTCTAATAGGGGAGATAGACAGTAAAAATTAATAAAAAAAATGAATTGCCTAACACATTAGAATATGAGAAATGCTGTTTAAAAAATGAAAAAAAAAAGAGTACTTGAGAAGGTGAGGTTTGGGCCAACTTGAAGGAATGGATTGAAAAAGGTTAATACCTGGGTGAACAGTGATCAAGGCAAAACAAAAGCAAAGAAGCCATGGTGAGAACAGGCCTGGGGTGCTCCAGAAGCAGCAGTGAGGGTAGTGTGGCTGGAGGAAGTGAGCAGAAACATACTGGTGAGAAGGTGAGAGGCCACAGGAGGCGAGGGCATGAGAGTTTTATAGGCTTTCATGAGAAATTTGGCTATATCTCCAGTGAAATGGGGAGCCATTGTGAGGTTTGGAGATAAGGAGTAACATGATCCTATCTAGGTTTAAATTAATCACTCTGGCCATGGTGTTGAGAGTAAACCATAGGATGTTCTGGATAGAAGCAGGAAGAAGTTAGGAGGCCGTTGGTATAATCTAAACAAGATGATGGTGGCTTAGACCATGGTAATAACAGACGGGTGGGAGAAAGCAGTAAGATTCTGTGTGTGTGTGTGTTAAATAGAGGTGAAATAAATCATGAAGCAAAATGAATCCTATATAATAAAAGGGTAATATGCAAATTGACCCTAATGGCAGAACAACTGGGACCAACTGGTCACTATGATGCACACTGACCACCAGGGGGCAGACGCTCAATGCAGGAGCTGCCCCCTGATGATCAGTGCGCTCCCACAGGGGGAGCTCAACTCAGCTCAGCCACAAGCTGGGCTGATGACTGTGAGCACAGAGGTGGTGGCAGGAGCCTCTCCCACCTCCTTGGCAGTGCTAAGGCTGTCCAACTGTGGTTTAGGCCCGCTCCCCGCAGGAAGTGTGCCTAAGCCATCATTCAGACATCCCCTGAGGGCTCCAGGGCTGCCAGAGGTATATCTGGCTGCTAGCTTAGGCCCGATCCCCTGGGGAGTGGGCCTAAGCCGGCAGGTGGACATCCCCCGGGGACTCCCGGACTGTGAGTGGGCACAGGCTGGGCTGAGGGACCCCCCACCCGCCCCCCCCCGAGTGCACCAATTTTCATGCACTGGGCCTCTAGTATATACTAGTAAATAAAACAAAACAAACAATGACAACATAAAACGTACCATTTTAACCATTTGTAAATGTACAGTTCAGTGGCATTAAGTATATTCGCCTGTGGTACAGCCATCGTCACCATTCATCTCCAGAACTTTTTCATCATTACAAACTGAAACACTTGGATATATTTTTAAGGCATAGTCAGAATATTTTCCTGACAGGTTGAACTGGGGTGTGAGAGAGATGGGTCAAAGGTGACACCAAGATTGTTGGCCTGCGCATCTGGAAACATGGTCTAGCTATTGACAAGATGGACAAGGATGGGCAGAGCACATTTAGAGAAGGAAGAGAAGGAGTTCAGATCAGATTTCTTTGTTAATTTGAAGTGTCTACTAGACATCCCAGAACGACTAGTTGCTATAATGCACACTGACCAACAGGGGGCAGACACTTAATGCAGGAGCTGCCCTCTGGTGGTTAGTGCGCTCCCACAGGGGGAGCATTGCTCAGCCAGAAGCCATGAGCCAGGTTCATGGCTGATGAGTGCAGCTGTGGTGGCGGGAGCATTAAGGATGTCCGACTGCTGGCTTAGGCCTGCTCCTGTGGCAGTTGTCAGTCAGACATCCCCTGAGGGCTCCTGGACTGTGAGAGGGAGCAGGCCAGCCTGAGGACCCCCATCCCCGAGTGCAAGAATTTCATGCACTGGGCCTCTAGTATATACATATTTAATTAAACATTTTTAAATTTAACATTGGTTAATAAGATTATATAGGTTTTAAATGTACAATGGATATCTACCTGATAAATGATTTTTAAGCCACCGCTAGGAATGACACAATCAAGGGAGTAAATAGGACAGAGAAAAGAGAAGAGATCAAAAGCTTTGGGGCAATTCAGCATTAGACCCAGTCTCAGAGGTTAGGAAGGACAAGAAGAAAGCAGCAAAGGAGACTGAGAAGGAAAATCAAGAGGATGTGGTGTCAAATGCTGTTGAGAGGTCAAATAAGTTTAGGGCTTAGAACTGATAATTGGATATAGAAGTATGGAGGTCACTGGTGACCCTAACAAAGCAGTTTGGAGGAAGGGGTAGGGACAAAAACTTGAATGGGTTAAGAGAAAATGGGAGGGGAAGAACTGGGGACAGCAAGTAAAGACTACTCATTTCTAGATTTTACTATAAATGCGGAGCAAAGCTGAAGGAAGAAATAAGGTCAAGAGTGGTTTGTTTGTTTTGTTCTTAATGGGTGAAGTAACAGCATATGTGTGTGCTGATGGGAATGATCCAGTAGAAAAGGAAAAATAGTGATGTGGGAGAGGAAGGGAGTATTTAAAAATTTTTGAATTTGAAAACCTCCACCTGTGGCTTTGGCACATTTTGTCACAATCTACACCATACTTTGACCTGCTTCACTCATTTGTGTAACCTACATTTTACTTTGCATCCCCTGGCCTGAATAGATACAGATCTCTATGAGGCTGTAAAACTGAAATAAATTGGTGTGAATATAAATTAAAACCACTCCTGCCAGGGTAGACAGAGACCTCAAGGGCTAATTAGTAGTGTTTTTGGCAGTCAGAAGCAATTGAAATCCAAACACCTAATAACAAATAACGTTGTGTAGATTTTTGGGACTTAGTAATTTATTTTATTTTAGCTTCCAGAAACAAACCTTGGGAAATGAATGGTTTCTGGGTACAGATAACGGAAGAGAGAAAGCAATTAAATCAGGAAAGAGCGGTGAAACAGCAGTGAGAGCAAAGATATTTTTGCCTGGTCTTGTACTAGAACTCTATTTTTTTTAGAAATAAGACATTTACCACGGGACTACCAATGTGTCCATAGCCCAAAGACTGAGTAACAGTTATATCCAAACCAGAGAAAGGCAAGTAACCAGTACATGAATCTAGGTTTAGAAGGTCAACTTCTGTGAAAGGAAAGGGAACTAATATATACTAATTACTTAGCTTGAATAGCTTTATTCTTATCCCCGCTATTTTACCCTGGAAAGATGACCTATAGGGATTAAATGTGGTAGCCAGTCTCCATGCTTGGCTTAGTGACCCCAACCTGTTGGTATTCATTCTTCTCCACCCTACACTCTATCCTGGAAAAGTGATCTGTAGGGATTGGTTCAACCTGCTTCCAAGCCTCTGGCTTGTGGTTGGATTACACCCTGTGGGAGCCTTGGAAGGAAGGTGTGGTGAGGTTGTCTCAGGTCGGCTGTGTACCTCAACAGCAGATCGTTGCTCCTATCAAGCTGGTCTCTGCTCCACTCAACATTCTCTCCCTGTTCTGGTCCTTCTGGACCTAGGGATGATCATAGTTCCACTACTGCTGGACCCATGTTTCTGCGCATCTTCCGTGGTTTCCATACCCCCATCCACGCGTTTGTAACTAGCCCCTTTGTAAATAAAACTTTAAACATATTATTTTATTTTTTAAAATTTCTTTATTGATTAAGTTATTACACATGTGTCCTTATCCCCACATTACCCCCTAAACAAATTATTTTAAGCATGTCGTGTTTCATATTGGAGCTCTGACTGATACATTTATTGGTATCAGAAGTGGCTCCAGGAAACAAAGTCACAACTGGATTTGGGATGTATTTGGTTATATATTTAGAGGTCCAGGAATAGCCTCATTGCTGGGAGAAATAGGTCAATTATAAATTACTTGAATGATCATTGGTGGTAGCCTGGGATAAAGGGAAAAATGTTGGCTGTAAAGAGCTTCTGAAAGTCCCATGTATGAGAATCACAACACAAACCCCTGGAGTAAAGGCTTGACCCTGTGCCAATAACTATCTCCGGTTATATATTTAGAGGTCCAGGAATAGCCTCATTGCTGGGAGAAATAGGTCAATTATAAATTACTTGAATGATCATTGGTGGTAGCCTGGGATAAAGGGAAAAATGTTGGCTGTAAAGAGCTTCTGAAAGTCCCATGTATGAGAATCACAACACAAACCCCTGGAGTAAAGGCTTGACCCTGTGCCAATAACTATTTTCAATTTGAAAAGTAGCTCTTGGCTTGATACTGGTGAATACTGAATGCCTGACCATGGATCATGAAATATTTATGTGATGTAAACCACCCATCATGAGCTGAGTTATCTAATTCACTGAACCATAAATCTGGGCATGCACTGCAGTAATCCATCAGAATATGGAAGTGGTATATATGAAAATGGGCCCTAGTTGATCCAAGAAAGCTTCATGAACAGGTGACTTATATTCACATGGTACCTGTTTTTTTTTCTACTTCTCATTTAACTCACACCAGAGGCCTCAAGAAGAATTCCCTATCAGACCTGATTTACAGACAGACCTGCATCCTGAGCCCACACGAATGGGAAGTCAATAGCCATTGTGCTACAGCCTGATGCAGGGGTGCCCTAAGATAGTGCTGGAATAAAATCCTCCCAGAACTTTAAATACATCAGTTTGTTCACTTCATTAGGGCAAGATAGTGTCAGGCATTGCTCTACATTGACTCATGGGCAATGGCAAGAAGTTGGCCTGCTGGTTGGGAACATTGAAAGAACAAGATCAGGAGATTGGTGCCAAGGAGTTCTGGGGGGGAGGAATACATCTGAAACTCTTGCAATGAGGACAGAATGGAAAGATATCTGCAAGATTATCTATTACGTGGAGTTAGTCTTCTCTTAGTTTCATTGGTGCTTGCTCAATGGTTCTCTGAATACTCTAACAGTGTGTCCCACAATTCAGAAGCAGCTGGCTTGACAGGACAGAGGAAGGGTCTGCTAAAGGCTCAATTACTATAACATCTAGGAGACAACATCTTGCAAAGTTGGAGTGGTGTCCTATAAGATGCCATAAATGTTTTAAAACCAGCAGCAAATATGTAGCCAGGATACGTGAGTAAAAATTGGAATGGCCCTCTCACCATTCAACCTAATAACTCATTGGAATATTGTTGTTCTCTTTCCCTCTGACCTTGGGTTTAGTGGATTTGGAGACTTCATTGCGTGAGAAAAGAATTCTTTTCTTAGGGAATATTGGAGGTTGAGACTTCCCTCTGGACATTTTAGATTCCTTGTATTTCTGAATTGGAGTCAGTTTGCTGGAATGAACATCCTGATTACCAGGAAGAAGTTGGGTTGGTCCATCACAATGAGGGCAAGGAGGATGATGCTGAGAGGTGGACTGTACTGGGTGTGTTCTGTTTGTGCCCCTCTCCCATGTTCCAAGACTTTAGAGATGATATCTCAACAACCCTATAATAATGATAGGTCTTCTTGAAAAAAAAAAAAAGACCGTACCCTTTTATGTAATGATGTTTACTTTGAATTTATATTAGTTTACACAAACACTCCATCCATGCTTTTGTTCCGGCCCTCCGGTCCAGTTTAAGAACCCATTGTGGCCCTCGAGTCAAAAAGTTTGCCCACCCCTGTTCTAGGAACTTTACATGAATTGATTCAATTCATCCTCACAGTAGTCTTACATGCTAAATATCCTATTATTCTGATTTTACAAATAAGGAAATTGCTTAAGTTAAGTAACTTGTACAAACCCACATATCTAGAAATTAGAGGTTAACCTCTGCCCTATAAGGCTTCTCAAGGGGGTAGGTATGATTATTTTGTTTTTACACGCAGAAAAACAAAGAGTTAAAAAAGTAAAGGAATTTATCCCAGGTATAGTCAGCCACACAGCTAGGATTCAAATCCAGATCTGTTACCCTCAAAGCTAATGCTACTGTCTAATACACTCTGCTTCCTTCACATACGTCATTTTCAGGTGTGAATAGAGAAAGAGCTGACTGTGAAATGCAAATTCTGTGAATATAAAACATCCTCTTGATAAATTCAAAATTTATTTATTTATTTTTAAAAAGGCAAATGGTCTAACTCAGTAATTTTCAACCCTTTTCACCTCATGGCACACATAAACAAATTACTAAAATTCTGCGGCACACCAAAAAATATATATTTTGTTGCCAATTTGATAAAAACAAAAAAGATAGAATTTTGATTCATTCACACTGGACGGATATTGTTGTGTTAGTTGTCTTATTTTTATTAACAATCTAAGGGAAAAGAGGTCAGTGCCTCTAACTAAATAGTCAGGTATTACATGTTTTAAAAGTCCTTGTAGCATACCGGCTGAAAATCGCTGACCTAACTTAAATAAAAAAGATTAAGCTTGACAATAAAAGTGTAAGCATGTCTCAGATTTACTAAGCTAGCTAATTCTTTCTTGAAATATTTAGCTTATATTTGGACTTAATCCATAGAAAATTTGAAAGCCAAATATATCTATATATATAAAAGGCTAATATGCAAAGTGTTCCCTTGGGAGTTCAACCAGGAGACCAGAAGTTTGATCACTTGCTATGATGTGTGCTGACCACCTGGGAGCAGTGTGGAATGAAGGAAGGCCCCGGCCGGCAGCCAGAAGGCCCTGATTGGTCCTGATCGCCGGCCAGGCCTAGGAACCCTGCCTGTTCACAAATTTCGTGCACTGGTCCTCTAGATTATATTTTTACTAGAGGCCCGGTGCACAAAAATTTGTGCACTCGGGGGGGTCCCTCAGCCCGGACTATGCCCTCTTGCAGTGTGGGACCCCTCGGAGGATATCCACCTCAGTGGGGACCCTCACCCCATGGAGGTTTGGCCAGCCTGGGTGAGGGGCTGATGGCTATTTTCAGGCTGGCCACACCCCCTTTAGGGTTGGGGGTTCCCACTGGGGTGCCTGGCCAGTCTGGGTGAAGGGCTAAGGGCTGTTTTCAGCCTGGGCAAGCACCCTGGAGACGTAAGCTCCCAGCCTCTCCTTTTTTTCTTTTTTTAAAATTCTGGGATTTATTTACCTTCTATAATTGAAACTTTGTTGCTTTCAGTGGAGCTCAGAGCCGGGCCATGGCAGGCAGGGAAGCTTGGCTTCCTCCATCACTGGAGCAAGCAAGCCTCCTGCTCGCTCCAGCTCTGTGGCTGCCGGCCGCCATCTTGGTTGTGTTAATTTGCATATAGTTGCTCTGATTGGCTGGTGGGCGTGGCTTAAGGTGTAGCAAAAGTACGGTCAATTTGCATGTTTGTCTTTTATTAGTATAGGATATAAAATATAATAAATATTTTTTAAGGACATGTGATGACCTAATTCAAAATCACTGTGAGCAGATTCTCTAGGAGAACGTGGTGGAAGTCCATTCTTTTGTGCGTTTGCTAACTGACATTAGCCCTGACCAAGATAAGGTAGAGCGTAGTGGTCATCATTCGCAGACGGAGGAAACTGCACAAACCAGACCTGGCGAGAAGAGCCTGAGAAGGGAAACCACATTGGTCGGGGTGCCAGTAACTTGCTTTCGTGGCAGGTTTTCTCCTTCCGCTGGTGAAGGAGGGCATGGTCGGACTTTGCGTACGTTTTATAATAATTCCCATCACCGCTGCGGTGATAGGGGATTTCCTCCTTTGGAATAGCACCCCCAGTCTCATCTATCGGCTACCATGGACCCATGGCTTTCTAACAGTTGAGAATGCTCTGCTTTTCAGATAATACCATCCAGTCGATTTTCTGTTGTTGCTGTTGCTGTTCCGTGCAGAAGCGGTAAGTCTTGTTTCCGAGGCCAACTACTTGGAAATGAATGCGTTCAGTTTCGAGTCTCCATGTCTCTTTGTATCTGCTGTTGCCTTATCCTGGGAAACTCTTCTCCCGTTTTTTTCCCTCTTAAATGCCTAGTTATTTAAAGCCATAGGTCAAATGTCAGGCCTTCTGTGATCCTTTCTTAATCCTTTTGGGTTTAATTGCTCCTTCGATTGTCTTTCCAAAGCATGCAGTTTGGTTCTTTATTTAATATTTATTTCATGTGTCCTATTTGTATGTCTGTTTTCCACTGTATAATTTTACTGGCAAGAATTCTGTCTTATTCATTTGACTATCTCCACCAAAACTATACTTTGGTGTCCAGCAAATGATTGTATAAGAATAAAATCCAAAGCACCATGAAAACAGTCACAGCTAACATTTAATGGGAGTGTTCCATATGTCAGATTGTGCTAAGAGGTTTGCATTTATTAGCTCAAGTAACTCTCAAAGCCACCTATGGATTTTTACAATCCCCATTTCACAGATGAGGAAATTGAGGCTTAGAGAGGTTACATTGCCTACCCATGGCCACACTATGAAATGGTAGAGCTGGGATTTGAACTCATGTTCTTAATTACTATATCATGTCTACTTATAACAATAGATGCTATCAAATGAGGTAATGCATGTAAAATGAGTAACGCTGTGCCTGATACAGAGGGTTACATGATCATGTTTATAATTTTATGCCTTTAACATGGACCAGACTTTGTATTGGGCATGTGACATGTTTCCTCAATTTTATTTCATAACAACTCTATGTGCTTTTAGCACCTCTAGTTTCCAGATAAGAAAAATTAAATTCTGAGAGGTATAGTAACTTTCCCAAGGAAATAGTCTTCATAATTAAAAAAGCCTCAGGAAAGAGACCTGGATTTTTGTACTAGTTTTGGGATGATCTAGTGCAGTGGTTCTCAACCTTCCTAATGCCGCGACCCTTTAATACAGTTCCTCATGTTGTGGTGACCCCCAATTTCATTGTTACAAATGGAACATAATTAAAGCATAGTGATTAATCACAAAAACAATATATAATTATATATGTGTTTTCCGATGGTCTTAGGCGACCCCTGTGAAAGGGTCGTTCGACCCCCAGGTTGAGAACCGCTGATCTAGTGTAACATGATTATTTTTTTATTTTTTTTTTTAATGTCAGGCAAGTGAGAACACAAATAAGCCTGAGCAATGATGAAGAACTCTCAGAAAAATACATTCAGCCTCGCAGACAGTGGTTCAGTGAATTGAGAAGTAAGAAGCAAGTGAGTATCATCTTGATGGGTGGTAAGGGTGGGGGTCGAGGAAGCTTGCGTTTTTAGGATCTGCTCCAGTAGGTACTGTTTGCTACCATGCCCAGAACCTAGTATCACGCTTGGCACATAATAAGGGCTCAATAAACATTTAGTAAATGAATTTTCTAGAAGAAATTGAAAGAAGAAAATAAAAAGACCAGTTAACATAGCCTGCTCGGCTATATTTTGGAAGAACTTGAAACTGGACAGTGAATAGGGAAAAAATGTATTCTGGCTACTGCCCTTTTGAGGCCAGGATTAGTTTTCAGTCCAGTGTTGGGAGAAACAGTGTTCTTAGGAAGCATGGTAAAGCCAAGCACAAGCTTACAGCACCTGAAAGAAAAGGGCTGCTTTTCTTTTTCCAAGAGAGAAAAAATCCATAAGACAAAGTGAAACTATTGGGGAAGAAATCAAGGGAAAAAAATATCCAATGTAAAAAAAACCCAAAACAAAATTAATGCAATGCTGGCAACAGAATGTGTGATCTTGAAAATTTCCAAACGATGAGTGTGTTGCTGGACCCGAAAGTTGTTTTATAGTTGGTCATTTCCTACATTTATCCCACCCTGGCTTCTGCTCTGGCACAGCTGGATGGGAGAAGGGAGGCAGCAGGCAAAGATGCTCTATGCCTCTTCTTGATTAATACAGATCATGATCAGTATAGATTGTTAAAACAGTGGCACGGCTACTCACTGCTTGGTTTTCACAGTCCAACAGGAGCCGTGTGCAACCATCAAAACGCAAACCGCTGCCTCCCCTCCCGCCCCCTGAGGTTGCTGAAGAGAAGACCCGAGTCATGGCACTCTATGATTTTCTGCCCAGAGAGCCCTGTGACTTAGCATTAAAGAGAGCAGAGGAGTACCTAATCCTGGAGAAGCATGATACTCACTGGTGGAAGGCAAGAGACCGTTGGGGGTAAGACTGGTGGCTCGGTCCTTATCAAATACCTCCTCTTTTATCCCCTACAGACGTCTGAAGCATCAAGAGGGCTGTTTACTGGCTCAGTTTCTCTGGGTTTATAACTTCCTTCTGTGTGAAATGAAACCTGTCCCCCCAGCTCCCCATGTGTATGAGGGCATTCTAGCACCATGATTTCAGCAGACTCTCAGAAGTAGTTACACCTGGCTTCACATCCCAATGCTGCCGCTTACTATCGTGTCCTTTGGGCAAGTCATTTACCCTGTCTGAGTTTCCATTTCTCTTTTAAAAGATATGTTTTTAAAAATTGATTTTAGAGAGAGAGGAAGGGAGAGGGAGATAGAAACAAGGATTGGTTGCCTCCTACCTCCTGCATGCCCCCCACTGGGGATCGAGCCCGCAACCCAGGCATGTGCCCTGACTGGGAATCAAACCAGAGACCTCTTGGTGCATGGGCCAACACTCAACCACTGAACCACACCAGCCGGACTTCATTTCTTTCTTTTTTTGAAATTTGCTGTAATTGGCATATAACATTCCATTAGTTCCAGGTGTACAACATAATCTATAATAATAAAAGCATAATATGCAAATCAACCGAATGGCCGAACAGCGGAATGACCGTCCAGATGACCTTCCAGATGACCTTCTTGACGAAGCCGGAGCTGCGAGGGCCTCTAGTGATTGAATATTTGTATATATTTTAAAACAATCACCAGAAGAAGTTTAGTTAACATCTGTCACCATAGATAGTTACAGAATATTTTTTCTTGTGATGAGAACTTTTAAGGTTTAGTCTTGTAGTAACTTTCAAATGTGCAAAACAGTACTATTAACTATAGTCACTATGCTGTACATTACATTCCCAGGGCATTTATTTTGTCACTGGAAATTATATCTTTTGACCCTCTTCACCAATTGTTCCCACCCCACGGCACTCCCCCATCTCTGGCAACCACCAAGTTGTTCTCTTTGTCTATGAGCTTTCAATTTTTAATGTAAAATACCTTTTAGATTCCACCTATAAGTGAGGTCATACAGTATTTGTCTTTTTCTCTGACTTATTTCACTTAGCATAATGCCCTAAAGTTCCATCTACATTGTTGCAAATGGTAAGATTTAATTCTTTAGTATGGCCAAATAATATTCCATTCTATCTATCTATCTATCTATCTATCTATCATATCACATTTTCTCTATTCATTCTTGCATTGATGGATACTTAGGTTGGTTTCATGTCCTGGCTATTGAAAATAATGCTGCAATGAAAATTGGGGTCCACATTAGTGTTTGTTTTTTTGTTTTTGTTTTTCAGATAAATGCTCAGAAGTGGAATTGCTGGATCACAAGCTAGTTCCATTTTTAATGAGTTTTTATGTCTTTATTTATAAAGTGGGGATAATAATTCCTATAGGTTCCTATTCTGATTTACACTTTCTCTGGGAATTGGACGTGTTTGTTTGTTTTTTCCTGTTAGGCTCTAAGGCAGGAACAGAAACAGGCTCTTCCTTATTTTCATATTTCTAAAATGACTAGTTTTGGAAGTAGGTGCTGAATTAAGAAGCAAGGGAAAAAAGACCCTGGGATGCCAACAGACTTCACTGTGTCAGTTGCAATAGATGGTTAATGCCTGACTGAAGTCCTGGGTAGAGAAGGATTCTGAGGAGTTTCTGGGCTCTCTGGGAGAGAATGCTGGCATTGATTTCTGATCTTTGTCAAGATTTGAAGATTATAAGTATATAAATATCAGAAGTATTTATATTTCATGCCCTCTTTCTTTTTAAAAAAATATATTTTATTGATTTTTTACAGAGAGGAAGGGAGAGGGATAGAGAGTTAGAAACATCGATGAGAGAGAACCATCGATCAGCCGCCTCCTGCACACCCCCTACTGGGGATGTGCCCGCAACCAAGGTACATACCCTTGACCGGAATCGAACCTGGGACCCTTCAGTCCGCAGGCCGACGCTCTATCCACTGAGCCAAACCGGTTAGGGCTCATGACCTCTTTCTTTATATTTTCCTGATTATTTGGTTGTCTTTCCAAATCTTAGTTTAGACTCAACATGTGATAGAGATATTTCAGTGGGAATAGTTATCAGTGGGTTTAAGACTGTGGAAATAGCGACTCCTGCAGGTGGCCTGTTGGCATGATTCAGACCTAAACAACCAACCAACCAACCAATTAATATTTAACTTTAAAGTTAATAAGTGCATATAGTTCTTTATAATATGAAAACATGATAAATAATGCCAACGTTCTCAAAAATAAGCACCGTTATTCATTTAGTAAATCATTTTCAATGCACTGTCATGCACATATTGAAATATATGGTATTGTTTGCAGATTTAATTTATCTAAACCTTATCACACTTTATACATTGTTCTATTAGTTGCTTTTATTTCCCAATAATATGTCTTGGGGATCTTTTTGTAATTTCAAATGGAATTTGAAGGTGAAGGTGTAGGAAAATGGAATTCCTCACCCTCCGGAAGGGCGGGTAAATTGGTGTATCTTCCTTCTAGACAATTTGCTGTGTCTACTGAAAGACGCACATGCTTGGTGTCCTAGCAATTTCCCTGCTTAGTATCTGTTTTAGAGAAATGCCCCTCCTTGTGAAAAAAAGGCACATTCAAGTATTTCTTCATCAGGTTGCTGTAATAGGGACGTGGCTCAACTAGAATATCTACTCTATCGAATGCTCTGCAGCAAACAGTATCTTTGTAATTGAGCTGCTGTTAACCTGATTACTATGACATCCCTGTGGTCATGTAAATGCCCCCTTTTCTCTCTAAAAAGATTCTGGTGTCATAAGACACCTTTAAACTACTCACATTATAAGTCAGAATCTTACTATTTATTATTTTGAGATTCTAGTTAAATGTGGAAGTGAAAAACCTGTTTTCCTCTTTTAACAACTTCATCAGTAAAATGAATTTGACTTCCCTTCCAGCCTTGACATTTATAAGAATTGTTGCCATTATAATGCTAGAAACTTGGCAAAATTTTCATTTTTGCTTTGTCTTTTGTTATAGGAATGAAGGCTTTATTCCAAGCAACTACGTGGCTGAAAACAAGCTAACCAATTTAGAAATTTATGAGTAAGTGTCTTCTAAAATACGCTCTATGGTTAATCTATGAAAATCAGCTACGTTTTGTCAGGTTATAAGCTCAAATACTGTTTTCGGTCTGAAAAAGGAAAAGAAAGTCACACATTCGGTAGCTCTAGTTCAAGAGGTCTTTGATCCTTATAATGGTTGATTCAGAAACTTCTTTTTCTTAAACTTATTTTTGTTTCGGTTTGTGTAGCCATTCTTTTTTGTTTTGGCAGTGACAGCATGAAACCAAACACTCGTCTTGCACTTGTTTTACTATGTGTCCTAAATAGAAAATTATTTTTAAAAGGACATTACATTTTCAATGAGTGGCAAATTGGACTTAATTTATAGACACGTTACTATATTTTGGCTACTGTTTAGAAATGTTTTAGAAATAGTTGCAGATGAGAACAAGGCCAGTATAGTTTGGAAGAACTCTTGGCATGTTTGCTGGAGTCCTGCTTAGAAATCTATTTTTGTTATATGGATCTGGAAGATAGAGGAGATCTTAGCAATCACTTGTTTAATCCCTCATTCTGCAGATCAGAAACTACGGTGGAGAGATTAATTTATACGTAGAGAGTAGCAGAGCTGGGAGTAGTCCTAATCTTTTATAACTTCAGGATCAATTTGAGCTCTTGAGTGCCCTCCCCCCACTTAGATACTTGTTTTGCAATTAACATATGTTTCCAGCAGGTGGCAGTAGGTAATGAGTGGAGGCATTAAGACCCGTGCTTCTCTGAGAACCAGTGAGCAAATACAAATTGAATGAGAGAACCCCCTTGGTCCGCCTTGCTACTAATTTAAGTCACCTAGAGGCCAGACTCAGCATATCCCTTCCCTAAAACAAATCCAATTTTAAAAGAATTGGTGAATAACGTACACTTTATTGGAGGGGAGAAAGAGGTGACGGATGACCACGGGATACATGACACATCTACGTAACCTTACCAGACTTCTCTATTAGCTATGTCTCAAGCTAGATCTCTCTCCCAAGTCACTCTCCTTGGCCCCATTAGAAGGTCTCTTCTCTCTTCTCCTTTCCTTCACTCCCCTCTCTTGACCTGCGTCATTTAGCTCCCCCCCTGAAATTCCATTCTCCACTCAGTAAAACAAAGCCCTTCGTGGCTGAACCCACCTTCCCTGGAAAACATTTCCACAACTGTCTACAGTTACTCACGGATGGCCCATAGGGGTGTCACCACTATCTCCACTAAAGCTGACCAACACAAACAGGTCTCTCTCTCTCTCTCTGTCTGTTTTTGTGTACCCTCTTGCTTTTTTCTCTTTAATATATATATTTTTCAATTACAGTTGATATACATTGTTATATTAGTTTCTGGTGTACAACCCAGTGATTAGACATTTATATAACTTACAAAGTGATCACCCTGATAAATCTAGTACCCATCTGACACGACACATAGTTATTACAATATTATGGACTATATTCCCTATGCTGTACTTTACATTCCCGTGACTATTCCGTAACTGCCAATTTGTATTTCTTCATCCCTTTACCTTTTTCGCCCATCCTCCCAACCACCCCCCCAATCTGGCAAATATCAAATTGTTCTCTGTATCTATGAATCACAAACAGGTCTCTTTGAAAGCCAGGTCAGGGAAGTTTTGTTTGGAAATCTCCCACTAAGAAAAAAAAAAGGCTTTTTAAAAAATCTATCTATCTATGTCTATCTATCTGTCTATCTATCTATCTATCTATCTATCTATCAACCAGAATCCCAATTTGGCTTTTCCAGGAGGTTAAAGGAGACATGTATGAAGGTACCTAACAGTGTCTGGGGGTTAGTGAATAGAAAATCACTAACCAGCAATCTTCCTTTCCTTTTTTAAAAATTTTCAATGAATTTGCTCATTGCTGCCCCTGTTTAGACCAGTTCAACAACTTGTTTATATTATAGATATTGGATCATTTGAATAAAACTACTCTGAGGTTAGAATAACCATCTCATTTTCTTGGGCCTTGATTTACATGTCTTTAAAAGTTACTTTCTTTAATAACTCCAATTATAGGAAGACTGCTTTTGAGTTTTATTGCTATTTCTTAAAAAAAAGATTTGTTAGGATATAGATATAATAATCACTAAAAATTATCAGCCATTCACTATGTGCCAAGCACTGTTCTAATGACTGTATAGAATTACTGCCCTAGGTCAAAGTCCTGTAGTGTGGACATAGAAATTGGGGGAAATCTGAGTTCAAATCCTCGTATCACCACTGATTAGTGCTTTGGCTGCAGGCATCTGCCTAATGTCTCTAAACATCCGAGTGATCTGAAAACTGGGGAATAATACCTGTCCCATACAGTACAGAGTAAATGTTCAATAATTTCTAGCAATTATCATTATTTCCTTGAACTGTGAAAATCACTAGAAAGGCATTGACAGTTTGAACCACCTTGCCCAGTATTGCAGGCGTACTCCATGTCATTCGTAATACATGTCATTGTTACTTCAGTCCCCTGAATCACTTTATTTGTTCGATCTTTATTTATTGTACACTTATGCATTACCAGGTGTTAGCTTTTTCAGACACTGGAGATGCAACACGGAACACCCAGAAGCAGTCCCAGCTTCATGAGACTTACAGCTTCATGGGGATATAGATATTAAACAACTCCAAATTCATAGATAAATATGTAATTTTAAATAAATATGTAGTGTTGGGAAGAAACAGTGTGGGACACTAGGAGAAAACAATGGGGAAGGAGGTATAATTTAGCAAACAATGGGGAAGGAGGTATAATTTAGATGTTGGTTGGGGAAGACTTTCTGAGGAAGTGACTTGAGGCTAAAGGTGGTAGGGGGTCCTCAGGGGAAGGAATGCTGTGTCAATGTGGGCTCTGACATCTCAGGGGAACATTTATAAGTAGAAATGTTTATGGCTATTTTGGTTTTAGATTAATATCCAATTATCAACAATACAATGTAAAAACCTAGTTTTCAGTAAGCCTTCAAATTTAACTTGTAAATCATGATATACTCTTTGTAAATATGAAAAATATGAACAATTACCTTATTTCAGACTCAACATATTAAATGTCCTTCAACAATCAGTCCTATTTATAAGTTCAGCTAATTAAGTTTCCTGAAACATTTAACTGAATTAATAAACTGAATACATTCAGTTTCCTTTTTTTAGTCCTTCACATGCCAGACAGGACAAATTTGCAACTGCCATAGCCCTTTGTAAGTCCTTCCATGATCCTGGACATCTAATAAATTAAACTTATGTGGTAAATCTAATAAATTAAACACATGTGAATCTCATCGAACCCTAGGTAAATCTAATAAATCAAGTTCTGTTAACCATGCAAATATTTTAAAAATGAGTCAAATTCCCTTAAACTTCAAATATCAAGAAAAGATTAATTATAAATTTTAAACCGGAGGCAAAACTCCAATATGCCAGATTCTTTTAAAATTATAGACGTTAAATATCAAACATTGATTATCCTGAACTTTATATGAGTCTGATTTATCTCATGATCTCTGCACTGACTGCTTAACCTTCTCAGGGTTACAAAGTCACTTACTAAAGAGAAGCAGACTTACCCTCTCAGGTTGAAGAGGGTTTGAAGGTTGAAAACTCAAGAGCACAATACTGTTACTTACTGATCGGAAATCTAAGACAGGGGCGTGGGACCTGAGGCTTACCTCTACACAAGATGTTTGTACTCAACCAGAGTTGGATATGCTGGATTTTTTAAATATGTCAATAGAAGCCCTGTCCCAAGTCCCAGGCCCACATCCTTTGGTATCAGTTTTATAATTAGTGTCGTCTAGGTGTAAGTTACAGCCTTACTGATTTAAAAAAACAAACACAACTCTTCTAACTTTTGCCATCTGACTTAATTCTGCAATACATGCCCCAACCTCCTAAGTTATATTCATCCAATCTCATTATTGGCTGTGGAATCTTGCATTATTTTAAAGAATCCTAAATTCTTCCTATATTTGTATCTGGCTCTTTGGTTACAACTTTGAAGTCATTCTAATGACATACACAGATTTTAATTTACATTTAAACAAAATAACCTATTTACTTATATTATCTCTTTGGTTACAACTTTGAAGTCATTCTAATGACATAACACACAGATTTTTAATTTACATTTAAACAAAATAACCTACTTACTTATATTACTTATCACTATAATAAATAAATAAAATACAAAGCAACAAAATGAACACTGATATGATGGCCAGTGAAAAACATTCAGAAAAAATGCAATTTATCTTAACTTTTTCTTATTTGAAGTTCCATTATGCAGTCTTTACTTTTCACAGATTCAACGTATTTTATTGAGCTATAATTGTTATTCTCCTTTTAGCACCCATGTTTCACAACTTAGCCAGTGGGGGCCCCTTGAAACCGATTCCCCATGTCTCTATTTCTACAACAGGAGGTCTCAGATTTACCTTGAAATTCCCTTCAAACTATGAATATTCATTAAAAAGTACTAAATGATATTCACAGTTGAACATCACAGTTACTCTTATTCCCACTAGTGATAAGTAGTCATATTATTTTATCTAGAATCATCCCTAATCATCCCTACTATCTATGGCTCGTTTTCCTTTTAAGGGCATTAGTATTTTTAATACCTGACCATCCTGATTTAGTGGCAGCTTTCTGCTGCTAGAGGTTAGGGGAAGTCCATGTAATAAGATCGATTCCATCCTCAAAGTCAGGTATGAGTTTCATTTAGCTACCATCTGGCCCACCCATTATGACTCAATGCAGGGCTATATGTGCATTCTTCCTTCCACTGTCCTTAAAAATAGTATTTCTGGTAATATTAAACTAGGTGCTTTTTAAAATCTTGTTTTAAAATGAAAGTTTTTCCATTTTTCTTTTTCTCTTTTTGGTTCTGTTTCCTTTTTCTTTCTTGTACCATGTTTGCTTACCGACTAGGTTTTGTCATACAAAACTTCATGTTTAAGTTATAATATTATTTAATTATGACAACTGTGTGCACTTTGGTATTCTAAAGCAGCGATTTTCAACCAGTGTGCTGCAAGAATTTTTAAAACATGCAATAACTGACTATTTAGTCAGGGGGCATTGACCTTTTTTCCTTTAGATTGTCAAAAAAAAAAAAAAAAAAAAAAAGGGCAACAACCAACACAATAATAGTCATCCAGTGTGAATGAATCAAAATTTTACATATATTTTTTTTCTGTCAGATTGGCAAAATACACAATATATATTTTGGTGTGCTACAGAATTTTTGTGATTAGTTTATGTGTGCCATGAAATGAAAAAGGCTGAAAATCGCTGTTCTAAAGTCTTATAGTGACATGTTTCATGAAGAGAGGTAGTAGAAAGATAGGGGGCAGAAGAGGACTTGGAGAATTTGAGGAAGGGAGGAATCCCAAGTGGCGAAGCTCAGTGAGTGAACAGCGAATGAGGAAAGATGGGCCCGGAGAGGGGGTGTGGAGCAGGGTTATATAGATTGTTCCACTCACTAAACTGCTCACTTTACTGCAAAGTAACATACTTGGGAAAGGCACCTAAGTTAGAGTGGGTTTTAATTTTGGAAAGGTAACATAGCACATACAAAAACACTCAAATAAGAACTTCCTGAGAAGAAAGAAACAAGTATTTTTTTGGTTTGTCTACCAGAACTCAATGAAGTGTTTATTGAAGATGATGACTTCTTTTTTATTTTTTTATTTTTTAAATTCTCACCTGAGGATATATTTTTATTGATTTTAGAGAGAGAGGAAGGGAAAGGGAGAGAGAAAGAGAGACATTGATCAGTTGCCCCCTGTACCCTGACCGGGGATCAAACCCACAACCTGGGTATGTGACCTGAATGGGAATCAAACCCACGACCTTTCGGTGTATGGAACAACACTCCAACAACCCAGCCACACTGGCCAGGGTGAAGATGATGACTTCTTAACCACATATCTTTCATGGAAATTTTTAGGAGGTTAAATTTTTCAAAATTACATACTAAGTGTGTGCCAGGAAGTTGAAGTGAGATAATAGAATAAACTTGCAACTAATAAAACTCCACTAAACTAAATCAACTGGCCCATAATAGTACATTATTGTTTATGTGAACTTAAAAACCCACTCTATATTCTAAAAATCAGTTTTGGAGTAAGTTTTTAAGACAGAAATGGAGCAGGGTGTTTTCTTTTTTTCTGAAAAAAAAAAAAAAGAAATATACAATTTAAAAATTATTTTTATTGCTTTTACAGGTGGTACCATAGAAACATTACCAGAAATCAGGCAGAACGTCTTTTGAGACAAGAGGTAATTCAATTTATTCCTGAATAAATCTGAATATTTTCAAAATTTCCATGAGGGCTGCATTGTAAAGAAAGACCTTACCCATCTAAAAAGTTTTATTGCTTCCTGTTCTTTTTAGTTTTAAAGTATTATAATTTCATCTCTATACACATTTTTTCTCTACACATTTTTTGATGTTGTACACTAGTTGTCCTTGTATCAGATTATGTTTTTATTGATTTTCATCATAACTTTAGAAACATTTTTCCTGAAATGATTTCAACACCAACATTTTACAACTCCCTCATCTACTCCAAAGTGCATTCTACCGAACAATCCATATTTGAATGGCCCAAACACCTTTGCCTCAGTGCCAATCAAATATACACCCTATCCTCATTAGCTTAGCTTAGGCTCATTAAAAACACAATAAAAAAATACACGGTGCTGCACCTTCTTTGATCTTTGGGAACAAAGGCAAGAGTAAGGTAGCTAAAATATCAAGCTGGGTCAAAACTGATCATTTAGGTTAAAACAAAACAAAACTGCATAGAGCAGTGATGGCGAACCTTTTGAGCTCGACATGTCAGCATTTTGAAAAACCCTAACTTAACTCTGGTGCCATGTTACATATAGAAATTTTTTGATATTTGCAACCATAGTAAAACAAAGATTTATATTTTTGATATTTATTTGATATATTTAAATGTCATTTAACAAAGAAAAATCAACCAAAAAAATGAGTTCGCGTGTCACCTCTGACACGCGTGTCATAGGCTCACCATCACTGGCATAGAGTTTAAATTTCCAACTGACGGTAAACATTAACTGTGGGTACATGTGGAGTCAAAACTAGAAAGTATGTACAAGGTATTTGTGTCATTACACACTGCTGTCGGATGTTGAGGAAATCTAGAAATATAAGTGAGAAAGAATCAGTTCTGTAACTAAAAACCCAATGCAGGAATGGCTCAGGACACAGGGAGGGTCCAGGTAACAGCTGGGGGACAGGCAGAGAGAGCATGAGGGACACAGACCGAGCTCACCTCATGGGAGTGGGCATGGAGGTTGGAGGCCAGGCCTGGCTTCACTGGCTAGGAGGAAATGGAGAGTGCCACAAAGGTGGTGTCCTCCTGGCTTTCAAAGTGATCTTAGTAGGTCCAGAATGAACAAAGAAGATGGATGAGAGGCGAGTAGAACCGGAGGAGGGAAGTCCAGAAGTAGATCCACAGTGAGACAGGTGATCACAGGTAACATGGCTGTGCAGGTTCAGCATGTGTGGTTCTGCATCTGAGAGGAAACCTGACAGGGCGAGGGTCTGACCTCCCCACAGAGACTAGGACAGGGAATTATGTGACAACCCCCACACGGCCTAGATATCACCGCATGCAGTCACATTTGGCCATGACATTTCCTGATGAAATAAGACATTTGAGCCCATCCTCTCATCTTTCTTGTCCTCCCCCACTCCCCAGAGGCAATCACGGTAGAAGAACACTTCCCATTTTGTCCCTATGTTTACATTTTTATCATAGATTGTGCAATAAGCAAACTGTAGTGTTATTTTATGTGTTTTAACATAAAGGAGGCCATATGTGTTGATTTTTTAAATTAAGCATTATATTTTCAATTTTATTCAAAAGGGTATAGATAGATCAAACACATTCTTTCAACTACTGTCTACTATTTCATTATATGAGTACTAGAGACCTGGTGCATGAAATTTGTGCACGGGTAGGGTCCTTAGGCTTGGCTAGTGATCAGGACCAATCTGTGGGGCGATCGGTGGTGCGATCGGTGGTGGTGGTGGGGGGAGGGCTGGCACACACCTTGGCTGGCCTGGGGCCTGTGGGCTGGGGGCAGCTCCTGCATTGAGCATCTGCCCCCTGGTGGTCAGTGCACATCATAGCAACTGGTCATTCTGCCAGTCGTTCCACCGTTCGGTCAATTTGCATATTAGGCTTTTATTATATAGGCTACCCAAACATATCCATTTCACTAGAGATAAACATTCAAATTGTTTCTAATTTCCTACTATTACAAACAGTGCTGCAGAGAACTCCTGTGTATGTTTCATTTGATATGCAAAGGAAGGGGTTTCTTTCAATTTTACCCAGAAATGGAATGGTCTGGTCAGGGGTATGTGCACATTTAACATTGCTAGATATTATCAAATCATGATTCAAAGTACTTGTACTAGTTGAAACTCTTCCAGGGAATGAGAAAACTAGTTTCCTACATTCTTGCCAACATTTGGTATCTGCCTGGCATTGAGTAAGAAATTTCATATATATTTTGAAATGTGCATTTCTTTGATAAACATCTCGATTGAGTAACTTTTCATGTGTCTGTGGGCCAGTGGGCTTTCTCTGCTGTTACATGCCTGTTAATAGTCTTTGCTCATTTTTCTGTATATTTGTCTTTTAAACTGACTAATGTGTGTTTTAAAAATATATTCTGAATACCAATCTTTTGTCAGTTATGTGTTACAACTATATTCTTCTGGTTTCTGGCTTAAAAAAAAACTTTATGCTGTTTTCTTATATAGAATTTCTAAAAATGTTAATACCAAATTTCTCAATATTTTTCTTATGATCTCTGCTTTTTTGTTTATTTGTTTATTATAAGAAATTCCTCTCTCTCCTGAAGTAATAAAGGAATTGTATGTTTTCTTTTAAATGTTTTTAAAGATTTCACATTTAGGTCTTTCATTTGGAGAGAGAGCTAGATTTTACCATAAAAGGTTCTTTGGTTTGACAATTTGAGCAGGAAATGGGGCTTGTCTCTTGGTAAGCATCTGGAAGGAGAAGGAGACTGCCTTCTGGACTGTGTCACCTTGATGGCCAGGCCATACTGTGGCTGTGCAGCTCTCAAGCGACTTATTGGCAGCACTTCACGGGTGTAAACTTTCATGGCTTTGACAAGATTCTGAGATATTTTTCTCTCCACAAGTGTAAACACCCTCAATAAAGCAGAAGCATTTTAAAATAACAAACACACACACACACACACACAAAAAAAATCAAATAAAACTGCCCAACATTCAAGATTATTTAAAAGCAATTCGCAGCTTTATTGAGATTTTCCAAAAATGTCAGTGGAGATGCAATTCATAATCTAACATCAAACTTATTATAATGTTCTTTCCTCTTGCCGTATCCCTTTTTGTGTCTCCCATACCCAGAGCAACTGGAATGGCTCTCCTCGCTCCTCTCTCCCGACTCCCCCCAATTTATTCCCTTTTCTTCCTTATTACAAACTCTGGTCTCCGTTCCCACTCTGATCCCAACAATTTCAGATGCATTTCTCCCTCCCTTCTTTGCCCCCACCTGTCATTTTCTTTCTTTTCTTCCAAAGTACAACTCTGTCTGTCTGTTCATCCTACTCATCAGCTGTTTCCATCTATCATCCTGATCAATGTACCAAAAATAACTAAATGGTGGTATACACGGTTGTCAAATGCAGGATTTTGCTTAGGAAAACTGGGGGCAAAGTTTGAAGATGCTCATATATACAAAAAAATCTTTGTCCTAAATGTGTTTTATTTTGTAGGTATTATTTCTAAACCTGTACTTGTAAACACAGTCTCAGGCTTTTATCCTAAGTCAGTATGGCTTTGGTTTTCATTACTGAGATGTGGGTTTGTCTTCCTTTCTGACAAATGTAAACTTGTGCAATGAATGAATTGTTTTGCAGTCCAAAGAAGGTGCATTTATTGTCCGAGATTCAAGACATTTGGGATCCTACACAATTTCTGTGTTTACGAGAGATAGGAGGTAAGCCATTGTGACTTTGGTCACTGTAGAAATAACAACTCCTGGGACTGCCCTTTTCAGGGAGGCACTGTCACTTACAGGATGTAAGCGAGAGCCCTGAATAGGGAGATTACTAGACTGGAAATTAGGACAGACCAGTTCAGTTTGTATCCCTAACAAGATCTGTGTATGGCACGAGGTGTTACTTAAGTTCTCTCTTCTCCTTTTCTCAACCATCAAGTGAGGAGGCTTGATGAGTTGTTGCCCAACTGGTGGTGCTTTCCTCATATCCCTCGTCTATCCTGGGTCTACCTGTGGAGTTCACCTGCACTCAGAAAGCTTCCTGTGTCTCGGCCAAGGATGTTCTCTGGGTGAGGGAATGCATGGTCCCCGTGGCTAGGCCGGACGTGCCTGAGGATTAACATCCTAGGAGCCACCCTCCCCCAATGGGGAACGGGAGCTGGTGGATAAGCACCTCGGCTTCTTTGTACTTTAGTGGGACAATTCCAAGGTGTGTTCCACAGCCTCTCAGCTTCCAATAAGGATTAAACTCCAGTTGCCCGTGGCAGAGCTGCTCATCAATATGCCCGGTATTGGTTTTCCTCCCTTCTTTGTCTCACATCGCCTCACACCCCTACAGTGCATTTCTTCATTCCTATAACATACTTGATAGTCAATAAATACTCATGTGCCCATTATGAGATCTTGTTGTCACCTAGACTTTGGCTGAGGTTATGTTTGATTCTAAGGCTCCAATAAGACAGCTGAGGAATTCTCCTGGGATGGGAGGGACCTGTTTAATTTAACCCAATCCGCGCTTCGGTGTGTAGTGTTGCCAGGCTAAGGGTTTGAGAGGTGGAGCCCTGTTGCTTAATGAATTGACTTAGTTCCAAAGTGACCTTTTATTTGTTTACTAATTTACATTTTATTGATTGTAGAAGCATGGAGCCTACCATCAAACATTACCAGATTAAAAAGAATGACTCTGGAGAGTGGTACGTGGCTGAAAGGCACCTCTTTCAGTCAATCCCTGACTTGATTTGGTATCACCAGCACAACGCCGCTGGTAAGTCAGGAACTTCAGGCTGGGAGAGTCAGCCAGGCTCTCGATGGGCAATGCATCTTTGGTCTTAGACACTTTACACATATCCCTGCAAAAATGTGTAAGAGCTCGAAATACAACGTGCTTCTGAACAATTCCCTTCAGTGACGCTTCTTTGGTTGTCTAGTCAGGGAGCAGAGATAGGTCATTTTTTTACATTTCTGCCAAGTTAGAAAAGCAATAGATGACAGAGAAGCAAAGGCTATTGAGTCATTCATTATACATTTGTTCTTAAAATTTATGCAGGGCTAAATGTAATAGGATTTCCAATGTCCCAATGGCCTCCTTTTCCTTGTCCCATAAATTTGCTCTCTATTTTAGAAGATTACAATAGAAAATTTGCTCTCATTCTCTGTTCTTTCTTGTTTGGAGAACAGAAGATGTTACACAGGATGCAGCCTTTCACTTATTACAATTTGGCTTAAATATACTGGAGGCCTATTTAGCCCCCACCCCCAGCTATTGTTTGCAATAATTGCTATTCGTACAAGCCTATCATCTATGGAAAGATGTAGGATTCCAGAAAGTTCCACCACAATTGCAATCACATCTCTGGCCTTCAGCCCTCATCAACCTCTGCTAGACCACTTGGAGCCCATGGGGGAATCCTCTTACCTCAGTTTTATAGAATTTGGAACCCACTGTAACTTTTCATATTTTTTTGACTTCTTGCCATACAATACTATTTTAGATTTTTCTCATGAAAAGTTGTATTGACAAAATAAAATCTCTTTTGGAAAGCGGCCACTTTTCCATTGTACTGGTTCTAAATATCAGGAATAAATCCAAGGACATTTTTATCCACTTATGGGAATGGGATGAGTTCTCATGGATATTCCAGGTGGTCAAGGGAGTTTGATTAGAGAGGAAGTGATGTTTCTGAGCGGGGCCAGGGAGGGTAGCCCTTTGAATCAGGAGACCAGTTTTGAGTTTTCTCCTTCACACACCTCTTTCTCCTTCCTTCAAAGACAAACTTTAAGAAACTGAGTGGTTTTGGTGGTGAGGTTAAAAACAAAACAAAACTGAGGTAGATCAGGATGTACCGACATGAAAAGATGTTAGTGATAAGTTATTTAGTAAAAAAAAAAAAAAAAAAAAAAAAAAAAGTACAAAGCAATATATTTAGTGTGTAGTCCTATTTTTGAAAAAATACACATTTGCACATATATGTGTGCATAGAGAAACTTGACATTTAGGTAATAATTTTTAAACTGATAAGGTTATAACAAACTATAAACTGTTAAGGTTTACCTCTGAAGAAGGAGATTTGGATATGGGAAGCTTTTCTTTCCTGCTTTATAAATTGCTTTAAGGTTTAATTTTTTTATTACCATGTACATAAATTATTCTTACAATATATAAAATACCATACAGATAACTTTTAAAATAAAAAGCCTGGGTTAAACCATAAAAACAATGAAAAGTGGGACTTGACAACTTAAAACAATGGCTGCTATTTATTTATTTTTATTATTATTTTTTTAAACATATTTTTATTGATTTCAGAGAGGAAGGGGAAGGGGGGGAGAAAGAGAGAGAAACATCAATGATGAGAGAGAATCATTGATTGGCTGCCTCCTGCACACCCCACACTGGGGATCAAGCCTGCAACCCAGGCATGTGCCCTTGGCCGGAATCCAACCTGGGACCCTTCAGTCTGTAGGCTGATGCTCTATCCACTGAGCCACGCCGGCCGGGCTGGCTGCTATTTATTAAAGAGAAAAGAAGTAGAAAAGAAATACAGCAACAAGAAAGAAGGGTGATAAGAAGAAAGGCAGGGGACCCAGAAGGCACTCATTTATTGCAGACTTACTTGGGGCCAGACCCTGTTCTGAATGCTTTTATGTATATTTATTTATTGAACCTTCAGAACAATCCTATGAGGTAGGTGCTGTTGCTATCTCCATCTTACAGGTGAGGAAACTGAGGCATGAGTTGTGAGGTAACTTGCTCAAGGTCACACAGTCACTTAGTGTGTGAACTGAGATTTGAACTCCAATAAATCTTTGAAACTGTTGGAGCCACTGAACCTATGAAATCCGGAGTCTGCACACAACTCCTGCCATCACCTCCAGAAAGAGGCAAATCATGTCAGTGGGGAATATTGTGGAGGGTCCACTTTTGGAAGAGGTTGTGCATCAAAACCCATGACTATCTTGTCTGTTTCTTAACCTCTGGTGAATTGAGCTCATGACCATCCATCTCCTTAGCAGAAGTAACGGCAATGCAGACAGTGACAGACTTCTTCCTATCAGAGAGATAGACTATCATGAAACCACTGGTAGTAATTCACAGCATAAAAATATTTGACAAAACCTTTTAAGTTAGAGGAAAGTGTTGGGGTCTTAAGGAAATTCCTTTTTATGTTTATCTGGACCACGTGTTATAGAGACCCAGCTTGATGAAGGCTCGAACCTCAATTAGGTCTTCAGAGTCACTGGGGATTCTTATATGTGTCCTGACTGGGGGTCAAACCCCAAAACCTGGTGTATTGGGGATGATGCTCTAACCAACTGAGCTACCTGGCTAGGACTCCAATGCTATTTAAAAAAAAAACAACTACTCTCAAAAAGTAAAATAGGGAAATGGTTACACTTAAGCACTGTTTAGTTGAATAAATTGGTACAACTTTGGTAGATACCCTTTGATCAGGAACCCACATTTTAAGGAATTTATCCTAAGGCGATAAGTTGAGAGGTGCATACAAGATCATACAGCATATTTTACAATAGGGGAATCTTGGAAATAACTTTAAGGTCTATTTATAGTCATTGGTATACATCAGTTACCTGTTGATTGTATAAGCTTATAGCAAGACATTTAAATTTCTGTAAAATGTATTGGATGTGTATAGTCTTTCAAATACGCCTATAGAGATTTTTACAAAGATGTTCATCAGTAGTACTTCTCCAGATGTTAATATTTTGTGAGGGATCTTTATTTCATCTTTATATGTTCTTGAATTCTTTCATTTGTGTTCAATGAGGATATATTATGTAATGAAAAATGTTTTTCAAATGGGAAAAATAAGCAAACAGACTAAGTAGGATAGTGCCTTATTTATGTAAAGAATGGTACTATCATTTCGTTATTTATATTAGTAACTAGGCTTGAAATGCTGATTTCTCTTTCTCCCTAGGTCTCATGTCCCGCCTCCGCTACCCAGTTGGGCTGATGGGCAGCTGTTTGCCAGCCACCGCTGGTTTTAGCTATGGTAAAGTAGACACATGTGCTCCAGTAAAGCATCAGACCCAGTAAAGAATTTACAAATTGTAATATTTTACAAAAATTTCCATTTCTCACCTGGCCAGTGTTGCTCAGTGGTTAAGCATCGACCCATGAACCAAGAGGCCACCGATTTGATTCCCGGTCAGGGCACATGCCCAGGTTTTGGGCTCAATCCCTAGTGGGGGCTTGCAGGAGGCAGCCAATCAATGTTTCTTTCTCATCAGTGTTTATATCTCTCTATCCCTCTCCCTTCCTCTCTCTCTCTCAAATCAATAAAACATTAAAATTTTTATATTTCTCTTAAAAAATTGGAATTTCTGGCAACATATATTCCTGCATGGCTATAATCTGCTGGGCTGGGGAGCAGGTTCCCCAACCCCCCCCCCTTTAAAAAATATTTTTATTGATTTCAGAGAGGAAGGGGAAGGGGGGGAGAAAGAGAGAGAAACATCAATGATGAGAGAGAATCATTGATTGGCTGCCTCCTGCACACCCCACACTGGGGATCAAGCCTGCAACCCAGGCATGTGCCCTTGGCCGGAATCCAACCTGGGACCCTTCAGTCTGTAGGCTGATGCTCTATCCACTGAGCCACGCCGGCCGGGCTGGCTGCTATTTATTAAAGAGAAAAGAAGTAGAAAAGAAATACAGCAACAAGAAAGAAGGGTGATAAGAAGAAAGGCAGGGGACCCAGAAGGCACTCATTTATTGCAGACTTACTTGGGGCCAGACCCTGTTCTGAATGCTTTTATGTATATTTATTTATTGAACCTTCAGAACAATCCTATGAGGTAGGTGCTGTTGCTATCTCCATCTTACAGGTGAGGAAACTGAGGCATGAGTTGTGAGGTAACTTGCTCAAGGTCACACAGTCACTTAGTGTGTGAACTGAGATTTGAACTCCAATAAATCTTTGAAACTGTTGGAGCCACTGAACCTATGAAATCCGGAGTCTGCACACAACTCCTGCCATCACCTCCAGAAAGAGGCAAATCATGTCAGTGGGGAATATTGTGGAGGGTCCACTTTTGGAAGAGGTTGTGCATCAAAACCCATGACTATCTTGTCTGTTTCTTAACCTCTGGTGAATTGAGCTCATGACCATCCATCTCCTTAGCAGAAGTAACGGCAATGCAGACAGTGACAGACTTCTTCCTATCAGAGAGATAGACTATCATGAAACCACTGGTAGTAATTCACAGCATAAAAATATTTGACAAAACCTTTTAAGTTAGAGGAAAGTGTTGGGGTCTTAAGGAAATTCCTTTTTATGTTTATCTGGACCACGTGTTATAGAGACCCAGCTTGATGAAGGCTCGAACCTCAATTAGGTCTTCAGAGTCACTGGGGATTCTTATATGTGTCCTGACTGGGGGTCAAACCCCAAAACCTGGTGTATTGGGGATGATGCTCTAACCAACTGAGCTACCTGGCTAGGACTCCAATGCTATTTAAAAAAAAAACAACTACTCTCAAAAAGTAAAATAGGGAAATGGTTACACTTAAGCACTGTTTAGTTGAATAAATTGGTACAACTTTGGTAGATACCCTTTGATCAGGAACCCACATTTTAAGGAATTTATCCTAAGGCGATAAGTTGAGAGGTGCATACAAGATCATACAGCATATTTTACAATAGGGGAATCTTGGAAATAACTTTAAGGTCTATTTATAGTCATTGGTATACATCAGTTACCTGTTGATTGTATAAGCTTATAGCAAGACATTTAAATTTCTGTAAAATGTATTGGATGTGTATAGTCTTTCAAATACGCCTATAGAGATTTTTACAAAGATGTTCATCAGTAGTACTTCTCCAGATGTTAATATTTTGTGAGGGATCTTTATTTCATCTTTATATGTTCTTGAATTCTTTCATTTGTGTTCAATGAGGATATATTATGTAATGAAAAATGTTTTTCAAATGGGAAAAATAAGCAAACAGACTAAGTAGGATAGTGCCTTATTTATGTAAAGAATGGTACTATCATTTCGTTATTTATATTAGTAACTAGGCTTGAAATGCTGATTTCTCTTTCTCCCTAGGTCTCATGTCCCGCCTCCGCTACCCAGTTGGGCTGATGGGCAGCTGTTTGCCAGCCACCGCTGGTTTTAGCTATGGTAAAGTAGACACATGTGCTCCAGTAAAGCATCAGACCCAGTAAAGAATTTACCCCAAGTTCCCTCCATGTTCTTTAAGTTTTCTGCTCTCTGAGATGTCTGTTGAGTTACATTCCTTCTCAAAGTTTAAAACCCCTTCTGAGATATTTAATTATATGCATCTCCTAAGGACAATTTAAACTTTGGGGGGAAATGTTTCACTTTTACCCCAAATTTTACTGTTAAGAGCCCTTTTGATAAATTATAGTTCTTTTCATTTGAGTATTTGGGCTGTTGCTCTCTGGTTATATGGGTTTCTGGGAAATGATGCTCTCCAAGAGAACCTGTTAAAATGAACTGCTAAAAGTGTCCGCATCCCTTTTTTTAAACAGCACAAAATCTGGACAAAATTTGATTTTAACTATTTTCTAGCAAATGGGTTATTTGCAAATCTGTGAGAATACATAGAGATAAAAAATCCCATATTCTAATTTGGTGATGCTTTATTCCTTTAAATTTCTCTTATTAGTGGGACTCAGAATATATTGGGAAAAATGATAACACAATTATATTGCAACCTTACTTGGGGCCAGACCCTGTTCTGAATGCTTTTTTAAAAAAATATATATTTTATTGATTTTTCAATGATTTTTTTACAGAGAGGAAGGGAGAGGGATAGAGAGTTAGAAACATCGATGAGAGAGAAACATCAACCAGCTGCCTCCTGCACACCTTCTACTGGGGATGTACCCACAACCAAGGTACTTGCCCTTGACCGGAATCGAACCTGGGACCTTTCAGTCCGCAGGCCGACGCTCTATCCACTGAGCCATACCGGTTAGGGCATGTTCTGAATGCTTTTATGTATATTTATTTATTGAACCTTCAGAACAATCCTATGAGGTAGGTAACCAAGACTCAATGTCTCTATGTTAATTGAGATGTAAGAGTGATTTCAGGGTGTTATGGGTACCTGGATTCTTTCCTTGCCCATAAATACTATCTATGTATATAAAAGCCTAAGTGATCGTTATGACTGGTCAACTGAACGACTGGTCAACTGGTTGCTATGATGATGCACTGACCACCAGGGGTCAGACTCTCAATGCAGGAGATGCCACCTGGTGGTCAGTGCACTCCCACAGCCAACCTCCTTCGGCTGGCCAACCTCCCATGGTCCCTGCCCCTGGCCAGCTGGTCCCGATCAGCCCTGATTGGCCGCAATTGCCAGCCAGGCCGAGGCACTTGCACACCTGTGCATGGATTCGTGCACCGGGCCTCTAGTATATAATAAAAGTTCCACCATTAGCAATTTAAGTTACAATGGCCCTGTTTAATTTTTTTAAACTAAACTCAATTTTTAACATCCAGAACAGTGCACAATTTATTAGTCTATTGCTCAGTTAGTTTTGCCTACTTTACTCTAAATGGAATTGGACACCATGTGTTCTTTTGTGCCTGGCATCTTTCTCTCAGTCCATACATCAGCTCACTCATGGTGTTGGGTGTGGTTGGTCCATTTTCATTGTGTTGTGTGGTGCTGCATGCATGACTATACCACAATGAATTTTTTTTTAGATGGCCATTTGGGTTATAACCAATTTTTTTGTCTCATATATTATGAATATTCTTGTATGTCTTTTGATGAAGTTCAGTACACATTTATACTCCAATATTGTATAAATACTTAAGGGTAGAATTTCTGGGTCATAGGATATGCACTTAGATTTCATCAGTTTTCCAAAGAGCTTAACAAAATTACATTTCAATGAACAGTATACGGAGTTCCAGCTGCTCCATACCTTCCCCCTTGCCAATATTTGGCATTCTTGTGGTTTTTGTTTTTGTTTTGTTTTTATTTTCACTTTAGCCAGTCTGGTAAGTGTGTAGTGGTATCTCATTATGGTTTAAATGTGCAATTCTCTGATGACTAATTATTTTGATCAAGTTCTCATAGGTTTGGTGGTCATTTGGGTATACTCTTTGGTGAGAAAATAAGTTTAACCCTCCCTGGTTTGGCTCAGTGAGTAGAGGTCGGCCTATGGACTGAAGGGTCACAGGGTTGATCCTCAGTAGGGGGCGTGCAGGAGTCAGCCTATCAATTATTCTCTCTCATCATTGATGTTTTTATCTCTCTCTCTCCCTCTCCCTTTCACTCTGAAATCAATAAAAATATATTTTAAAAAAAGATTGCAATTAAGTAAAAATGATTACAAAAAGAAAAAAAAAGAAAGTTCAGGTTTTTTAACCCGTAAAAATAGGATTATCTACTTTTTCTAATTTATTTATATTCTGAATAGGCATTCTTTGTTGGTTACATGTTTTAGAAATATTTTCTCCCAGTCTGTGGCTTACCTTTTGATTCTCTTAATAAGATGTATTTGATGAATAGCATTTTTACAAGTGTAATTGTCAATATTTTCCTTTATGGTTACATTCTGCTGAATAAACCTATGTCAATCCCAAGGTCATGAATATGTCCTCCCATGTTACTTTTCAGACACACTTGCTATTGGGAGGGGGAGCACTTTGCAAAGCTGTAAGAGCCATTAACTCTAATTCTTTTAAATGCATTATTTTAAAGTTCCAGCAGATGGTGGTATTGCTATATAAAAAGAGATTCAAAAGATTTGATACTTCTCAGTTTTCAAAGGTTTTTAAAAAACATTTTCCCCCCGACTTGCTTCTATAGCAGTGAAACCTGTGACACGCGTGTCAGAGGTGACACGTGAACTCATTTTTTTTGGTTGATTTTTCTTTGTTAAATGGCATTTAAATATATAAAATAAATATCAAAAATATAGTATTTGTTTTACTATGGTTGCAAATATCAAAAAATTTCTATACGTGACACGGCACCAGAGTTAAGTTAGGGTTTTTCAAAATGCTGACACACCGAGCTCAAAAGGTTCGCCATCACTGTTCTATAGGATGAGAAATATGTAGTCACGTAAATGTCACTTCAAACATACACACACACATATGTTAGAATCTCAACATTGGACATATTTATCAGATGGATTGATTAGACTTTTCCAAGGCAGAAAAGCCCTCTAGGAATGAGAATGGGCAGTAGAAGGAACTGAAATGGGGGTGGGAAGCCCAAACTTTGTCTCACAAGTTTACTCACTAGGACAAAAGCAGACTTTGGACATGAATATTTCAGGTCCCACATCTTGTTTTGGTAGGTTTAGCTTGGAAAGGCACAGAACTGTGTTTTATCCTGGCTCTCTCTGAAAAGAGAAAGCATATTTTAATATCTATAATTCTTCTCCAAGTAAGTCAAGTTTATACTTTTGTTAATCCTCACCTGAGGATATTTTCCCAATGATTTTTTGAAACAGTGGAAGGGAGGGGGTGAGACAGAGAGAGACTGAAACATCAATGTGAAAGAGACACATCAATTGGTTGCCTTCCTTATGCGCCACAACTGGGACTGGGAATTGAGCCTGCAACCAAGGTACATGCCCTTGTGCCCTTGACTGGAATTGAACCCAGGACCCTTCAGTTCACAGGCTGATGCTCTATCCATTGAGCCAAACCAGCTAAGGCTCAAGCTTGTATGTTTTTCTCCTTTTTTTTAAATCCTCACCCAAGGATATTTTTTTCCATTTATTTATTTATTTTTCTTTTTAATTTTTTTTAGAGAGAGTGGAAGAGAGAGGGAAAGACAGAGAAACATCAATGTGAAAGAAACACATTGATTGGTTGCCTCTTGCATGAGCTCTGACCAGGGCCTGGCTGGGGAGAAGTCTGCAACCGAGGTATGTGCCCATGACTGGAATCAAACAGGCTGACGCTCTATCCACTGAGCAAACTGGCGAGGGCTCAAGCTTGTATTTTTAAACTTGAATTCTGGAATTACACATTTAAGCCACAATGAGAGTATTAAAAATGATTGTAGGCCCTCTTCAATCATGTATAAACTTTTTAACCTCTCTATAAAATAAGAGACTAGATCTAGGTGATCCCTAAATCTTTTCTAGCTCTAAAATTTTAGCAAGCTTTTCCCTACTTATAACATGAATTTTTATTTTATTTTTTTGCTTTTCAGAAAAGTGGGAGATAGATCCATCTGAGTTGGCTTTTGTAAAGGAGATCGGAAGTGGTCAGTTCGGTGTGGTCCATTTAGGTGAATGGCGAGCACATCTCCAGGTAGCTATCAAGGCCATCAACGAAGGCTCCATGTCTGAGGAGGATTTCATTGAAGAGGCTAAAGTAATGACGTAAGCATAAAGAACCCAGACAAATATCTTACAACACCCTGGTATCATGGAAAGAACATGGATTTTGGAGTCAGTCACACCTGCATTTGTCACAACTCTGCCCAAGCTAGTTGTGTGACTTGGGCAAATTGCTTAACCTTTATGTGGCCTGGATGAGTCAGTTCACCTTTCCAAGCCTGTCAATTTCCTCTCCTGTAAAATGGGGATGGTAATGCCTACCTCAATGGACCAATGTGTGGATTAATTGATATAATCTAGGAAAGTGGCAAAAATGTGTGTTCGCTTCAATAATAGGCCTTAATAAGTGCACTTTTTGTTCATTTTCTCAGAAGCAAAAATGTTGACTTTGTCTTTATAGTAATACTAGAGGCCCGGTGCACAAAATTTGTGCATAGTAGGGTCCCTAGGCCTGGCCAGTGATCAGGGCCGAAGTGGGGCAACCAGCAGGGAAATGGGGGGGCCTCCACTGGCACCACCCTTGGCCGCCCTGGCACTACCCACTCACTGGCCCCATGCCCCGCTGGTCACCTTACTTTGTGGGGCGACCGGCGGGCTAATTGGAGGATCCCGCCTTGGCTGGCCTGGGGCCTGAAGGCTGGGGGCAGCTCCTGCATTGAGCCTCTGCCCCCTGGTGGTCAGTGCACGTCATAGCGACCAGTCGTTCCACCATTCAGTCAATGTGCGTATTAGGCTTTTATTATATAGGATAAGGATAAAGTATTTGCTTTCAGAAGATATAAGAATTCTGAACTTTAGGGGGGACGGGAGCAGGCTGGCAGAGGTTAATGTAATACTTTCAAAAATAAAGATTAAAAAATAAAAATAAATTTTACCTTGAGAAAAAAAATTAATGAAACTGAATGAAAGAAAAGTAAAGAATTCTGAGCTTTAACAGAAGTGGCTCTTTGTAGACCCTCACAGATCAGCATTTTGACTCAGCTGAACCCGTGGCTGTGTTTTACGTCTATAAACTGGCCTGGGCCAGGACAGACTGATAATGTGACACAAATCAAATCAACTTTAAGTATTGGTTCAACATTTACTTAAAAGGGACAACAATGTGGTGAAGAAAACCCAGATTACTTAGATTCTGTTTTATTATCCAAAGCAATTTAATTCTTCTCCCAACTTGCAGACTGAAATAGAAAAAACCAACCAACCAACTAATCAAAAAACCACAAAACCAGAGGTGATTAACTGGACCCATTCTCCATTGAAGGCAGAGCAACACTGTCTCTTGGGGCTCTAAAACCTAAACCCCAAGGGTCCTATCAAACCGTTCTCTCCATCCACTTACAACAAAATGATTTTCAAGGAAAGTTTTATGACAAACACAATTTTCCAGTGACATTAGCTTCCCAAAGATGTTTTTGTGCCTCTCGGCTGCCCTATTGGCCTTTGCTCCCAGATACTAACTGCATCCGAATATGGTTTTCCTATATCTGAGACCAAAAGTTCCTGTGTGTTGGATTAAATAGGGGTAATAAGAAAAGAATAAATAGGAGACATGTAAGTCAGGGACAGTTGAAGCCATACTGCAATTCCTATCAAACAAGAAAGAATTAGAGTTGTCTAATGTGATGAAGAGGGGATTCTTGAAAGTTTCAAGCCTTACTGGGCTTTTGGAGTCAGGATTTCTGAGGATGATAGTTTGAGGGTGATGGAAGATGCATGGAGTGTAGAGAATAGAAATAGCTCTTGCTGGTTTACAGAGGCAGGAATGAGGAGGCCAGGGGCTTATTTTTAAGTCAGTTCAGATAGACATACTGTGTTCTTACATTTGCACATAGTCAATTATTTTCCTGACTTTTAAAAAATGTTTTTATTGATTTCAGAGAGAGGAAGGACGAGGGAGGGAGAAACATCCATCTACTGCCTCCTGCACACCCTCTACTGGTGGTTGAGCCAGCAACCTGGGCATGTGCCTTGACTGGGAATTGAACAGGCAACCTTTTGGTGCATGGGATGATGCTCAACCAACTGAGCCATACTGGCCAGGGCTCCTAATTTTTTTTTAAGTGAGGCAGGAAGAGCTCCCTTCTGACTTCTAACTGTGGAATGCAAATACATTCATCTTAAAAAATTTTAGCTGACACACATTGAGCTCTATCTGGCAAGCATATACAGCTTGGTAATATACTTATTATATTGTATATGTGCATATTACATAGTAATATACACATTGCCTCCTTTTAGTAAGTGTGTGGTTTGAATGTCACCTCCTTCAGGAAGTCTTCCCTGATTACCCTGTGTAATTGTCATACCCATTCCAAATGCTTTCTATTATATCACCTTATGCTAGTTCCATCAAAGCCCTTGTCACTACTCCAAAGCTTCATATATATTTGTTTTGTTTTCCCTCCACTAGAACGTAAGCTCCGTAATAATAGGAGCTTATTTATCTCTCTTCTACAACCTGGTGAGTGCCTAAAATGATGACTAGCATGTAGTTCAAAATATATTTGTGGATTGCTGAATGAGTTAATGAATCCTCACAATTCTATGAGATAGTCCACTAAGATCCCAATTTTAGAGATGAGAAAAAGGAAATTTTGTAAACTTAACCTAATTTGCCTACAGTCCCACAACAAAACATTGGTAGAGTTTCTAATTGAATTCAGAACTATGAACTGTTTGGGCACAAAAGCCATGATCTTCAATTAACTAACATAATGATCAACAAACACTTATTGGGCAACTACTATAGGCCAGATCTTATAGCTGTTAACCAAAATTGTTAGCATCCTGTGTAGCTGTTCCATTGCAGTAAAAGAACAACTTCAAATCTCTTCTGGGCTCTTAATCACTATATTTGGAGATGGAACCTAATGTGGGAGCCCACACGTATGAGGCTTCCAGAGCATGTGCTAAAGGTAATTTAGAAGAATGAAATAAAACCAGTCTTTTCCGCCTTAGACAACGTAAGCCCATAAAAAGCTAATTAAATTAAAAAGTTACCTACATATTTTTTACCTTGGTTTATCTATATATATAAAAGGCTAATATGCCAAGTGTCCCCTTGGGAGTTCAACTGGGAGACCAGGAGTTCGATCGCTCGCTATGACGTGTGCTGACCACCAGGGGGTGGCATGGAATAAAGGAAGGCCCTGGACGGCAGCCAGCAGCCAGGAAGGAAGGCCCCGATTGGCCCTGATCACTGGCCAGGCCTAGGGACCCTACCCGTGCACGAATTTTGTGCACTGGGCCTCTAGTACTATTTATAATATATTCACATATGTGATCTCATTTATTGTTCCCAAGGAAGAAGGATAGGTTTTATCATCTCCATTTCATGTGTGAAGAAAAGTGAGGTTAACAAAGATTAAATAAGTTGCCTGGTCAGGCAGCCAATAGGAGATAAAACTTGAATTCAGCTCTTTGGATTAGGGGCATTACATTTTCTTTAAATCATTTCAGCACTGCATTGCCTGTAAGGGATTCTTCATTGTAGTTGTTGAACTATGGCTTTGTGTTTCTGGGTGTAGCTTATTGGTGGCAATACATTATATGGAGATATATGAACTAATTATATTTATAATCATAAAAATATATGTATAGTAATTTTAATTTTTTAAAGAACTTTTTAACTTGTATCTCATTGTATTCTTTATTTCTACATCATCATATCTTCATGCCAAAATAATTTAGATTTTGCAAGAAAAGTTTTAACACTGTAAGTTCATATTACACAGAAATGTATAAAGTAAAAAAACTGCAAACACCCCAATCTTCTTGCCTCCCTAAGTGTTTTTCTCCAGGGGTAATTAATATTGACAATAAAGGTTTTTAGTTAAACTCCTAGCCCTTGTTATATACATATAATTTAATTGAAACTATTTTTATTATTCAATTTTCTTATTGTATGTATCAATCACTCTTTTGTCCCTCCTGTCTGTCCAGAATTTTTTGTCTGAGCAGTTACAGCTAAGAAGGTTGAAACTCAAAGAACAGAAATTCTGCAAGATCTGGGCAAAGAGCAGCTGTAATAAGGAAGCAAAAAGCATACGAAATGGAAAGGAGAAAACATAGAATATGGGGCATGTAATAGTCTGTATCTACAGTGACTTAGGCAGCCTGCTTACTCTCTGGACCCCACTTTCTTAGCACAGACAGTGGACAGGAAACTGCACTACTTCCTCTGTGGTTGGGTTCCTTTTGATCATATTTCGCTGAAGGAAATTTTATAGAGATGATGAATCACCCCAGGGGAGCCCAAACGCTTCCCCAGGCCAACACGGCTCTGTTCACTGTGCATGTGTTTCTGCCACAGGAAGCTGTCCCATTCGAGGCTGGTCCAGCTCTATGGGGTATGCATCCAGCAGAAGCCCCTCTACATTGTGACGGAGTTTATGGAGAATGGCTGCCTGCTGGACTACCTCAGGGAGAGGAAAGGGACGCTCAGGAAGGAGATGCTGCTGAGCATGTGCCAGGACATATGCGAAGGGATGGAGTATCTGGAGAGAAACTGCTTCATTCACAGGGACTTAGTAAGTGTGGTGCAATTCCGCTGATTATTTTATGTAGCATGCTTATGTTCAGAAGGACGTAACAATTTAGGACTTTTGATACTTTGAATAATGCATACGCTGGCTTAATGCTAAAGCATTTTCTTCTTCATGCAATTTGTTCGGAAGTGTAGCTTTATTTATTTATTGTCTTTTTTTCTTTATTGATTAAGGTATTACATATGTGTCCTTATCCCCCCATTACCCCCCCCCCCCCAACTCATACCCTCAACCCCCTGGTGTGTGTGTCCATTGGTTAGGTTTATATGCATGCATACAAGTCCTTTGGTTGAACTCTCCCCCTTACCCTCCACCCCTCCACCTTCCTTCTAAGGTTTGAGGGTCTAATTGATGCTTCATCAGTTTATGTTGTTCATTATATTCCACAAATGAATGAGATCATGTGATATTTATCTTTCTCTGACTGGCTTATTTCACTTAGCATAATGCTCTCCAGTTCCATCCATGCTGTTGCAAATGGTAAGAATTTCTTATCTTTTACCGCAGCATAGTATTCCATTGTGTAGATGTACCACAGTTTTTAATCCACTCATCTGCTGATGGGCACTTAAGCTGTTTCCAAATCTTCGTCATGGTAAATTGTGCTGCTATGAACATAGGGGTGCATATATCCTTTCTGATTGGTCATACTTTTCAAAAGAGGACATAAGGAAGGCCAAGAGACATATGAAAACATGCTCAAAGTCTCTAATCATCCAAGATATGCAAATCAAAATGACAATGCGGTACCATCTTACACCTGTCAGAATGGTTATCATCAACAAATCAACAAAGGACAAGTGCTGGCGAGGATGCGGAGAAAAAGGAACCCTCGTGCACTGCTGGTGGAATGCAGACTGGTGCAGCCACTGTGGAAAAAAACCCCTAAAAATGGAACTCCCATCTGACCCAGTGATCCCACTTCTAAGAATGTAGCTTTATTTTTAATTGCCCAGTTGATGCTGTAGCCAAAGTAAGGTGCTACCTTAAATATGCCTTAAACTAATCAGCCACCATGCTATAAAACTAATTCACTTTTCTTTCCTCTCTCACTCTTTCCCCTTCCTCCCTCCCTTCCTTCCTTCCTTCCTTCCTTCCTTCCTTCCTTCCTTCCTTCCTTCCTTCCTTCCAGCAACCAAATAGGCATTGAGTATCTAGTAAATGCCAAGAGCTCTGCCAGGCATTGGAGATACAATAGCTAAGAGCAAGCTCCAGTGGTTCTCACCCAGGGGTGAGACCGCCCATGTGGAGGTGGTTTGGTTCTAACAGGAGTGCATCAGCATTACTGGCATTAATGAGATGACTAGAAATACTAAACCATTCTGTTCTGTAATGTTTTGAACAGTCCAAGTAAGTAAGTAAGTAAGTAAGTAAATAAATAAATAAATAAATAAATAGAGTCAAGGCTTATCTTGCCCAAGTGCTAATCGTTTGCTTTTCTGCTTTGCTTATTCCCCTTGAAAAACATTTTCTACCTACTCCTTATTTGTTCATGATATTCATACTGTTCCCTCTATGCCCTTCCATGTCTAATTTCTAAGCCCCAAAAGAACTCCGATGAGCATTCTGTGAGAAATCCCTGCTACTGTCACCTAGAGGTAGTCCTGTACTTCCATCACCATGACCAGAATGACCATATTATTCATCATTCCAGCTGAAATATTTTAGAGAGAGAAAGGAGGCATAATTTCATTGGCCCCAGCACACCATTGCTTGTCCTACATAACTTATAATGCATGGAACTTATTATTTTATTATTTCTACTTCCTAATTGTTTTTATTGTTTACACAAATGCTAGACTCTAAACTCCTGGAGATCAAGGCCTAGGAGCTTTTAAAACATCACAATAGCCAGATCATACCCAGAACAATTAAACCAGGATCTCTGAAAGTGGAATCCAGCCATCAATATTTTTTGAAACGTTTCATGGAAAGTCCCCTGTGCAGTCAAGATTGAGAACCACTGCTCCAGAGCTGGACTGTCTGGGTTGAAATTCACCTCTGTTTCTTACCAGCTAAGATGCTAGTTATCTAGCAAAGTGGTAGTGATTTAAGCACCTCCCTCATATGGGCTTATTGGGAGGGTTACATGAATTAATATGAATAAACACTTAACACAATGCTTGGCTCAGAGGAGAGCTCAGCAATGCTTACTATTGTTATTACATAGCAGGACCATTCTTTTGCATCCTTCCTGGCATATTCCCCAGTAGCACAAAGTAGCTATCAAGCAGATTTTTGAGTGGATGGATTTGGCATCCATTCCACCTAGCTCACCTTCCTAGACTCTGCAGGTTTGTCTTTCCTGATCAGGGTTAGAATTTAAAACTCAGTTGACAGTTCTGATCATTCTCTTTGCTCCAGGGGGTCTTCTTGCAGACTCTCCTATCCTTCATCTCTTCCTTCATTGTTTTCCTTTGTGTTCTATTTTATCCACCTGGATGCCACTTAAAATATATCAGCAACAAGGAATCTTTCCCTTCCAAGGGCTGCCTTGTGGTCTGTCTTTGAGATGGCCAGCCCTTGTCAACATCTTCCCAACTGGCTCCTTCTGACTTAACCATTTCAAGATTCTTGCTTTTATTTTAGGACTAACTACACCACAAAAATTTGATAAGAGAAAAATTCTATCAAAATAACCAAATAATAATTTTCTTGATTAGGTTGACTGAAAATAGAACGATTGGCATCAGATAGATCATCGCTGCATTATATAGAACTATATTTAGTTCACTGTGGTAATATTAAGAAATGTGAAAGTATCATTGTAAATAGTTATACTCAATGAGATGTAAGTTTTAAAATACAAGTTCTTAATTTTTATTAGCAATGGGACAATGGGACAATGGGACAATGACATGTCCCAAAGATATGTAACGACTATCCCTTATTTGTCATGTATATTGAGCCTTCTTTTTATTTAAGATACATTTAAAAATACACACTATTTTTTATGTCAAGAGTCATAGTTTACCATCTTTATTTAAGAGGATTTCCTCATTAAGATGGAGTTACTCTTCATATTTATCGAGGATACTTTTTGAAAATATAAAAAAATCTTTAAAAAGAAAAGTATTACAATTTCTTTTCACTTTTTTGTTCTTTCTCTGAAGAATCATTAAAATCTGCCATGTGAGGGCAGATATGCCAACTCATATACATCCCCCACCTGTCACAGGTGCCACCATAAAAATAACAGGCTGCCCACATAGAGAAGTAGGCTGGGTCCCAAGTAAACGAAGGAAAACGAGAGTAGAAACTCGAAAGCAAAACTTATATTCAAACTCGGGTTCTCTTCTTCTTTTATAGGCGGCAAGAAATTGTTTGGTCAGTTCTACAAGTATAGTAAAAATTTCGGACTTCGGAATGACAAGGTACATGACATATTTTGCTATTGTTTATTATAAAAGAAAATCTTGTATTTGTCTATTGACAAACTGAAAGATGTTATTGGCTTTGCTTTTTCCGCCCTGTTAATGTGGCTGTATGGCCTGCTGACCCACTTTGAATTTTAGGACATGCACCAATTTTAACTGTGAGGTAAATGGACTCTGTGGGCTATTCTGATCTCTTTTCATATATCATCATTAATAAAACTGTGACATATCTTAAAATTAAAAGTAATTCTCAGTCTACTCATTATATGTGTAAGATTAAGATATATATATATATATGGCTCTCTATATTTCTGAAAGAAAAAATAATTTGTTTGCTCAGTTCTGATTTTTCTATGTCATCATCATACATCCCTATTATCTGCCATAGGAGTTGACTTTAAGTCTACAGCTCAAAAGTGTAAAAAATCTAACCATATTCTTTATAACTCCTTGCAGTTTCTATTTTTACCCTTTCCTCCAGGTTGCTAGAAATTTAATTTCAGTCAATTCATGGTTTCTCCTTGACTCTCATCAGGGCCCAAATCCCAGTTCTGTGTGTTTCTTGGGGCCATAGTACTGGTAGGGGGATGGCCTGTCCGCTCCTTGTTATTGTCTATTGTCCACTGACACTGGCTTCCTTGCAGTCACCATCCTCTTGTTTTGTGCTTGGCTGGCCATCCACACAGGTGGCCACTGACTCATCCTGAGTTTCTGTCTGCAAGATTCCTTCCTATCTGACATTCCTGGGGGCTATCTAAGGCCCCATTTCCCCACATCCAGAGCTTTTTGTTCTCTGTGATCTTTCTGCCTCTCCTGGGCTCCACCCGGGAAAGAAGGCACAGGTTCTGTTTTGCTTTTGAATCCCACTAACCTATTGTGGTGACGTGGGGTCTTCTTTCTCTGCTATGTGATTGGGGAAGCTCATGTAGGGTGCAGGGTCAGTTCTCTACCTCAGCCACCCACTCAGGTTTAATATTTCTTCCCTTTCCCTTCTCCACGCTACTTCCCGGCTCAAGGGGCCTTTTCTAGAGAGATAGATGGTAGTAGTGTTGGGGGTAGGTCTCACTCTTATTCTCCCATATGAGCCATTCTCCCAAATATTTTGTTAATAATTCCATCCTTCTCCTTCTCTGGAAGCTCAAAAGCTATGAAAAATGGTTCTTTCCCTTTTGTTTTCTATGATTCATTCTTTCCCTTTAGTAGAATGACTTCTGGTTCAATAAAGACCTTAAAGATGGGGTGAGGTAGAGTATATGGGGAAAAGAAGTGCAATGTGGGGAAGCATTAATAGATAAATGTAAAAATACTATACTACATACTCAAGACAAGAGGCTACATAGCACGTTAGCTATCCTCTCTTCTCTCCAGATGCCCATTCTTGGATATTTCTGCAAATATCCAAAAAAGAGATTCTTGGATTCTCAAAAAAGAGAGAGGGTTCAATTTCTTTGTTATTTTTAAAAGGAGGTGGTAGCTACTACTGATTTCCTTCCCTATAGGGTCATTTTAATGCATTAGAAATTTTCCACCTCAAATATATTATGTTCAAATACTTTTATTTCCCCCTTCTCTGTTCCACAAAAAATATGCAGAAACAAAAGAAGACATTCAGCTGTAAATTTCTTTTTTATTATATATTTATTTTTATTTCCTTTTCTATAACCTTGGTTGTTAGACCATTCAGCACACTTCTTTGCAGATTTTATTGTAATTAGCATAATGAGTAAGGTATGTTTTGGACTGAAGAATGGCTATGGTTTTTTGAGACCCAAATAAAATAAACAAAATTGAGGCTTGGCTTGGAAAAGAAACGCTCTAAGGACTGCTTTCCCACTTTGAAAACAAAAAGGGAGGGCATGCAGAACTTTTGGGGGGTAAAACACGTTGTCTTCTAGAACTGACTTCACTGAAGGGACTTGAAGTAAACAGAACTTGGAGGTAACACGAAACACAATGTGCTTTGCAATCTGATGGCCTTAGGTACGTTTTGGATGATGAATACATCAGTTCTTCTGGAGCCAAGTTCCCAGTCAAGTGGTCCCCTCCGGAAGTTTTCCATTTCAACAAGTACAGTAGCAAATCTGATGTCTGGTCATTTGGTGAGTGAATTTAATGTTCTTTTAATGGAGCTTTATGTCATAAAATAGGCCAGTCTCTTAACATTTTGATTTCGTAACAGCATGCAGCATTGGAAAACAGTGCTTTCTGTCTTAAGTGTTCTGAACACACCCAGGCTGTCTTCGGCAACTGGTGTCCTTCACCTTCTGACATAAGTCTGCCTATTGGATCTTTTCCTTTCCCACTGAGCACTTGCTGTGAAACCATAAGAGGGTATCGAGTCTTCTGATCTAGGAAACAAACTCAGCCGACATGTCCACACCACAGAGACTTGTACGGAAAACTGATCTTATGGGGTCATTGACTTTCGAATGTAATTGATAAACTTCATTGTCTAACTGCTATGCAACATCCCCTAATTTCCTTC
This sequence comes from Myotis brandtii, assembly GCF_000412655.1. Lineage (NCBI taxonomy): Eukaryota > Metazoa > Chordata > Mammalia > Chiroptera > Vespertilionidae > Myotis > Myotis brandtii. Next base: position 2,303,546 of record NW_005353325.1, on the reverse strand, counting down.
ATTACCGTCAAATTTTGTAGAATTTAGACATAGGCCTCCTTGGGATCTGTCAATCGATACTTATATTGGGTAATGTTCTTCCCTGAGAAAGAGGCACTGTAGACCCATGCCCAATGGAGTCTGTTCTTCTAAATGATTTTCTAAGAGTGGCAACAAATGTGTGATTATCTACTCCCTGTCACCCCGACTTTCCTGGATGGCTTCTTGGGTTTGGAGGGACAGCTATATCCTCAGCAGGGTGTGAATTTTATTGTCACAATAAGGTTAAACTTGTGTCATTGATCTCATTACCTTTCCACTGACATGTGGTAGTCTTGGCAGGTGACATTTTAAGCTCTACTGGAGAGTTATGTCCTGAGACAAATAGATAGCAACCCAAGGGCCTCATTAAATGGCTGCAGAACAATGAGAACTGGAGTTTTACCTGCCCACTTGTCTCTCTTCAGCCCCCTTGGACAAGTGCGGTTCTTGAGCACCCGGACTGGTGTCATTCTTAAGAACCCTCTGGCTCTAGCATAGGCCTGGCCTCTTAATACCTAATACAAATTTGTAGAATAAGTGAATTATTAAATAAACTCAAATTGGGAGACTCGAAGAAGTTTCATGAATCAATCAATTAATCAATCAACACCTGTTTATGTGCAGAGCCCTTGCTAGGTAGTCTTCTGCTCAACCCAGCAGTCTAACTTCCAGTGTTGGAGGGGGATGCAAGCCATCTGCTAGCTGGTCAACTCTTGGTCTTAGCAGGCAGCAGGGCCTCAGACAATTCTGTTGTTTTCTGTGCAATGGCAAAAAGGTTTATTGATTTCAAGGTGTGGGGACACGAGAATACTTATAAAGGAAAGTGCTGGCAGCAATGTCTTCCAACAAGGAGGCAGACAAGGCCAATGGGAAAGGAAAGGCATCGTTTCCAACTGGAACATTCTCAGATTACAGGCCTGTCCTAAAACGAAGATGCACACAATCCCTAGATGGACCTGCTCTCATTCTGGGTGATTATCATGCAACGACTGAAAGAGGAAGATAATGCCGTACAATTTGAGACAGTTCTTTCAGTTCTAAGTAACCATTTCTCTCTACCCTCTGGTTTTTGTGCATTATCTTTGCAGGTGTTTTGATGTGGGAAGTTTTTACAGAAGGGAGAACGCCTTTTGAAAATAAGTCAAATTTGCAAGTTGTGGAAGCCATTTCTAAAGGCTTCAGGCTGTACCGCCCTCGCCTGGCACCAATGTCCATCTATGAAGTCATGTACCACTGCTGGCATGAGGTGAGTGTCCCTCACTTTCCCGTGAAGGTTGGCAGCCCCAGCATCTGAGAGCAGACCCATGTATCACATACCTCACTGCAGGACCCCATCATGGCAGGAAAAGGTGTCTGTTCCTTCGTAATGACCCCTGAGAGCCAGAAGCACTATTTCTCTCTGAAACTCCCACTGCAAAGTCATTAATCTATTCTGTTTTTAACAATGGCCTTTCATCTGAGGAATTCAGGATATTTTCCAAGTCTTATCTTTCTGCGATTGGTTCCTGCAGAAACTCTTGCAAGTAAAGCCTCAGTGATTAGCTGGTTTACACCTTTTAGGAACTGGTGGGTGGGAACTGAAGGTAGAATCAGGTTTGTTAAACTTCCACATTGGGAGAGAAGGATGGCGTTTTTACTTACTTCACTCTACTAATTTGTCTTGCTTTTCCAAGGCTAAACATAGTGGGTTTCATCTCTCTTGGTGCACTCAGGACTCTTGATAGAGAGATTAAACCAGAACAGAATGAAGGCAGAAAGGGTGCCAGGAACTTCTCAGGAAATGATCTTTAGGGAGCCCAATTTCTCTTTTTCTTGAAATGCCAAGCTTAAAAATAAAGCCAGAGGGGTTTATGTCTCACTACTGTCTTTTCTGGGCATTGATTCAATACACCCCTCCTGTCACATCAGACTCCCCAGTGATTTTGACAGCTCCTCTCTTTCCAGTTGACAGTTTCAGCCCAGAAAAACCACAGCTGGGTGAGGAATTTCCTCCTGGCTGAAAAAGAAACCACTTGATCTCCAGTCCACAAACACTGAAAAATTCAATATTTCAAGAATGATGTGGTTGTTCACACCCAGCGAAGTATTAATTTTATAAAGATACCTGGTGTATGAAAATATTTTACATATGACTAACTGATCTGCAAAGAATCTTGCAGGCTTTTAGTAGCAAACAGCTGTCTTAAGAACATCTTTGCATTAACATTGTAAATAGCTCAGGAATTGAGCTATTGTACTAGAGGCTCAGTGCATGAATTCGTGCACCAGTGGGGTCCCTTGGCCTGGCCTGTGGGATCGGGCTGAAACTGGCTCTCTGACATCCCCCTAGGGGTCCCAGATTGTGAGAGGTTGCAGGTCAGGCCGAGGGACCCCACCGATGTACGATCAGCCTGGGAAGGGACATGGGAGGTTGGCCAGCCGGGGAGGGACCATGAAAGGGCTCCAGGGCATGTCTGGCTCATCTCGCTCAGTCCCGATCAGCTAGACCCCAGCAGCAAGCTCACCTACCTGTTGGAGCATCTTCCTCCTGGTGGTCAGTGCACATCATAGCGAGCAGTTGAGCAGCCTTAGCATATCATTAGCATATTATGCTTTGATTGGTTGAATGGACGACCAGACGACCGGATGACCAGACACTTAGCATATTAGGCTTTTATTATATAGGATATGTATGTATACTTATACATACAATAAAATACCTATTGAAATTTTATATTTTTGTGGGGAGGAGACAAAGAAGGGGGAAGTAAGTGACATCAGTCTCAAATAACAGTTGGAACACGGATTAAAGCAGTGTTTTGGTTATGTTGATGTACTTGTTTGCAAAGTTGATTTTGCCTACAACTTTTGCCCCAAGGGCTTAGGCGCCTCTAGATCCAACATGATAATAATAGCATTGATACACACGTTTCATAGTCTCTAGTGACTGTGGAACTTCAGCCCCTACAAACCTTCACCATATATTCTTGGAATTTCAAGGAGGATTCTCACATGAGCTCACATCTTCCTTTGCTCTTTTTTATTATTCAAAAGCCATTAAGGGTGTCTGTCTCCCCACTAACCCTGCCGCCTATGCCTTGGTGAGAATGTGGGCTACCATGAGTAGTTCCATTTGCCAACAGGGTCATCTCCTCTTCCTCATGGAGCCAAAGCCAAACCACAGCCCACGGGGACATAGGAAAATGCTCCAGTCCTTGGCCCGTGGCCAGGGACTTTGCTAACTAAGCCTCAAGAAAGCACAGCTTGTGCTCCAGGACCTGCCAAGTCCCTTATGAAAACATGTCTTTTGCTTTGTGATTGAAATCCTTCTTTCTACAGGGGATCAGGTGTAGTAAATAACTGGGACTGCGTGTGGGAGCCTAGTACTCTAGATGCCCCTTCTTTCCCCGCTCTTCCCTTACCTCATGCATATCAAATTATCCAAGTCGATCTCAGGCAGTACTGGCCAACAGAACCTTCTATGATGACGGAAATGTGCTATGTCTGTGCTATCCAACATGGTGGCCATGACTGGCCATGAAGACTTGCAAAGTGGCTGGTGTGACTGAAAACTGAGTTTTAAAATGTACTTAATTGAATTAGTTGAAATTTAAATAGCCACATGTGGCTAGTGTTTGCAGCTCTAGCCATTTTATCTTTGCAGTGCCCTCTATCTTAGATTTTCACATCCTACCTCACGCCACTGCCAATCACGCCCCGTGGGACAGCCAAGGTGTCTTTCTCTTCTGTTTGTGGAGAACTAGCCTGGATCCAGGTCCGTGCTGGCAGGTTCCGGAACTGGTGTCTGAGTGAGTCTGAAGCTGAGCTGACCACCTCTGCTTCCCTTTTCCAGAAACCTAAAGGCCGTCCTACGTTTGCTGAGCTGCTGCGGGTTCTCTCTGAGATTGCAGAAACTTGGTGACTTGAGTGGAATGCCAACCCAGAAGATCGTGTCGCCAAATTGTCTCAAAAGGAAAAGCTGTGTGGGTCACTGTTGGTGAATATCTTCCTTCAGAGTTGCTGCCTCTTGGAAACATTATCAAGATCACAGGCTTCCCAAATGTTTTATAAAATTTAAGAATATCCTGACAACAGATTTCCTACATGTTTGAGAGGGACTTCTAAACTCTTCATTCTTCATGCCCTATTTATGAAAATGGGACAAATGCTCTATCGCATTTATAAGAATAGCCCTGAGAACCCCTGAGGGTTCATGGAAACGTGATTCTTTGAGGGTGGAGGGAATTTATTTCCTGAAGAGGAGTGACACTCTTTACGTCAGTCAGCCATGCACAGAAGATGAAAATAAATTTTGCCAAGTCATGGACTAAAGGAGCCTCCCCTGCAGAATCTCATGCTTTGGATCTACACAGATCTTTCTAGAAACTTACCTTCATTTTACAAACCACATGCCTGTGAGCAGTCTGGAACTGTCCTGTATAGTCTTCCCTATGTTATTTAACAAATTGTTTTTGCACATACCTGATACTTTTGGGGACAGTTTCTTATATTCCAGTTTTAAACATTGCTGTAGTAGACAACACACATTCTTCTTTGTACAGGTCCTGGTAACATTTCCCTGTCCAGTAATACCCATTGTGGGGACTCTGGCCAGAGGACACTGCATGTTAAAGGCCCATTTGCCATACGCATGCGAAAAGGCAATGACTCAGCAGTATCACTGTACTGTGCAGGCGCACCCTTATATAACCTACTTATGTTCATGTAGCACAGATGTCACTAATTGGCAGGAGGCCTCTTTTGTTTGAGTGAGTATATAAGGTGCCACTGACCAGGCAGTTGTCTGCTTTGTTTGCAATAAAGCATGACCCGTCTCCCTATGCCTGCTCATGTCTTTTTCCAATTCCTGGCGTCCAAAGAAATCAAGTCCATAACAGAGGAACTTGGACCCAACATCCATTGTCAGGGGCAGTTCAGAGCCTGAATTTCAATTCCAAGATTTCACACTTTGTCCATGTGACATTGGCCAACTTAAGAAGTACCTCCTGCACCTTACCAGAAGATGACTTGGTTTTTCCACAAGAACAAGAGGGAGGCAAAAATAAGACAACCAACTGTTACATCAGGCTCCTTCATTTCTGAAGTCCAGGGTTTTGAATTCATGATTAAGCAACCAGCAGTCATAATAAAATCTTAATTTCTCATGCACTGTTTGTAGGAATGATTGGAAACGGATCTTTATCATTCTGAGTGCTTCAGAAGTTCCATGCGAAGAAGGTTATGATAGAAAGCACACGTATCATTACCGTGGGGTCTAACAACAGGAGCCCATTATTTTTATGCTATCCTGCCCTGCATCGTGGTTCTGAAGGAACTTGTTTTATATATATTTTTTTAGATTCTAAGTTGCTGGCTGTCAGTGGTTGTGATTTTAAATCATATTTGCCCACTCTAAGAACGACATCTTTGAATATCAATAGTATCCAATAAATATGCGTTGAAATAATCAAACATCAGGCACCAGAAGAATCTTGATAACTCAAGTGGGGGCCTCAGACATGTTTGTCTGAGACACTGTGCCATTTCTGAGATTATCACCTGCTTTCCTCGTGGCTTCTGCTACGGGGAGGGAAGACAGAGGGCTCCTACTACTGAGACCATAGTTCAAGTAAAATGATGTGAAAGTGTAGCTCAAGAGGCCATGAGACTATTAAGCAGCAAAAGCAGAGGGAGGGGAGGTTAATGTTATAACAGGAAATAAAGTAGTACCAATATAGGCAGTAAGATGTCTTTCTTGGGTTTTACTAAGCTTAGCAGTCCTCACTCTCCCCTCAAAAGAAAACAACAACATACCGAACACTGAAATGCTGGGAGTGCCCACAGAGCATCTGCCGTCACTCTCAATGCCGTGCAGGGAGACAGGGCACAGAGCAGAGTGGTGGTACAGGTAAGTTATCCTGGGAGTCGTAGGGTGGCAGCAGGGACTTCTAAGAGCATCTATGGTGATGGTAGGCAAGTTCTATTCCTTTTGTGTTAACATTTTAGAAAAGTTTGAAACACCAAATTAGGAACAGGAATCATGAATGTAACTGAGACTCAGATAATGTTTGGATTTGGAATGTCCATGGACAGAGAGTCAGCATTCCCTACCTAACAAAAGAAAAAATTTCCTTAAGAAGTAGTTAGACAACTCCCTTTGGAAGGGAGTTGCTTTGCAACAGATCTTTGTATTAGTTATTTACATAAGCTCTCTGTGGGTGGCTTGACTGGTTAAGGATGAGATTGTTCAAGAGTTAAACCAGTGATGGCGAACCTTTTGAGCTCGGCATATTAGCATTTTGAAAAACCCTAACTTAACTCTGGTGCGGTGTCACATATAGAAATTTTTTGATATTTGCAACCATAGTAAAACAAAGATTTATATTTTTGATATTTATTTGATATATTTAAATGCCATTTAACAAAGAAAAATCAACCAAAAAAATGAGTTTGTGTGTCACCTCTGACACACGTGTCATAGGTTCGTCATCACTGAGTTAACAGTTCTGCATAATGAGTGGACAGGAAGTTTAGAGGTTGGTGGTAGGTGAGAGCCCTAAAAAAGGAGAAGACAGGAAGTCAAAGCAGAGAGAAAAGCTCAGAAAAACAGAATGAACTTGGAGGCCAAGCAGAAGATATGATCAGGGTAAATAGCCTTTTGGCAAGAAGAGCCAAAACATGTTTTCTGTTTAGTAAACTTTGAATTGAAGCACAATACATGGTCCCACCACTGCATTGGTGACATGTTTGAGTGGCAATCAAACTCACAAGACACCATAGTATTTAATCCAGCACTAAGTTTATTTAGCTGTTTAGAAAGATTCGGGACAGGAAAAAGAGTATGCACGGCCCTCAGTGCCAATGGAAGCCGACCAGTCCTCCATGTGCATGGATGCTCGGGTCCCCCCTCATCTGCCAGGAGAGCGTATGATTGCTGGCAATGAGGCCATGACGTGTGGTGTTCATCTTGATGCAAAGAAGCTTATCCCTTGGTTTTCGACCTGTCCTGTAGGCCTGCAGTTCACAGGCCTCCCAACCCATGTGCTGTCTCACAGATCAGAGGTTTCACGGTTACAAAACACATGTCTGGCCCTGGTACCCAGATTTACCTTATCTTGGGACATATCCGAGGGACTGGTGCTGGGTGACGGCAAACCTAAAGTCCTCTCAGACAGGTAGGTCTAGATCTGGGAGAAAAACAGGACAGGACTGCTGTTGACCCTTTGCTCCCCACACATAAAGTACACAAATTGTATATACAGCTTAATTTTCACGAAGTGAGTACATCTGTGAAACTAGCACTAGATCAAGACATGGTACATTCCAGAATTTCAGGATCCATTCTCATTCCCTGTTCAAGTCATTACCCCAACAGCAATCAATATCCTGATTGCCAACGCAAACTTTCTGTAAACAGAATCCTATGGCATTGTAGTCTTTGTGCCTGGCTTCTTTCACTTAATATGTTTGTTTGATCCATCTATCTTATATATAGGTAGTTGTATTTCATTCATTTTCATCTCTGTATAGTCTTCCATTATACAATTATACTACAGGTTATTTATCTACTCTACTCTTGATGGATATTTGGGTTGTTTCCAACTTTTGGCTATAGATCAGTGCTGCTATGAACATTCGTCTACATGTCTTTTGGTGAAAATATGTATGTACTTCCGTTAGGTATACCTAGGAGTGGAATTGCAGGGCTAACAATTATGTGTACATTCAGCTTTTGTAAATAGTGCCAAACAGTGTTCCTAAGCGGATACAACCAGATTCATAACCAGCAGCAGTGCATGAGTGTTCCAGCTGCTTCACGTCCTCAACAACACGTGGAATTGTCTTGGCCATAACAATGGCTAAAGGACTTTTATGGGCAAGGGTGTCTCATATTCAATTTTAAGTTGCTTGTTTGAGCTGTGCTACAATATAATATCTACCCACCCACTCCCCAGTCTTTGTTGTCAACATAATAGTATGCTATATGCACAATCTAAAATAAATAATACTTGAGAAGACTGAAGTAATTTAGGATGATAATAAAGAAAATATTAGAGATGTACTGCAGAGCAGAGAAGGGGGGATAGAGAGGAAGGGAGAGGGAGAGATAGAAACATCAATGATGAGAGAGAATCGTTGATTGGCTGTCTCCTGCACACCTCCTACCAGGGATTGAGCCTGCAATCCAGGCATGGGTTTGGTGACTTTTATGGTAAACTTTCTAGGAAAGCTCAAAGTGCAGGTGATGAATCTGCTTGGATTGGAGTGGCATGCTCTGTTTACTGCTGTCACCTGTACCTACATACTCATTTATCTCTTGCTCCTCTCTGATTTGCCCATGCGAGCCCTTGCAAACCCCAGACACCTTCTTATCTCAAGACCTGTGCACCTGCTGTTCTCTATACCAGAAGTCCTTTTCCTGGGTATCTATATGGTTTGCTTCCTCATCACTTCCAGGTTGTTGCTCAAATGTCACTCTCTCTGTGAGAGATTTCTCTAATACCACTATTTAAAATTGTACCCTCACCAGGAATATTCCCTGTCTACCTTTTCTGTAGATTCTGCTCTCAACACGATACAGTGGGGCCTTGACTTACGAGTGTCCTGACTAACGAGTTTTTTGAGATACCAGCTGTCTCTCAGCCGATTTTTTGCATTGAGTTGATAGAGTAATTTGAGTTAATGAGCTCCTTAACGAGCTCGGTCTCGAAACGAATTAAACTCGTAAGTCAAGGCCCCACTGTATAACAAATCATATAGGGCTACTTATTTATTTGGTCTATTGTCTGCCCCCTTCCTCCTGCAACTGTAAACATGTATGAGGTCAGGTATTTTTGTCTGTTTTGTTCACTGCTGCATCCACCTGTCTCAATGGTACCTTCAACCCATATAATACCACTTACCACTGCCCCTCTTTTCAAAACCACTGGGCTAGAGGATGCTAGCTTTTTACTTCCTCTTCCTGGCGTGGTCCTCCCAACTAGAATGACCTGAGACCTTTAGGGAAGTACTATTGCTCAGGTCCCACCATTTCACTCATCTTTTCATTCTGATTTAACTGCTCTGAGGGGGACACAGGCATTGGTGGTTTTAAAACAAATTACCCCAAGTGATTCTCACCCAGAGTTGAGAACCACTGTTCTAGGTTCTCAAACTTCACTGCTTATTAGTATAATATAGGGAGCTTTTCAAAATCCTGATCCCCAGGCTGTACTCTAGACCACTTAAATCACAATATCTATGGCGGTAGTTTTAAAGCTCCTTTTAAATATGAGAACCAGGCCAGTTCTTCTCAAACTGTAATCTATGCACAGTCGCCTGGGGACTTCGTTAAAACGCAGGTTCTGATTCAGTAGATCCACAGTGGGACCTCATATTCTGCATTTCTAACAAGCTCCCAGCTGATGTCAAAGGTGCAGATCCATGGACCACACCTTTCACCCCAGAGGACATTTACATCCAGTCCCTGCCCCCAAGGCTAACAGGATTCAGAGAGGGGAGCTCTGGTTTATGGGTAGGTGAAGGTATTTCAAAGACATTATACCCATTACATAAGGCCACAGACAACTTTCTAGTAGTTGCTATGGGCTTATCTTGCAAGAGTCAGCTACTACTCTCATTCTTCCTGTTATGAAGGTTAAAATACTCAATTTTCTACGCTCTCTTGCCACAAGCACACCCACACCAGCAAGTTCCACATAGTGAAATGCAACCAGAAGCACCTGGGCAAGGAGAGTTTGCCTTCCCCAATAACAAGCCAAGTCTCACCAGAAGGAAATCTCTTCCTGCTTGGAGCATGGCTTGGAGACCTGGAGTTGGCGTGCCCACCTGTGACTCAGAGGAAACAGGCGTGAAGAGGAAGGCCCACAGGTAGTGTTGCCAGATACAATATCAGATGTGCAGTTAAAGATACAGTTCAGATAAATAACAATATTTTAGTGTGTTGTGGTCACCTCTCCTGTTGGGGTTACCCTTAGAAATGGATGGACCCCCTCTCCCCCATCCCACATTTGGCCCCAGTGTTGAGACTGTTGACATCATACACATACCAAGAGGGTATGAGAGACACCGTGACTCACATCTTGAGAGTTTCTGAGGACATCAGGGAAGGCTCCCCAGCAGATCTGAAAGTAGCTGGAGAGAGCAGGTGGGAGACAGCCTTGGGGTTTTGTGGTGATGATGGGCGGGGCTGAGGTGCAGGGGCTGGGTGGGGCTTGCATGGTTTGAACTTCCAGCTGGTACCAAAGGAAGAGGCACCCAGCCTGTCTGATGAGCGTGCTCAGATGTGGGGCAGAAGGAAAAGGGAAAGTGATGGGGCTTGAAAGCTGTCAGCAAACATAAAGAATGGAGTCAGATTCTTTATTGCACTCTGTATGTTCCAAATATTGCGCGGGACATACTGATGCTAAATTTGTTTGTCTGAAATTCAAATTTAACTGGGTGTCTTGTGTTTTTATTGTTGCTGTTAAATCTGGCAATCCTATCTACAGAGCAGAGAAAGGAAAGAGCTTGGCTGCCTCCTGGAATTGCTCAGCCACTACACCAGGGGTCCTCAAACTTTTTAAACAGGGGGCCAGTTCACTGTCCCTCAGACCGTTGGAGGGCCGGACTATAGTTAAAAAAAAAAAACTATGAACAAATTCCTATGCACACTGCACATATCTTATTTTGAAGTAAAAAACAAAACAAAACGGGAACAAATACAATATTTGTATTTGCATGTGGCCCGCGGGCCGTAGTTTGAGGACCCCTGCACTACACCAACTCTAAGTCACCTACTTCCTGACTTCTTGTTCTTTGAGACAAATGAACCCCTATTTCCTTAAGCCACTACTAGTCAAATGTTCACCTAACTGAGGACAAGCCCATTCCTAAAGGACACCACTCTGCTGCTTCTTCCATTGGCAGTTTTTGCACTTGACACTTTTACTCAGGTCCAGGTTAGGTACCTTATTTCCAAGGTTGCTGAAATCTGCCCAACAAATTGAAAACAACCACAGAATGTGTGCATATTACATTTTAGCAATTTTTAAAAAATGACTTTGAAATTGGGATGTGACTTAGAACAGGTAGGGTCTTAGATTAGTTCTGTGTTTCTCAACCCTGGCTGCATATTAAAATCATCTGGGGAGCTTTTAACAAATAGTTGCCCGTATCCAACTTTCAGATGTTGTACTCAATTGGTCCGGGGTGGGGCCCAGGTATAGTAATTTCAAAAAGCCTCGTAGGTGAAATCATGTGCAGCCAGGGCCAAAAATCATTGCGCTAGATAAACTACTCTAAGTGCATGTAGATATGCTTACTCTGGGCCCACGCTTCTTGTGAAGTTTATTAAAAGGTGGAACAAAGGGAGAAAATGATCCATCAAAGCCTGATGACTAACAGCTGTCCCTTGCAAACCCACCATATGCTTGACTAGCCTGCCTGCCATTTCCCTGTTTCAGCCCCCAGAATGGCTATGGAATCACAGGGAAGGAGATACAGTGCCTTTTCACAAAGCGCCAGAAACCTGGAGGCAGGGAGCTCACATCTTCTCCTCACTTGGTTCACAGGTCTCTGGAGAAGATATTAAAGATGCTGAGAAACTGGTAGGATTTACTCTGTATATCTCATGGGGTGGGATGCGGGTGGGGAGCATACTCCATGCCTTGGTTTGTTGTGTTGTGGCATCTGCTGTTTGGGGGGAATGAAAGTCGATGAGTGGACTTGTGACTTTGAAGTCACCTCATTTTCTTGTCTGCTTGGTAGCAAAACTGAAAGTGTTTCTGCTTAGCGACATATTTTAGATCTCACCCTTTATGTCTCATTCATGATTCGGAAGTCACGGCCCTTCGGAGACCCTGGACACACAGAGGTGTCTGGTGGAAGTGGTTAATCCTCCCTCTGTTGGACTGTAAATTATGCTGAGGTTGTTCAAGTAGATCCCGCGCTCCAATGGAGAGTCCTTGCTTCATCCAGCCCCAGCTACTCCATGGTGCGCAGCTAAACAAATAATACAACCTTGATCTTGTTTGACCAGTTCCTCCACACTTTTGTTTTCCCTCTTGCTGCCGGCTAATCTTCAATCAGCAGGCACCTCCCCATAACAAGTGGAATGGCTGCGTGTAACCTGAATTGCATCGAGTTGCTTAAGTCCTTTTGATTCTGAACCAGATTGGTTCGCACAGAAAGCCATCATGGTGCCTGGAATGTGGGTCCTCCTTCTGCCCACATTAACTCAATCAGGCAGCTTCCCTTTGCTGAATACTGCAGGTCTCAGTTCTTGTTGAAAAGACCTACTGACCACATTACTTAAGTTTACACCCTGTAATCCTGAAAATAGACTCAAAACTGGTAGCTTTGCTCTTTTTCTTTTGTGCATGCAAGATTATTCAGAAGGAATTTAGTCCAATAAATAAAACCCAATTCTACCCATAAGAACTTATGTTCTGTCTGTTTCCTCTAAGGCTTGTACATTATGACCCAGCCTCCCAGTTCCATGAGTCAAGGAGAAGAGAGATCCCTTTTATTTAAATACTAGAGGCTCAGTGCATGAAATTTGTGCACTGGGCGGGGGGAGGGGGGTGTTCCTCAGCCTGGCTTGAGCCCTCTCCCATCCGGGAGCCCTCGGGGGATGTCCAACTGATGGCTTAGGCCTGCTCCCCCTAAGCCGACAGTTGGACATCCTTAGCTCTGCCGGGGAGGCGGGAGAGGCTCCCACCACCACAGCTACGCTTGCCAGCCATGAGCCTGGCTTCTGGCTGAGCAGCGCTCCCCTGGTGGGAGCGCACTGACCCTCAGGGAGCAGCTCCTGCATTGAGCATCTGCCCCCTGGTGGTCAGTGCACATCATAGCGAGCGGTTGAGTGGCCTTAGCATATCATTAGCATATTACACTTTGATTGTCTGAACGAATGACTGGATGACCAGACACTTAGCATATTAGGCTTTTATTATATAGGATATTTTACTTAAAACTCTTCTAGAAATATGCTGAAATGTTAACAGTGAAAACAAAGGCAAACTCTAATTGAGAGATGGAGACCTGAGCCAAAGGGCTATTTTGCTCATTCCTGGTTGATGGAACAATCTGTTTTAATGGGCCTGAGGCTACGGGATATCTTTGAGTTTATTTTCTGAATGTTTGTTGGGTACAAATAACTCAAGGAGGAGTCACATATCATTACCCAGGATTTATTCTAGGGGAGAGCTAGAGGTTTTCTCAGTGGAAACTAAACAATCAGGACTCTGTATTTGGTTTCCATGGTCGGTGAGTCCCTATGGAAGGCATTCAAGCTTTTGGGCCAGGATGAGTTGCATGCTGTTTACTGGTGGTCAGGAGTTACTGGCTGGATCATAGAAGGCAGAAAGTGGGAGGGGATTGTAGGAACATGGTACTTAGAGCATGGCTTCTTTATCTCCACTACTAACCCTGCCCATCTGCCTCCCCTTTCACCACCCCCCCCGAGTCAAGTAGTGGCTGGGGCTTTACAGGACTGGGTGGTAGGGAGGCCCATATGGTTTTAGGAATAAACCAATGCAGAAAACTGGTGTGAGGCCTGTCTCCTGTTCCCCCCCCCCCCCAGTCAAGTAGTGGCTGGGGCTTTACAGGATTGGGTGGGAGGGAGGTCCATGTGGCCTTAGTAGTACACCAGTGCAGAAAACTGGTGTGAGGCCTGTCTCCCGAGGGTTGGACAAGTTCCTGAGGCCAGTAGGTAGAGCTAAGCCTGCAAAGATTCCTACCCCCCTCAGCCCACCAGCCACAGGGAAGTTTTACATATAAAAACTAAAATACCGTCCTAGCCTGTTTAGCTCAGTGGATAGAGTGTCGGCCTGTGGACTGAAAGGTCCTGAGTTCCATTTGGGTCAAGGGCACGTACCTTGGTTGCAGGCTCCTCCCTGGCCTGGGCCCTGGTTGGGCTTGAGCAGGAGGCAACCAATCGCTGTGCTTCTCTCACATGGATGTTTCTCTCTCTCTTTTTCCCTCTCTCTTTCCCTCTCTCTAAAAACCAATGGAAAAATATCCTCAGTGAGAATTTAAAAAAATGAAAACTAAAATGCCTTCTAACTCAAAGGTTTTCGCCTACAATAATGATGTTTCTAGAGATTCAGTTTTCCCTCAAGAAGAAAGGACTTCATGACTTGTAACTGAAATAGAAAAAGGGTTGCTCAGATAGTCAGCTCTCTCAAAAGACTCTGTGTGTGTGTGTGTGTGTGTGTGTGTGTGCAACCAAAGCTTTCAGTTGGGAAGAATATGTTGCTCGTTGTTATACAATTTAACACTCTTTGTAACTTAAGCTCACCTCGTGGCTTCCTGCAGCCAGGGTGCCGAAATGTTTGTCTCTACAGACAACTTGCTGGTGAAAATCAGTTTGTTCTAACTCTGCTGGGATAGATATGCTGTTTCCAAGCCCTCCTTAGATAGGCCTACATTCCATGGATTGAGTAGTCTGGGGTATTGGGACACTTGGATTTTGGTTCTCATTCTGGCCCTAGGTAACTATGTGATTTAGGGAATTGCATATTATTTATAAAATGGCAGGAAAGAAGGGACATGGGACACAGGCTAGAAACAGGCCTTTCCTACCCTACACAATTCATTTCCATAGAAACAACTGAGCGGGTTGTTCTCAAATATGAGTACTAATCAAATCAGGGAGAATCGATCAAGTCATGGTGATGTGGTCTCTACATGAAACGAAGTTTTAGTAACACAGGGGCTCTAGAGGCAATTTGTGTAGGATTTGTAAATGTAAACTTTGATGTAATGCAATACTACCAAATATTTTTATACTGCTGTCTTCGCCTTCTTATAAATCTCTGGACTGAGAGATTTCATTATACTGACTGCTTTGAGCTCCTATCTTATTCAATGAAATTACTGGAAGATCAGATAGTGTCTCCTACCCTTTGTTCCAGTGACGAGTCAGTTATATGGGAGATAGTTTGTGGAGAGCCATTTCTAAAAAACAGGTTTGAATTTCAAGGAAATTGACAAAAAAAATTAACCTAAGTGCAGATATTTTAAAAAACCTTGAAACTTTTTTTTATAACCAACAAGTAAATGGGGATAATTTTGCCATTACATAAACTTAACTTCAATAAACTAAAAACTGAACTGCAACAAGCATAATTCAACCACATTATTTTATTGAAAATGAAAAATATACAGAAATATTAATTTAAAATTTATAAACTTTTAAAAATGAACAGTATTTATAAACATTTGAAAAATAGAAAACTTCATGACCACAGAGTTCATTCAAAATATCTGAGAACATTTCACATATATTCATATAAATTACTTTTCCACAAAGTTTGGTTGGAATGTGAAGATTGCAGTTAGTTCAATTTTATTAGTTTTATTAAGAAGAATAAAATATTTCTGTCGGAATCCTTTTGTATCGGTTTGTGTTGAGATAGTATAATGATGGAATTCATTTTCTGAGTTACTTAAAAGACTGTGTGTGTGTGTGTGTGTGTGTGTGTGTGTGTGTGTGCAACCAAAGCTTTCAGTTGGGAAGAATATGTTGCTCGTTGTTATACAATTTAACACTCTTTGTAACTTAAGCTCACCTCGTGGCTTCCTGCAGCCAGGGTGCCGAAATGTTTGTCTCTACAGACAACTTGCTGGTGAAAATCAGTTTGTTCTAACTCTGCTGGGATAGATATGCTGTTTCCAAGCCCTCCTTAGATAGGCCTACATTCCATGGATTGAGTAGTCTGGGGTATTGGGACACTTGGATTTTGGTTCTCATTCTGGCCCTAGGTAACTATGTGATTTAGGGAATTGCATATTATTTATAAAATGGCAGGAAAGAGGGGACATGGGACACAGGCTAGAAACAGGCCTTTCCTACCCTACACAATTCATTTCCATAGAAACAACTGAGGGGGTTGTTCTCAAATATGAGTCCTAATCAAATCAGGGAGAATCGATCAAGTCATGGTGATGTGGTCTCTACATGAAACGAAGTTTTAGTAACACAGGGGCTCTAGAGGCAATTTGTGTAGGATTTGTAAATGTAAACTTTGATGTAATGCAATACTACCAAATATTTTTATACTGCTGTCTTCGCCTTCTTATAAATCTCTGGACTGAGAGATTTCATTATACTGACTGCTTTGAGCTCCTATCTTATTCAATGAAATTACTGGAAGATCAGATAGTGTCTCCTACCCTTTGTTCCAGTGACGAGTCAGTTATATGGGAGATAGTTTGTGGAGAGCCATTTCTAAAAAACAGGTTTGAATTTCAAGGAAATTGACAAAAAAAATTAACCTAAGTGCAGATATTTTTAAAAACCTTAAAACTTTTTTTTATAACCAACAAGTAAATGGGGATAATTTTGCCATTACATAAACTTAACTTCAATAAACTAAAAACTGAACTGCAACAAGCATAATTCAACCACATTATTTTATTGAAAATGAAAAATATACAGAAATATTAATTTAAAATTTGTAAACTTTTAAAAATGAACAGTATTTATAAACATTTGAAAAATAGAAAACTTCATAACAGAGTTCATTCAAAATATCTGAGAACATTTCACATATATTCATATAAATTACTTTTCCACAAAGTTTGGTTGGAATGTGAAGATTGTAGTTCAATTTTATTAGTTTTATTAAGAAAAATAAAATATTTCTGTCGGAATCCTTTTGTATCAGTTTGTGTTGAGATAGTATAATGATGGAATTCATTTTCCCTTGAGTTACTTAAAAGGAGCTACTGTGACACACATTGAGAAAAGATGAAGAATGTATGAAAACTGGCAACTAATGGTCCTTACCTATCTAGTAATAAGACTTAAGAATTAAGATGTTGATTCAAAGAGAACTAAATTTTATTAATTGTCTCATCTATCAGACATGATGTAGGATGCTTTCCATGTATTGAATTTAGTACCCTTAAAATAAAAGAAAGGTGTTAATTTTATGTTACTAAAGCTAAACAGTTTTATGAATATTTTGCAATCTGAACTAAAAATAAAATCATTAACCATTAACCTAAGAATACAATTTACAAGACCAAAAATAAAATGAAAGTATTATGTTTACAGAATTAGGAAAAGCTTTCAATTTGGCTGTGTGAGGACAACTTTGTAATCCTTAACAACACAAGTGCAGATATTCACATAATAAACCTTCAGATATCATCGATATGAGATAAAGAAAGTGTATATTTTAAATATATACATATATGAAACTTCCAGTTAAGACTAACATGGTTAGTCTGAAAATGGGGATCCGGCTATTTATTCCTCCTCAGACAATATATCCCTATTTGGAGAAATTTATTCTGAGTTTAAGGTTTGCAATAACATTTTAGTTTTTCAATGCATATTGAAGAAGCCCACCAGGGATTTTTAGAGTATGTGAAATATTTCATTGTTTCTCAACATATTTCAACTCGTTAAAATTTTCTCAGTCTTTCTCCCGGGCTTATATGTCAACACCAGTTTATTTTCCAACCCAGGGTACACATGGTTCTTGTGTTCCAAGAACCTTCAACCTGAACACAATACACCAAGGGCAAAGCTTTGTAACAGGTGACATTTAAGAAACATCTGACACTGAAATTCACAGCCTCAGTGAATTTCCTCACCAAGAAGGATAAACCAATAAAGTTTTCAATAGAAAAAAAAAGTAAAACCATGTCTACATTTTTCAAACACTACCTTTTCCTACAAATTTGTGTTCATAGCTTATATATCTGATATACAATTACAGAGAAATAGCAGTCAACAGAGTAAACACATATTTGATCTGAGGTATCAACCCATGTATCTTCCATGGGTTATCAGTTTTCAGAAATTTAGAACACACTGAGTTGCACTCAACACTAAACTGCTGAAGAGATGATAACAGTACTTTAGGACTTGGCAGTCACCTCAGGTTGTCACTGTGAAATCAGTGATAGTACAGTAGAACTGATGAAGTGCTAACATCAGTTTAACAGAATTCTGAATAACAGAATTGTCTATTATTACCCAGGGTAGACATGAGCTAGATTGCAAACAAACAACATCACAGACCTTCGATGTTAGAAAAGATAAATCCAGTTAACCAGGAGGGTTTTTCTTTTTTGAATGTCACAGTTTTTTTGGGTTAGGATTTTTGTTTTGTTTTGAGAAAAGTAAGTTTAGAAGGCAGCTAATTTCTTCTTTTCTATTAAATCAACGAGTGATCAGAAATCTGTCCATAAACATGAAAGGCCACCAAAAGTGTTATTCCTGCTATGCACTTGAGACAGGAACACTTTATGTAAGTTTCAATACAAAAATTTTTTTTCTGGTAGTAGTTCCTGAGGTCTTAATATTTTGTTTTCTAGGAAGCTAACTCCCCTTCTTATTCTTCCAAAACACTTATAGGTAAAATATACGGCAAACATGGTCAGCGTGAGAGCCAACAGAAAGAGACAATCTACCAATTATTGTGGTAGGTTATGTATATTTTCAAAAAGGTTTGTAACTAATTATAATTTCCTGAATAAGCTGGAAAGTGCTCAATTTCAAGAGGATGATTATTATAACTTATTCAGGTTTTTCACAAAGATTCTTCTAGTTGTTTCCAAATAGTTTGTGGAAAAACCAACCTTTGGGAATTAAACATTTGAGAAAAACTGAAGTGTACAATATCATCCTAAAATAATGTAGCAATTGCTTTACAAAAATCTTCATAACAGTAAGAAAAAGAACCTTTGGGATAATAGTAAAATCAAGGAATAAAATGAATACAAGGATTTCCAAACTAAACTCACCTAGATGTCTCCAAAAACTCAATTTTGTCTTATGTTGTTCAGGTCTGAGTTAAAAGAACTCATGAACACAATCATTTGTGTTTCTTTTAGTAAAAAGAAAAAAAAAAGTGTTTCCTTTACTTAAGGTATAAAATATTTCCCTCCTCCATTCTCCCCTTTTTACTTGGTAGTAAAATCCTATGATATGTCAATAAATTACAATTACAATCCATAAGCTCTTCATGGACACATATTTCTTTGCATTCTAACACACCAGGAGCAGATTTCCAGAGCCGGCCTATTCTTCTCTTTAACACTCTACCCTTCAGCTACCATCTAGTTTAGCTAAATGAAGTTGGAAGGGGAGGGAAAGCATCAGTGATCTCACTTCTCAGTTTCAATAATTTGAAACTATGACTCATCAGAGAATGACTGATACTGTGCTTATCAGCACACAGTTAAGTTTATCTATTAATTACTATGAAACCAAGACTAGCAGCCAATGAAATGAAGAACCACCTGGCCGGTCCAAATATACTGTGACCAGAAGGAAAGAGATTTCAAGTTTGCAGAAATGAGAAACAACAAAAGTCTTCTGGAGGATGATCAAAATCTTGATTTTTCAAAGATGATGGCCTAAAATGAAGGCATTTTTATTTGGCCTTACATCTAAATTATTAGTTAGGACCTTAAAAATGTCAGCTTTCCTAATAGTTCTGCAGGTATTCCTTCTCCTCTCCAAGTGTCTCTTCATGGTTCAAGCCCAATGTTTGTAGAGACTTTGATCATTCACGAGTCCTGCTAAACAAGGTAATGTCATCCTCATATCCCGAGGTTGAACATTCTATATTCTCTAGTAAGACATACTTGTCTTCATTGCCATTCAGAGAGAGGGCTTCTTTCTGAGTGGCGGATGTCAGGTCACTCCAGGTGATGTCTGTGTTTTTAAAAGCATGTAGAAGGAAGATGCCATTGATAATGGTGAAGAACCCACTCAGGGTCCCGATGATATCTCCAGCTCTCATGCCATACCATTCTTGGAACAAGATGGCGGAGCACGTCACTACCATGGTCGTAAAGAACACATAGTAAATGGGAGTCACAAGCGATGTATTAAAGGTGTCTAGGGCCTTGTTGAGATAGTTAATCTGTGTCGTCACTGAAAGCACAAGTACAGCCAGCAAAACAAAGACCAGGGGGTTCTTGTAAACTGGCTTCCATTCCAATAGTTCTTTAATGGCAATTCCCAGGCCCTTCACAGAAGAAACTGAAAATGCTCCAATCAATGAGCAGATTGAAATGTAGACTAATATGTTGGTCTGTCCTTTCTTGGGAGCCACGATCAAAATCAGCACCAAGGCGATCATGGTAATGATCACAGCAAAGGAAATGAATCCTGTTAGGAAGAGAAAAGAATTAAACTTCAGAAAATGCTCAGAGGATCATGTCTTTGTGAAGTCTTATTAGTCAGGAGTTTAGGAGCACAGGTGTTTTAGAAAGAGAAGTGAGATTAAATGAAAAACAACAACAACAACACTTGACTGCATAGCTCTTTATATTTTACAATGGACTTTCCCAAACATGTCATTTGAATCTCCCAGAAAATACTGTGAGGCATGGAAGATATTGGCTGATTGATTGACTTTTTAAAAAAAATATATATTTTATTGATTTTTTTACAGAGAGGAAGGGAGAGGGATAGAGAGTTAGAAACATCGGTGAGAGAGAAACATCGATCAGCTGCCTCCTGCACACTCCCTACTGGGGATATGCCTGCAACCAAGGTACATGCCCTTGACTGGAATCGAACCTGGGACCCTTCAGTCCACAGGCCGAGGCTCTATCCACTGAGCCAAACTGGTTAGGGCTGACTTTTTATTTTTAGAGGAGTGGCCAAATTTGGGTTGGAGCATAAGTCTTTAGCCTCTCCTCTCCCCATGTCTTCATTTCATTGTGTAGAGAGAAAGCATGGACACAAAAGTAAGTTGTATCACCTTTTCAGAAAACTTGGAATACTCAGTGAAACTTAACTGTGTCTCTTAATGCACGACTTGGATTGTAGGAAGCCTATTACAATATTATTACAAATTCATTTGATGAAGAGAGAAAGTGGAGCAGAATTTGAGTGTTTCCTTTGGTTGAAGCACTGACCTGGGTCTCTCAATTTCATTTCCATTTCATGCAAAGAAGCGACTTCCTCTTCTTGTGGGGCATGGATAACCATCACAGTTGACCCCAATATACTTAATACGCAGCCTATTTTCCCATGAATGTTCAAGTGCTCATTTAAAAAATAGGAAGATAATATTGCACTGTTGGGAGAAGAAAAATAAATGACTCTTGTCCAATTACCTTTTGATTCCATAGCAGCTCAGAAGTCACATGGTGGCAGAAGCCACTGTATCCCAATCAACTGATCTGAATGTGCTACGTGACACTGAAAACCCTGATTAGTTTTAAAACACAGAAATGACAGTCAATCGTATCTGCTTAATTGCTTTTATATCTAAAGAGTAAAATAGACATTCTATACCCCTCTAAACTTCCCATGAACTTCGAAAAAGGGCGCGCTCAATTAATTTTCAATTTTTTCCATCTTTTCCATCTTATTGGCATGATACACTTAGAATACACATGTTCATGAAAACGTTAAAGAAAGATATATGCTTAAAGATTTACTCTGCTCAGGACTGATATTTAGCTAGAACACATAAGTACAATCATATGGGTTGTCAAAATATTGAAATATCTCCTTACCAGCTGCTCCTGCCTGATACTCTCACCTACCCAATGCTCCCACTACTTTGGTTGCCATGGTCTCAGGTAGTTCCAGGTTGGCACCACCATGGACACCAGACTGTGCCATCCTGCTTCTTCACCAGCAGGTATGCTGTGGCTCCTGCACACCAGCCTCCTTCCCCTGATGCCCTGGCATTCCCACCAGGGTATTACCAGTACCCATTTGCACACGAGACTGGTCAACTACCAGGTGTTTTCTAAGAGTCGCCCTGCTGTGGCCACTTGTGAGGTCTTCAGCCTCAGCAAAAACATAGCTGTCATTCACTGTAGACTATAGACAGTGTTCTAGTGCTTTATGTGTATTGACTCATTGAATTCTCAAAACAATCCTACAAAGAAGGTGGAAAGAAGTGAGTAGGCCTCGTCATAATCTTTCCACCATAGGTTGATAATGAATGGAGATAAAAGGAAAAGAAAAACAAACAAAATAGTTGCTTAGCTACAGAATAAGAGTTCATGGGCTCATTGAACACATTCATTTGGGATCATAAGAAAGACTAAGAAAGATTAGATCCACATTCTATGAATGGGGAATTTTTCCTGTTCCCAGTACTAAAAGAAACAAAGAGACCTCCAAACAGAAGTATCCAGTAGTAGATGCAAGACTTTTAGCCAGAGTTGAAATTTAACCCAAACACTATGCTTTTTAAAAGTCCTCTAATAGCAATGGTCATTAACCACTATGACAACAGAGAGGATTAAAAGGGCCGTGGCAATTTGTTCAGGTGAGAGAGAAAAAAAAATCTGCTTTGTTGAATCGTTGAAACATAACACACAATTACTTTATGTTAGCATCAAACCAAGCTCACTCTTATAGGTTTTCTAAAAAACAGTAAGGCCATCTATTTCCTATTTCTCCTACAATTTATGGTGTAGTCTTCTCAAATTACTTTTGTGATTTCTAGATTTTGTTTTGTGATATGCTTAGCAATATGTTTCTTGTGGGGTTAAGCTTATCATGGTTTTAAAATCCCTACAGAAGCCACACTCTTTCTGGCTCACGTACCTGATGAGAACACTCAGCGCGCCCAGTGGCGTGACCAGCGTGGCAGGTGCAAAAGCATAAGCTGCAAAGTTTGCAGCCTCTCCGGCTCCCACTGGAAAGCAAGCAGCAGCATTAATATAAAAGATGGACTTACTTGTCAGGAGAGAAAAACAAATGACAGATGCAAAGCTGTAGACTATGATCCCAAAGACACTGACAAGTTGAACAAAAAGGAATAATTAACTTTTTTTAGGGAGGGAGGAGGAAGATTGGTAATAGGGATGCAGATTAACCATGATTACCTGGTGATACAAGCTCAACTAACACAAAAGGTGGTGATGGATACACATCTTAAAGGACTTTCAAGAAAGATTTTAGTTATTTCAGTACCAGAAACATATATGGTCACTGATGAAATCTAGTAGAGGTGGCTTTGGAGTAAGCAGAGAATTATTCTGTTTGCTCAAGAATAACTACTGTTATGCAAATTAACAATAAAACAACTCCTAAAATTGGAATGCCCAGTAGAGATCTACTGCCTGGGCAGGGGACAACCAGACATGCCCACCACAGGCCCATGGAGCCAGGCTTCTCTGAATTGCAGATGACCAACAAGAATGTAACACTATCTTAGTAGCTCAGGGAGATCCAAGCACCCGTTTTAAAGTCATCATAATGTGCTCCAGCAATCCCTTTTTTAGCTGAGGAACTCTAAACTTCCATGAGCTAGTGTGATGCAAATAGCTTCTAGAGTGAGAGAAAACTCCTCTAAGAGCTGGGTCTTCTATTTGGGGCCAAATTATTCTCATGGGTCACAACTGAACACCTGAACACTTGCCCACGGAATGTAGTATTTCATGCTGGCCAACTATGCAAAATAAACTTATTGTAGAGAAAGTTCTGGAACAGATGAAAGACACCAGCATACTTTTTCTTTTCTCCTCTGGCTGCTATGCCCTAGCCCCAAGCCCCCAGCCAAAAGTACAGGAGTACTTAGCTTTAGGAAAACATCATAAGACAAACAGAAATAATTAGGAGACTCCTCTCATAAGAAGAGCAATGGCAGTTTTTTTTAGAATATTAAGCTTTCTTGAATACTTTATATTTTTTATCTTTATAGATGACTTTTCAAGAAGATAAAGGGCTGTACAAATTTATTTTTATTCATCATCTTTTTAGATTCTGCCATTTGTCAAAAGTATTCCAATTCTTTCTTATAATAGGATCTCACAGATACTGCAATAGTACAGGAAAATAAATGGAAGTTTTAAGGTTTCTGGCTACAGATGTAGATGACTAGCAACTGGTGTGAAACTGCAATGTATGAGGCCCTTTCTTTGGAAGTTAGAGGTTCGGGATTTAAGAAAGTTCAGAGGCATTAGGAGGGAGGTAGAAATCTGCAGAGGGGCCTGAGGGAGGTAAATGCCTTCTATTTGGACATCACCTTGGCATTTAGAAAGAACTTTCAGATGCTACAGAGCATTTAATCCTCAGAGCACGTTTAGGAGAAAGGGGAGTGCTGACAACCTCCATCTCTCCCTTTCAATGATTTTCAACCTTTTTCATCTCATGGCACACATAGACTAATTGCTAAAATTCTTCAGTATACCAAAACATATATTTTTTTGCCCATCTGACAGAGAAAATAGGTATAATTTTGATTCATTCACACTAAATGGCTATTGTTGGGTTGGCTGTTGTCATTTTATTTATTTGACAATCTAAGGGAAAAGAGGTCAGTGCCCCTGACTAAATAGTCAGGTATTGCATGTTTTAAAAATTCTAGCGGCACACACCAGGTGAAAATCACTGCTCTATCTGTTTAGTTGCCAAGCAGTCAGAGGGGACTTGAATTTATCCCTGTTTTGGTCCTGGCCAGGAAAATGTACCCATTCCTTAGAAAATATGTAGCTAGAAGAGTCCCAAATTTTAATTCAGTGCTGGGAAAATGTGGGGGGAAAGCATTTTCTTCAATTATTATGGAGAACAGAATAAGAGAAAGAGAAGTCCATGATAAAATATAACACTTTACATGTTAACTTTTCCCTTTGCATTCCAAGATAGTATTGAGAACATGGAGTGGGGAAGAAGGATAAAAAAAAGTTTTAAATAAATATGACTTATTTTATATATAAGGCAATATGTTATACTTGCAAAAGTTGCTAGACTTAAATGCCATCCTTACCAGGCAGTTAAATCAATCAATTTAAAATAATTCCATGTAATCTATTTATCATTTTGCAAGCAAACACTATTCTCAGCATTAAGGACTTACTTGAGAGTAATCCTGCCCACCAGAGCCATTCCTTGAGGTAGGAATGTCCACCTTGACCTAGGAAAAATAATAAAAATGGAAAGTAAGTTCTTTTTTAAAACACATTTTTAAAATATATTTTAAAAATATTTTTATTGATTTCAGAAAGGGAGAGGGAGGGATAGAAACATCAATGATGAGAGAGAATCATTGTTCAGCACAACCCTTTTTGGGGATCGAGCCTGCATGTGCCCTGACCAGGAATTGAACCGTGACCTCCTGGTTCATAGGTTAATGCTCAACCACTGAGCCACACTGGCTGGGCAAAATTAAGTTCAAACGTGAAGGAAGGTTTGGAGAATTGACTTCTAGCTACTGGAATATGGTTGGAAAAGGCAAGATTAAAGCTATATCAGTATACTTAGTCTTTTAGCCTATTTACGTGGCCATTTCCAAAGATCCTCTAACACTTTCTAGTATTATATTTTGCAATATTTTACCCAAGTCATTTTCTTTCTAGTTTAGGTGTTTAGTTATAGGTGTTGCCATATAGATTTTTTTTTCAATACAGATCATCTCTTCCTTTATATAGAATAGTTTCTTCTTTTATCTCTATGCTAAAAAGGCCTTTTATTTTTTTAATTTAACTCTAACCTATGTATTATTTATTTTGATGAATGGTATAGAGTAGAACTTTGATATTTTCTTCCTCTAATTTTTGCCACTTGTCTCAATACTTTTGATTGAATAAGACATCCTTTCTCCAGTAGCTCAAAATGCCACTTTTAAAAAATCATACATTAAATTGTTGTATGTACTTGGGTCCCCTTAGACATTTTTAGTTATCTTTTATTGTTTTGTCTTTTTAAATTAAGATAGCACTATCGCATGTTCTATTTTCTGGTGGTGTAAATCTCCCCTCAATAGTACTCTTTTATAAACTTGCTTGCACAATTTATAGTTATTTATTTTTCCATATGAACCTTAGAATAATATTTAGCTCTGTTATAATATTATTCTTGATAAGAATGAATATGAAATTCATGGTTAATGAAGGATAGTCAAGCAGAACTATTTAGCATGTTAAATGTCAGTATTAACAGCAACCTAATTCTATGGCTATCCATTTGATTTAACAAATATTTATTGGGTGGCAAACACTATGCTAGGGAAGGCTCCTGTTCTTGTGAATCTACTATTAATAAATAATTAAACCCATTGACAAGTAAACAAACAATAAATGTACAAGGACAAGTTATTCTAGGTACAATGAAGGAAACCATTAGTGCAAGGACAGAGCATGCTGGTGTGGGAGACCTGCCCAGAGAGAATGGTCAAGGAAGGCCCTTTTGGGGTGATGGTATTTAAGCTGAGATCTCAAGGAGGAGTCAGGCAAATGAAGGGCTGGGAGAAAAGAGTTCCAGGCCGAGGGGAAAGACTTGAGGTGGGAAAGAACTTGGTATATTCCAGGAACCAGAGAAAAGTAGGTGACTGGGAGCGTAGGGGAAGATGAAGCTGGGGAGGTAGCAAGGACCAATTCATGCAGGAGGTCAGAGTCTGTGGGAAGATGTTAAATTGTATCCCGAGCACAGGATCTGACTTTGACCCTGAGCCTGCAGAATAAAGCTATGAAAAGAAGAACCTGTACTACACTCCAAACTTCTAGAAACAAGAATTTTAGACTTTCCCTAAAGGAGACACAGCTGGTTCAATCCTGGAAACTGCTGAGAAAAGAACTGCTACCAATGTAGATAGCTACAATAAATAGACAGGAGCATGATGACCTTAAAATAGGGTTATTCCTGCAGTTAGCAACTTGAATTCGTTAGTTGCATCCGTTTCTTACCAGCTCTAGTAACGCCCTTGTTGGCCAGTTGCAAGAGGCCCTTCTTTTTCAATATGAAGCTGGAGCCAATAAAAATACTGGAACTTACAGCCAGGACCAGGCCCACATAAAGACTGTACTTGTTTTCTACATTTGCAGAAATGCTCAAGTTGGTTAGGCTGGAATTCAGGTCCCTGTGGAGGACAGGAGAAGCCAGCAGCTGTGACACATTTGTGATCTCACACCAAGCCTGGGAGGAGTTTGGACAGACCAAAGACAGCACGTAGCCTGGAAAAAAAGGAAAGAAGAAAATGTCAACAAACAATAGGGAGATGCATTCATGTTTACTCCCCTTCTGCAAGAAAGAGAAACTTGAGTGGACAGCACTGAAACTCCATTTTCTATTGCACGAAGGGAAGTGCCCAGCAGATGGTGCACATGCTTGATTTGGCTGACATAGGTCCTTAAAAAATGTTTAAATTTGTTTACTTTTTATTATTTAAACTAGAGGCCCAATGCATGAAATTCGTGCAAGGGGCTCGGCCCTTGCAGCCATGGTGGCTTGCCTTGGCCCTCGCAGACTTTCATCCAGAAGGTCGTCCAGAAGGATGTCCGAAGGTCGTTCAGCTGTCTGGTCTAATTAGCATATTACTATTTCATTATTATTTAAATATGAGAGATTGTACATCAAAGTCTGGGCTCCTCTTATAAATTGGAAACTTTTGGCAATAGTTGGTTCTTTGTTCTAGAAAAACAGTAACCTGCTCCAGCAGCAGGAAGCTGCTTAGATCTGGCTTGCACTCAGAAATTCATCACAGTTCCCAACTCCTCCCCCCCGTCCCCCCACATCCACTTCTCTCCTTCACAGTGTCAGTCTGTCACCTGGAAAGCAGTGTCTGTGACACCTGAATGTCGGGAAAGGGAACAGCAACCCATTGGTCCAGAAATCACCACCTTACAAGAATTTAGTTAAAGCATTTGGTGGGGTATGAATTGTGCACTTCAAAAAATGTGTTTAAAAATGGGTTCCATTTTCTGTACCACATTCCCTGAAGGGAATGATTTTTCAGGCCCACTAACCCACCTCTGCCTAAATAAAATAGAACCTGAAAGAAAAATGAGTTCACCATCATTAGGCTTTATTTTAGAGCTAGAGGCCAGGTGCAAAAAAATTCATTTACTGGGGAGTGGGGGGGGGGCGGTTGTCCCTCAGCCTGGCCTGTGCCCTCTCACAATCTGGGACCCCTCCGGGGATGTCTGACTGCTGGTTTAGGCCCAATCCACAGGGATCAAACCTAAACTGGCAGTCGGACATCCCTCTCGCAATCCAGGACCGCTCGCCCCTAACCACTCGCCTTCCTGCCTGCCTGCCTGCCTGCTCACCCATAACCGCTGGCCTGCCTGCTCAGTGTGCATCATAGCAACCGGTCATTCTGCCTTAACGGTCGCTTCGGCTTTTATATATATAGATGGGATTCAAGTAAGCATGTAAAGTTACTGAACACAACCCATTATTATTGAAAGGAGTTTTTAGGGGTAAAATAGTCAGGTTTAGGGAGTCTTAGGAATTAAGAGGCCCATGGGGAAGGGAGGCACAGTTGGTTGGGAACTTGAAGCTGGCAAAAGGCATAAATTCACAAAGAAGAGAAGGTGCCACAAAATAAGGGGAGAGGAAGACACCCATTCACAGAAGATAAGGGGAAAGACACAGGGAGTAGAGAAACAAGAGGGAGAAAGAGGAAAATAGATTTTTCACATGGTATAGAGAATTCTACCACTGAAGGGGGGAGAGAGAAAGAGGGTCCCCATGTAGGGTTTGAGCTTTGAAGCTGCTATAGTGACCAATAAGAAGGGAGCATCAAAAGACAAAGAACTTCAGCCTTTATAAGCCTTAGGAACAAAGGGCTCAGTGGACTACCCCTTTGGGGACCCCTTCACCACGTGGGAGTCTGTACTTGTTCCCAATCAATTTCCACCTTTTCATATGCCACCTTTTGTCCGTGGCTTCACTCTTCGAATCCACCTGGACAAGAACCCAGGAAAGAAATCACCTTTGCTTGCTGCCCAGAAAAAAACCACGTGTTTCAGTTTGGCTTCCGCATTTCATTATATAAGTATCTTGGAATTTTAAGGCTAAACACTAAAACACCAAATGGAAACATTTGACACTATATTGCAAACTTTTTGTAATCTGTTCTCTACTTAAAAAGCTGTCAACAGGTGACATCGTGATTAGATTTTTTTTTACTGTCTTCTCAACTTTTTTTTCATTACAAAGCCACATTTTCTCATTTTGAATTATCCTAAAAAAAAAGGGCAAAGAAAAATTAATCAAGTAACAAGTTTAGAATTGAATAAAAAAAATCAGTTTTACATCTCAAAAATCTTAAGAATGCATAACAAACTAAAACAAAACAACAAAATCAGTTTGATCAAATGATGTCTTACCAACAAAACTTTAATAATTGGATGGATGCCTCCCTGTCAAACATTATGAAGACATCTGAATTTTACTACATATAAAGTTATGAAGCAACCAAAAAGTTCAGGTCAAGAAAAAGGTAAAAAAAAATGTGAATTTAAGCTTTCCATGATTATTATTTCATTTATCTCTGCAACTTGAAGATGAATCAACTTTGATTCAGAGATAGAGGATAAATTCTGAGACAAAAGTTATATTCTGAGGAAAATTGTATAGTCTGCGGTGTTTACCTATGCCGCCATCTTGGTCCTATCTACTTCAAGGATATTCTATATCATTGACAAATTTTCAGTCAGGTTGTCTTACTAAGAACTGCAGTAAGTTTTCAGACAAACTAGACCTGTTCTGGGCACTGTTCATTTCATTTAAACCCCAAGAATGGAAAGTCATTTTAATAGTAAGAATTTCCATTGGTTTAATTCATGAGAAAACATGTGATTGACTTCCCAGTAGATTCCATGGCTACATTAATGTCACTTTCTGTGCAGTAACATAACCATTCCAAAACTTCATCTCTGAAAACAGTGTGGGTGGACCTCATTCCAGTGAAACAATATTCTTTTTAAGCTGTTGACACAGCAAAATGTTTCCAACATTTTAGGGGGTGTGGGGGCAGAGGGTGATAAGGGACAGCAAATAATCTTTGTTGCATTTTGTAAGTTCTCATTGTAAGTGGCAGACATTAATGCTGCATGTTTTATGGCAGGCCAAATAATAAAAATCTTGTCTAGTTACTGACCTTAGAACTTATTTTATGTTTTGGGTGTATGTTAAGGAGAGAGCTTTCAGCAGATGTGACTGAAGGAGGGAGTGAGGGAGGAGATGGTGAGTTGGTGGGTGTGGAGTGGAGAGCAGCAGGGGCGAGGAGGGTGAAACAGGATATGTGGGCAGGGACTTTGGAGTGTTCCAGAGGAATCAGAAAAATCTCCAAATCAGAGTTGGCTTTTTAAGATTTGTGTGAGCAAAGTAATTATATGGGGAATTTAATCCAAATTTTATTCGACATAGAAAGAAAATTTATTACATTCATTATTTTTCATTTTAATCGACACTGCCAATAACCCTCTAAAGTGATTGTACCAACTTATACTCCTGCCAGCAGGGAGCATACATTAGTTCTTTGATGTTGTTATTACTTAGTTTTCTAAATATTAACTAATATTTAGAAAATATGTGTCAGTTATAAAGAAAAACAATTCAATAGACACTAATGAATCAACCACCCAATTTAAGAAATAAGACAGTACCCCCTCAGAGGTAACGACCATCCTGATTCTCCTTTGCTTAAAAAGTTTTCCCTGTGTGATTATATCTTCAAACAATAAATTTAGTTTTGCCTGTTTTTGCACATATAAAATATAATCATTCTGTATTCTCTGGTGACCTGCTTGTTTTTGAGATTTATTGATGTAGATGCATATGGCTAGGGGCCCCCCCCCCCCCAGTGTTCTATAGGATCCCACTGTATGACTATCTCACAATTAATTGTTGTTTTATTGTTGGTGAACATTTGGGTAATTTGCACTGTTTTTGATTTTACAAACAGTATTGATAATTTCTCAACTATGTTGAAACATATGTACTTGATATATGACAATTGTTGATGCTACAAAAATAGCAGTTTCATATGGTTCAACTTAATATATATCTTCTATGTATAGGTGTGAGAGTTTACTTACACACACACAATTTAATAATTTAAAAACAATATTACATTTCCTATAGGAATATATGCCTTTTCCCTTAAGCTCTATTACTATCTGTAATTATGGGCAAGTTGAGTAATCAATCACTCTTAGCTTCAGTTTCCTTATTTCTAAAATGAGGGCATTTGACTTGATTCTGAAGATGCCTTCTATAATTTGGTGGTTTGATCATAAGCTATCTTTGTTCCAGAATAATTTATTGATGATCCTGGTAGCTCATAAATGTTGCCAATGGACCAGCTCTAAACTCACAAGCACTTTTAGTTGGAAGGCATTTTAAAGAAACAGATGCCAGGATATTAAGTGACTTGCCAAAGTCATGTAACTGCCCAAACCAAGACCAAGTAGCTATAGCTAATGTTGAGAGAGAGAGAGAGAGAGAGAGAGAGAGAGAGAGAGAGAGATCAGTGCAGCACCAATTTCGAGCCAGAGGGGAACAGAAGCTATGCTGGACTCATGTACTGCAGCTCTGGGTCCTGGCCTTTCTCCTGGACTGGTGGGGACAAGTGTGTGCCTGTGGCCCCAGAGGCTGTACTTTTGCATCGAGATGGAGCTGAGCCACCTGGTCATGGGTGAGACATCGGGCACGGTGTGCCTGAGGGCAGTTCTTTGTTTTCTCTCAAGTATATCTTGCCACTGTACCTCAAATCCTCCTATGTGTGCATTCCTGAAATGCATTTTCTGTAATACAGTGGAATGATCCTAGTTCCTCTGGCAATACCACAAGAAGGAGACAAATCCAGATGGACATGTAGCCTGATGCAGAGATACCCAGGGAACCCAGTCGACATTAGTCAACTATCAGCTTAACTGCAGACACATAAGCATGAATATACAGGGTGAGGCAAAGCAGATTTACAGTTGTGAGTATGGAAAACAGAGTTTATTATTGTATTATTATTTATTAATGATTGTACTGTTTTCAATACAAACAACTGTAAACCTACTTTTGCCCCACCCTGTATGATTGTTATTTTAGCCACTGAGTTTTGGGTTGTGTGTTATGTAGCAATAGCTGACTGACACACCTACCTATTCCCATTAGCAAAGTAAAGGATGAATGAAATTTCCTTGTGTCCCTAAATTTATTCTGCAGATAACATTTTTATTGAGTGTCTATTATCTGCCAGGCATTTTCTAGAAGCTGGGGATACAACAGTGAACAAAAGAACATTCCTACTCTCTTATAGTCATTCTAATGAGGGGAAAATAAGATAGACAAATGAACTAATAACTACATAATATGCTGAGTGCCATGGACAGTGGTAAAAGCAGCATAAAGACATACTTTTTAAAAAACAACATTAAATGTAAAACCTCTCTGCTAAGTATAAATGCAAAAATCTTGAGGGGGCAGTTTGCTTGCAGGTAGGAGGGACTGCAATCAGACAGGCTGGCTGGGCTGAGTGATCAGGTTGAAGGATAGCAGAGGACAAGATCAGGTGAAAAGAGCCTTTACATAAGTAGGTCCGATGTTGTCATTTCTGCTTCCCAAATTCTACAATGGCTTCCCTCCTCATTCAGAAAAAATATCCAAAAGTCCCACCACAGTTTACAAGGGTCTACAGAATCCTGCCTCCAGCTACCTCTGCAACCTCATTCCCTACTATTGTTTTTTTTTTCTCTGTTCCTTTCTTAGGTTAAGTTTCTTCTCACCTTAAAACTTTTAAGTAACCCTTACTTAGCCTGAGTAGTGAAGTAGTAGCTGGCTGATGAGGAGCTACCTCCTCAGAGAGACCTTCTCGGTCTTCCCAATCTAAAGGAACTTCTCAGTCAAGTTCCATCATATCACCCTACTTAATCCTGCCAAACAAACTTCTCACAGTTCAATTATGGTTTTATATAGAACAGTATTGTATATCCGTAAAGCTTTTCCATTAATTCATTCAACAAAATAGTTGTTGAACATCTACCACACAAACATATGTTAGGTATTCATTTATTCAACACTTAGTGAATTCTTACTGAGTACTTCCTGTGTGCCGTGCCCTGTTCTAGGAACCTGCAAGATAGTGATCAACAAGGTAGGTAAACAGGTTTCTGTTCTCACAGAGCTGATGATTTTAGTGAGAGAACAAACAGAGGAACAGGAGTAAGGGGAGCAGAATAGAATGAGTAATAATTTTGAGTAAATTCGGAAATCATTCATAGTAGACTACATATCAACTCTGTTAGGATGAGGAAGAAGCCCATTATTTCAATTAACCAAAATAAAATTGAAAAAATACTATTGATTTTTTTTTAAGTTAAAAACCTGTATCTTCCCACCATCAGTGTGTTTGGAAGCTAAGAATTCCAATAATTAACGATCAGATTTCCTACATAAACTGTTGTTTTCACTTTGCAATCTGTATATTACTAAAGTCACTAAACTGTTAAGATAAAATTCCCATAAAGTTAATAAATGATTAATGAATGAAGATGCAGGAAAAGAACCCAAGGACTAATATTGCAATAAGGATGCATTTATATCAAGGTTTTTAAACCTTGATACAGTTCATATTAAATATTAAACTAAGCAATTAATAGTATATTGTTTTCTGAACAAACTTTAATGGGAAATTTTTACTACCTTTAAGCACTTTTAAATTTCACCACTTAGAAAATCTCTGGAAGGCTGGGAAAACAACTTGTGCAAAAACTTAAACTTGTAGTAAAAATCAACATATAAGCCACTATATTTTACACCGAAAATACAGCTTGTCCTGATAATACAGGTTGTGTTCATTTGGTGGAATTTTGAGACATGTTTACAATATGGATGTTTTTAAAGACTAAAATCTCAGAATCATTATACTGTATACCATTGAACCAAGAGGCCAGAGAATGGAGATGGGCTCCTACAGAAAAAATAAAGGCCCCAATAATTTTGTGCTTAGTTTGATCACTAATTATGAAACCTTATTCAATTCTCTGGGCCTTGGTTTCTGTATCTGTGAAAGGATATAATGGTTACCTAATAAAACTCACAGAATTGAACATGTGTGAGGGCAAACTGGTATATTTTTACGTTAACCTGTTTTGAAAATTTAGGATTCTATACATGGAAAAAAACAGATTATATACATGAAAGTGGGACACAACGCTCATCAGTACATGAGAGATATAGCCAGTTCTTAAAGAAGTGCACAGTTCCTGAATCTTCTCCTCTCAAAACCATGAAGATAGGCTGCATCAATTCTAAAACCACCTGTCATTTGTCACTCTTCTGGTTGGCTGCACCCTGGGAAGGTGGCTCACTCAAAGAAAACTTGGAAAACCACTGGGTCCCTCTCCATCTCCAATCCTCCCCACTGCCAAACCAGGTCAGAATTCTCAGGAAGGTGCCTTGGTGTCCCCTGGCACACGGTCTTCATGCAGTTGGTGCTTCACAGGTGATGGGTGTATTTCTTACATTCTATTTTCATCATGTCATACTTTCATGTTAATAAAGCTCTATTGGAGTCAAATTAAAACATGTAAGATAGGTGACATAATGTAAAAATCCCGAATTAAAAAAATAACCTTCATGTGTGTTTAAATTTAATTTTTTGAGATAATTTTGGATTAGAAGGCCTTCTAAAGCATCTATAGTGTTCAAAGTAAAAACCACACTACGGGGTTCACTCTTTCTGCATTAAAGTACAACCAGAATGCTCTATCCTCAGGTCTTATGATGGACTCCTTGTCATTTGGGTCTCAGTGCATATGTTTCTTTCTCTAAGGAGTCTTCCCTGTGTACCCGGTCTGAACATCCCAAGTTTCTCATTACATTATCCATGACACTCACCACTCTTGTCCTTTTTTAGTCATTGGTTTCTTGCATATTATCTGTCAAATAGACAGTTAGCTGCATGGGAGCAGGGACCTGGCCCTAATGTCTAGATCAGACTCTCTTGCAAATTCCTCTGTACTAGCCCTAGGCAGATGCCTGGTACATGGGACTTATTAAAATTGAGACCTTACTCCATGTCAGGCTCCCTATGTAATCCCACCTGTTTCTAATCCTCACAACTGTAAACTGTAGGAATTATTCCCAATTTTTAGACCAGTGATTCCCAAAGTGGGCGCTACCGCCCCCTGGTGGGCGCTGCAGCGATCCAGGGGGGCGGTGATGGCCACAGGTGCATTTGTTTTAACTTTTTTTGTATTACCTTTCTATTCTGAGTTCAATAAATAGTTTCATAATTTCAAACTTCAATGTTTCTAATTTACACCTTTCTTTACTATATTTTACGAAAAAGGTAGAAACATTAATACATATATCTTTCTGTTTAATTGCTATTAAAATTTAAAAAAAATTAATTTCCAGGGGGCGCTGAGTAATATTTTTTTCTGGAAAGGGGGCGGTAGGCCAAATAAGTTTGGGAATCACTGTTTTAGACGAAGAAAGATTCAAGGAGGCTGAAATCATAGCTGAGAAGACAGTCTGATGCTCAAGTCTAACCCCCTTCCCACCACTACTGACAATGTGGATTCCGAATCTTTCCCCCCTGTCTCCCACACACTAATTACCACAATTAACCACAGGGATGAAGCACTGAGCTTAAATATTTCTTCTTGGAACTAAATGTATTAGCAAAGCAGGGAAAACATCAGGAAGTTCAAACAAGCTGGTGGAGCCCACACACCCTCCTCACAGATCCTTGGGTAAACAAGGGTGGATGGGTTAGTAGCAATTTAACTTATTGGTTTAGGAATTATTTTGACAAAGGTCACACAACCTGACTATCTAGGAAATCTACATCCAGCTGCCTTAGTAACCTCTTCCAAAATCTCAGCTTTTGAAGAGTTTGTGAACGGTTCAGGCATTTTCTCTTTCTTTGTGTCCCTTTTCTCTCTCTCACCATAGTTTTGACTTTTGACTAGTTCACTGCCTTAAAAGCAAACAACAACAACAAACCTCTCCAAATCCAGGAATAAGCTGGAGGGACCAAGAGGAGAGAAAACCCGGGAAGTTGCCAGCAACTTTGGGAAAGGCATATAGTTCCTGTCAGGCCCTTCACTGTCCTCTCTGCCTATTTACATTCTCATCAGATAAATTACAAGTTGCCTTTATGTGAAAACCGTCACAATTTCCAGCTGATACACACTCTTCCTGTCGCACCCACACCCACCAGCCCCAATTTCCGTCCCGGTTCGGGGCTGTGACGTGCCCTGTGACTGCAGACAGCCTGCGGGTGTTGTAAATACCTGGGCGCGGGCAGGGGCTGAAACCCCAGCCCAGCGAGCAGTACGAAACCGACTCATGACTGTGCCCAGTTCTCTTCTCCTCTCGGTTGGGCTCTCGCTTCAAGCAGCCAAGAAGTGACTGCACAACGAGTCAGACGCGAGAGTAGTGGGACCGGGGACTTCTCATCTGGAAGTGAGAGATGTGGGCGGCCCAGGCGGGTCGCGCGCTCCCCCGCGGTCCAGGGCGCCTGACCTTTCGCAGCCACGGAGGGCGCAGCACAGGACTCCGGTCCCCGGGCACGCCCTCTGGCCACTGGATGACGGCGACAGAGGACTCTGGAAGTGAGTCAGAGTGGCTGCAGGCGTCTTTCTCAGGTGAGACTTGGAAGTCTTCCCACAGCATCCTGAATTCCTCCGTCGTAAGACTCAGCATATTGTAATTTACAGGAATCTCCCTTCCGCCCTGGGGTGGGAGCCACGCAGGTCTTGTTCGGCTGACACGGGCTTCCCCACCGAGACTGGCACGTTGTAGGCGCCAATAAGTAGCTGTTGCCTGGCTGGGTACTGGCTGAGCGACTGGATGCATGCATGCACGGTGAATGCATCAAGAGTCGGTGTGAGTCCCTTCCTCGCCTCTGCAAGGACCCGGGACAGCCCATTCGATCTCATCGCCACCCAGATGCCAGGTCCCCCGGCTCGGGGCAGACACTCACCTTCTCGGCAGGGCTCTCCGGGCGGCAGCCTCACCTCTCCCCCCATGGCCCCCAGGCGGGCTTCCCC
>NW_005353325.1:2217940-2266690 GCF_000412655.1 Myotis brandtii | reverse complement strand
CCGGGGCTTCTCCTCCACCGCCTGGACCCGGGTTCCCACAGAGCTGCGCTGACCCCGCCCCCTGGAGGCCTCAGCCAATGGAGGTGGCTGGGTGGGGCCCGCGGGCGAGTCCCGCCCCCGACCTGCCAGGTTGGATGGACATTCCCGGTGGGAAGGCGGCGACAGCGTCTCCTCGTCGCCGGTGTGACGCGCGGGATCGCTTACTGCGTCTCCCTCCGGCAGCTGGAGCGGGGCCGTGGGAAGCACAGACACACCTCGCCGGGTGGAGGCGTCTCTCCGAACGTGGAGGCCGCCGAGCCAGCTCTCGGGGAATTGGTGGAGAACGTGTACAGGCCGTGCGGGGGCCCCCTCTGGCTCGCCCGCGTGGAATGCTTCCCGCTGCTGGATTCTGAGCGCTCTCCGTCCCACGTGTGCGGCTTTGCATGGAAGTTGCTGGCCACTGGGATTCTGCTCTGATGGCCATGCCCAAGTTTACTCTGAGCGCCTTAGAAACAGGCGCTCCTTCGACTTCGAACGTGCGCCCCTCTCCTCCTCGCCATGCCCAAGTTTACTCTGAGCGCCTTAGAAACAGGCTGTGCCCTTCTGTGCTATGATCAGCTTCTCCCGAGCTCCTTCCACTTCGAACGTGCGCCCCTCTCCTCCCCCTTTTTCTTGGTCATAGAGTTATTTGCAATAAACCCTAACGGAAAGGCTATGCTCAAACGGAAACGACTGATTCCTGCAAAATACTAATAGTTCACATTTATGATATTCTTACTTTACCAGGCATGTGTAGGCACTTTATATGTATTAACTCAATATATCTCACGACATAGTCTATGAACCCCTAGTTTACAGATGAGGGATCAGCGCTAAAAAGTGAGGTTGGGTCAACCAAGTAGTCAGTGGAAGGCTTCCTAGCAGGTCATTACGCAACATGAAATGATTACAATTCCTGCTGCAGCCCTCATCACAGGCCTTTGTGCTCTGGAATTCCCTGAAGGAAAGGCAGTCTGCTCACCTTGTCTTTGCTCTAGGTCGTCATTAACTTTATTACCTAAGAGTTTCAGAGCAGAGGCCGCAGTCTTGCTTTTCTTGTTCTTCGGCTGATGAGAGAAGAGTTAACCATCAGTCACCATACGGCACACAGGTTCACATGTGGATGACTTGGTGGAGAAGGAATAGCATGGGGAGGGGTATGGTGAAAATTGGATGGGAAGGAGATTTATGCCAAATTTGGATAACAAGCCTTAAAACTTAGATTTCTATTTAAACGTTTTGTTTGAACATCAGATTTGAAACTTTTACCTTCATCAAAGATTGGTGAGAATAGTAAACGTGCTCTTAACATATATTTAACCAACACAAATAGCATTTATGTGGGCAAGCACTATTCTAAACACTTTACAAATATTTGCTTTTTAAATCGCCATAATAGATACTTTATTAGTCCCTTTCCTCCCTTACAGATAGGAAAGGGAAGCAGATAGAGATTACGTAACTTGCCTATAGACACATAGCTAATAAGTGGTGGAGCTGGGATGCTAACTAAAGAAGTCTGGCTTCAGAGTCTTACCCCATTTGCTAAATGGATAATTTTTAAAAATGGAGATTTAAAAAACTAAGAATTACTGTTGAGATGATTTTTTTGGTAAAAATTGAATTCCGGCTTCTTAGTAAA
Organism: Myotis brandtii; assembly: GCF_000412655.1. NCBI lineage: Eukaryota > Metazoa > Chordata > Mammalia > Chiroptera > Vespertilionidae > Myotis > Myotis brandtii. Next base: position 2,265,030 of record NW_005353325.1, on the reverse strand, counting down.
GTCTATTTTAAGTAGGAGGTACTTTGTTGTAATTCTTGTTTGTTGGTTCTAGAAATAAAGACAAAAACACAGGAAAAAAAAAGTAAGCTTATCTAAGATCACTGTTTCTCCAGTTTAAATGTTGCTTATCAGAACTTTACAATATGTTTTCCTTCACTGCCTATTTTAGATGACTTTTTGATATTATGTCATTATAGCACCATAGACTGCCATTAATTTTGGAGATTTTTATTCCTAATAGAAAGTATGGTGTTTATTTAACTAAAAGAAGAACATTCAAAAATCTACAACTAGCCCTCTCCACAACTCTGGGAAGATTCCTTTCTGACTCAAAACTTAGGATGTGATAACACATGAGGTCCTCTAAAATGTCAGCTCCTGACTTAGTGGTCTTGTAGACTCCGTAGTGATGGTCCAAATAATGAACAAACATTGAGGCCTCAAGGAACAAGGCCACAGGTCCTTTGAACAGTGCAGGGGTCTGATAGGGTCCTTATTGTATAAGGCTTCAACCCTTCAGTTGCTAAGGTTCCTGGGGCAGGGATGGGGTGACTAGGCAGGAGGGGTGGTTTTGGGGAGGGGGCTTGAGACTATTTGCAGAAGTTACAGTTCTGTCTAGCATTATGCCAAGTCTACTACTGGGAATTCATGATTCCTTATTTTTCCCCTCAATCAGTCTAGCTAGGAGGTTATCAATTTTTCCAAAAACCATCTCTTACCTTTATTGATTTTCTTTACTGATTTTAAAAAGTTCATTGACTTCTGCTACTATTTTTTATTATTTTCTTTCTTCTGTATTGAGTTTAATTTGCTTTTCTTCATCTAGCTTATATGGTAGAAACATAGATCATTTATTCTAAACCTTTATTCCTTCTAATATAAGCATTTAAAGCTAAATTTGCCTTCAAATTTGCCTAGCTATATCCCACAAAATTTTAGATGTTTTTGTTATTAACTAGAGGCCCAGTGCATGACATTCGTGCACCAGGGAGGGGTGGGTCCCCTCAGCCTGGCCCTTTGGCAGCCCCGGAACCCTCAGGGGATGTCCGACTGATGGCCCACATCCTTAGCGCTGCTGCAGAGGCTGGAGAGGCTCCTGCCACTGACGCTGCACTCACCAGCCATCAGCCAGGTTTGTGGCTGAGCAGCACTCACCCTGTGGGAACTCACTGACCGCTAGGGGGCAGCTCCTGTGTTGAGCATCTGCCTCCTGGTGGTCAGTGCACATCATAGTGACCTGTCAGTCCTCCGTTTGGTCGATTTGCATATTACCCTTTTATTATATAGAATTAGTTAAAAATATTTTGAAAATTTCTCTGTGATTTCTTTTTTGATGCATGGATTATTTAGGAATGTGTTGTTGATTTCTAAATATTTGGGAATTTTTTTCAGATATCCTTCTGTTATTGATTTCTAACTTAATTCTGTTTTGGACATAGAACATATTCTGTATAATAATAGACCTTTGACATTTATTGAGATCTGCCTTTGGTCTATTTTAGTGAACGTGCCAAGTGAAATGGGAAAGAATTTGTATTCTGCAGTTTGGGGGTATAATGTTTTATAAATGTCAATTAGGTTAAATTGCTTGCTCAAAATCTAGTTTATTACTGATTTTTTAAATTTGTTCTGTCAATTACTGAGAAAGAAGTGTTAAAATCACCTGTAATTGTGAGTTTGTCTATAAATTTAGTGCTGTTAGTTTTTGCTTCATAGGTTTTTGAAGCTTTGTCACTTAGTGAATATACACACAGGCCTGTCAGGTCTTCTGAGTCTATTGACACTTTTAGCATTATTAAATATTCCTGTTTATTTATAGTAACACTTTTTTATTTGATTGTACTTTGAAATTTATATAGCTAAACCAGATACTTTATTATGAGTTTACATGTTATACCTTTTTCTATCCCTTAACTTTAACTTATTTTTATAAATAAAATATAAATGCATTTTATTTTTTTAATCTTTATTTTTTATTTGATTGTACTTTGAAATTTATATAGCTAAGCCAGATGTTTTATTATGAGTTTACATGTTATACCTTTTTCTCTCCCTTAACTTCTAACTTATCTTTATATTTAAAAGTTATTTCTTATAAATAAAATATAGATGCATTTTTTTAAAATCTTGTGTGTGTGTGTGTGTGTCTGTGTGTGTGAGAGAGAGAGAGAGAGAGAGAGAGAGAGAGAGAGAGAGAGATTGGCTCCTTCATGCACCCTGACTGGGGATCAAACCTGCAACCTAGGTATGTGCCCTGACCAGGAATCAAACCTGCAACCTTTCGGTGTATGGGACGATGCTCCAACTAATTGAGCCACCTGGCCAGGGCTGCCCTTTACTTTTTTTAACCAAACTTTCAATCTCTGATTTTATTAGTCTATTTAGTGTGTGTACATGTTTTGTAATTATTGATATAGTTGGGTTAAGTACTGAAGAAGTTCCTTTAACATTGGTTATAGTGAGGATTTGCTAGCAATAGGTGCTCTCCATTTTGTTTTTTCTGGGGGGAAAAAGTCTTTGTTTTTGTCTTTGAAAGTGATATTTCCTTGGTACAGAAGTATAAGTTGGCAGTATTTTCTCTTGGAACTTTAAGGATATTGATATTGTTCCATTGTTTTTTAGCTCACATTGTTTCTATTAAAAGGCTGTGACTATTAATTTGTGTTTCTCCCCCCCCCTCCCATGGTATGTAATGTGCCTATTTCCCCCCTCTGGCTGTTAAAAATTATTTTTATCGATTATTTTTATTAATTGGGCTTTTATTTGCCTTGGTGTGATTTTCTTTGTGTTTATCCTGTGCGGGTTCATTTGAGATTCTTGAATATGTGGATTTATCCTTTACATTAATTTAGAAAATTGTTGGCCATTATTTCTTCAAATATTTTTTTCTACCCCCTCCCTTCTAAGACATCAAATACTCACATGTTTGACTGCTTACTATAGTCTCATGAGTCTATAGCAGGGGTCCTCAAACTTTTTAAACAGGGGGCCAGTTCACTGTCCCTCAGACCGTTGGAGGGCCGGACTATAGTTTAAAAAAAAAACTATGAACAAATTCCTATGCACACTGCACATATCTTATTTTGAAGTAAAAAAACAAAACAGAAACAAATACAATATTTGTATTTGCATGTGGCCTGCGGGCCGTAGTTTGAGGACCCCTGGTCTATAGTCTATGAGTCACTGAGGCTCAGATGTTTTATCTCTTGCTTCAGTTTGGATACCTTTGATGGCTGTCTTCCAAGTTTACTGATCTTATCTTCTGTATTATCAAGTCCACTGAATAAATATCTGGTAAATTTTGTTGTTGTTGTTGTTGTTAATCTTCACCTGAGGATATTTTCCCATTGATTTTTTAGAGAGAGTGGAAGGGAGGGGGAGAGACAGAGAGAGAGAAACATCAATGTGAGAGAGACATGGATTGGTTGCCTCCTACACATGCTGGGATTGAGCCTGCAACTGAGGTATGTGCCCTTGACCAGAATTGAACCTAGGACCCTTAAGTCCATGGGCCAACACCCTATTCACTGAGCCAAACCAGCTAGGTCAATATCTGGTAAATTTTTCATTTTGACAGCTTCCTTTTAATTTCTAGATGTTCCATTTGTTACTTTTTCATGCCTTTCACATTTGTTTATTCATTGTGTCCATGTTTGTTTTTTTAATTCTTGAGTATATTTAGAATAGATATTTTAAGGACTTCTTGCTAATTCCATTATCTGTAGGTCTGAAACTACTGCTATTTATCCTGATTATAGATTACATTTTCCTGCTTCTTTAGTAATTATCTAGTAACTAGAGGCCCGGTGCACGAAATTCATGCACAGGTAGGGTCCCTAGGCCTGGCCGGCAATCAACATCGATCAGGTTCCCTGCCTCCCCACCTCCCTATCCCCTCCTTCCCTTATTCCCTCAGTGCCCGGTCGCTGCCGCTGGTTGCCTGCCATGTTCCATGCCGCCTGTTGGTGATCAGCACAAATCATAGTGAGCAATTGAACTCCTGGTCTCCCAGTTGAACTCCTAAGGGGACACTCTGCATATTAGCCTTTTATATATATAGATTTCTGACTGAATGCCAGACATTATGAGATTACATTGTGAAGGTTTTGGATTTTTGTTACCTTCTGAAAAGAGAGAAAAGGAGGTGAGTTACTTGGAGATTAGCTGGATCCTTTACAATCTTGTTTTAAGATTTGTTATGGTTGTTTGAGTATATCCTTTGCCCTAGAACTAGTTTAGACCTATTACTAAAAGTGTGGCTTTTCTGTGAACCTTGTTAATTCTGGGGTTTTCAATGAGATCACTCCATTCTGACAGGAACTTGACTCTCCAAACTCTGTGTGAATTCTGGCAATTATTTAACATTTAGTTCCCTGGCAGTAATATGCTACCTACTTACCTAAAAGACTTAAAATTCTCAGATACAACCCTGTGCTGCTACATGATAGATTCCTTTCCTACTCTGACTTCTTCTGAGCTCTTCTGTATTTAATCATGTTACTACTTAACTAGAAATTTGATACTCTAAAGAGAATTATTAATTAATTAATAGTGAGCTCCAGTAACTGCCTCTCAGTGAAAAAAATAATGTTAATAGTTACCATATTTGAGGACCTGGTTTGTGCCCGACAGGGTGGGAAGAGTTTTATGTAAGTTATCTCTAAGTACCATAACCTGATAAAAAGAATCCTCCAGTATACTGATGAAAAAACAGAGACTTAAGGAAGTTAAATCATTTTCCCAAGACCATAATGCTGCTGGTAATTGGCAGAGTTGGAATACCTTAGTCTAACTCCAGTCTATTAAATTTCCAATATTCCAAGCAGCTATTAACATCAAGTGCTAAAATGTTATTACTCAGCTTTTCCTAGATGTATAAGAGGGTTAATCAAAATTCTATCAGTTAAATTCAGACATAATAATAAATATTTTATTTATTTTAAATTGTATAATACTTTGTGAAGGGTCCTATAATTTCAGTTACCATAGGATGATGGTAACTTGGTGTGTGCACAACTCTGAGGGGTGGGATTGTGACTCTATAGCAGTGGTTCTTCCTAATGCCTCGACCCTTTAATACAGTTCCTCATGTTGTGGTGACCCCCAATTTCATTGTTACAAATTGAACATAATTAAAACATAGTGATTAATCACAAACAACAATATGTCATTATATATGTGTTTTCCAACGGTCTTAGGCGACCCCTGTGAAAGAGTCGTTTGACCCCCCAAAGGGGTCACGACCCTCAGGTTGAGAACTGCTGCTCTATAGGCTCTAAAATTCTACTTCATTTATTCACTCAGTAGGTCTGGTTTTATAGATTAGATGACCATGTTCTATATGAGTGAGCTTTCTCCCTGTAAACAGATTTACCTGAGAAGCTACATTATAATCAAAGGTGGTTGCTCATTAGCAGAAATCTGTCAATATATTAAGCACTTTATTTATGGAAGAGAGTTTACCATACTAGATATATCATTTCACTAAGAAGTGAAGAAGTTACATAAGTTGCTCTAGGCAACACAGTTCACAAGTGGAAGAACTGGGATTTGAACCCATGTATCTAATGTCCAAAGCTGATATTCCTAACTATTAAGCTAAACTGCCTCTCTTAGTGGGTGATCTTAAGGATGCTCCCTAGCCCAGTGCCTAGCATGTAATACTATCCTTTTTAAAAAATATATATTTTATTGACTTTTTACAGAGAAGAAGGGAGAAGGATAGAGAGTTAGAAACATTGATGAGAGAGAAACATCGACCAGCTGCCTCCTGCACATTCTCCACTGGGGATGCGCCTGCAACCAAGATACATGCCCTTGACTGGAATTGAACCCAGGGCCCTTCAGTCCGCAGGCTGACACTCTATCCACTGAGCCAAACCGGTCAGGGCTCCTTTTTTCTTTTTTCTTTCTTTTTTTAAAATATATTTTATTGATTTTTTACAGAGAAGAAGGGAGAGGGATAGAGAGTTAGAAACATCAATGAGAGAAGAGAGATCGATCAGCTGCCTCCTGCACGCCCCCCAGTGGGGATGTGCCCGCAACCAAGATACATACCCTTGACTGGAATCGAACCTGGGACCCTTGAGTCCGCAGGCTGACGCTCTATCCACTGAGCCAAACTGGTTTGGCCTTTTTTCTTTTTAACTGAATAAGAACAATATCATTTTCTTACTTTTGCACATTTTACATATTTCATACTCTGAGTTCTCTAAACAAAGAAGAGTTAATAGATACTTAATGAATTTATAATATGTTAATCCAATTAATATATTAATATATTAGCTATTTGGGGAAGCCAAATTGATGAAAATCATGGACCATCTCAGAAAATAGCACATTTTCATCTATATACCAAACTATGCTATAATATCATGGGGTCCTGGACCCTCAAACTCTGCCAATGGAATTCCTATAAGAACCTTTGCACTCCAAGGACCGTAGAAGGCAGTTCTACTGATTCTCTTTATGAATATTGCTACTCTCTGAACTATGCAGCCAACATTTCATCTGGGTTGAATCCTCATTAATTAAGTAAGTACAAGAAAATACGTACACTTTTATTTATTCATTTCAATGAGGCACTGACATGCAGCTGCTTATTTTCCAAACAGGAATCCTAATGTCCCTCTGTCCCCAGTCTGTTCTTCTTGGTGTCCTTCCTATCTCAGGAGATGGCAACCTCTTCTTTAGTTGCTTAGGCCAAAAAATCTAAAGTCACCCTTAACTCCACTCTTTCATTCACACCCTACATCCAATCAATTGGCAAATCTTACCGCTTCTGTCTTAAAAATATATCCCCTTCTCACAGCTCCACTTCTGCTGTCCTGGTCTGCATCCAGAGCAGGGAAGGAATCTATCATGTAGCCTCCTAACTGTTCTCTACATGGTCTGTCCTCTAAGACCTTAATTCCTCCTCCTCCTCCCCCTTGCTTCCTCTAACTTACCCACTTGGCCTCCTTGCTGTTCCTTTACTGCTCCAAGCACAGTCCTGTCTTCAAGCTTTGCATATGTGGTCTTGCCAGGAAGATCTCCCGCCCCCCCCCCCCCCCCCCCCCCCGAAGTGGGCATGGCTACCTCTATCACTATATTCAGGTTTCTGCCAGATGAAGCCTTTCTTGAATATCTGATCTAAAACAGTCCTGCCTGTTTCCACACCATTTTCTATTCCCTTGTGTTGCTTTCTTTATCATGTTACTAATCACTACCTGACTCCTATTTGGTGCTTTGTTTGTACTTCCCACCCCCTTAGAATGTACACTCCACCGGGCGGGGACCTAATTTTGTTTACTGTTGATTCCCCAGTGCGTAGAAGAGAGCCTGGCACTCAATAAATATTTGTTGAATCAATAACTCTGCATGGCATTGAACTTCACACTTCAGGTACAGTAATGAACAACACAGACACTGTCTCTGCCTTCATGGAGTTTACAATTCTTACAAGGGATGCAGGCATTAAACAATTAATCACATGACATTTAATTATTATGGTTATGAATCCTGAGGAGACCTCATTGACCACTCTGGCTGAAGGTCTTGATATATTAGAAGGCAGACCATCAAATATTTAATAATTTAGGGCCCAGAGCCAAATTCTCTCAAATCACATACAATAGAGTCAATGTCATGCAAATGAGCATCTATAATTACAGGCAGTTTAAATGGGATTATGAAGATTTAGAGGGAGCTGACAAAGCAAGACTGGCAACCAGACTAAAAGTGGCCTGCTAAACAGATAATCCAGTGTGGCTCTGTTCTTTCCATCGGTGAAGGTTACTGCAGGTCCCAGGTAAAGAAATCCATTCAGATTGAGTGAATAAAGCTATTTGCACTTTGGTGGGGAAAACAAAACAAACTAAACAAAATAAAACACACTCTGGCCCCTTTAAACTTGGGTAAATTGGAAAAATATCCTAATATGTCTGTTTGTAAATGAAACAACATTACTACTTACCTTCCATTTCAGCAGAGACACTTTTCCCCTAAACATCTTCTAGTCCAGTTCCTTTCATCCCAAACCGTAGGACCTCTTGAATGTGCTCCTTAGCTTTTGGTAACACTGTACTGAAGCATCTCTTCTTTAACCCGTTCTTCTCCTCTGTATAGTTTCAAGGAAAGGGCTTGCAGGTGCTCCCAGACCTGAGAACAGTGCCCAGCACATGTGGTGCTCAGGAACTACATGTTGAAAGGACAAACACTAAAACAAATTCCATGCCTTTATGAAGAATTACTATTTCTCATTGTTAAGCACTTTACATGCATAAAAAAGATTTCCATTAAAATTTATTTCCAGCCCTAGCCGGTTTGGTTCAGTGGATAGAGCATCAGCCTGCTCGAACTGAAGGGTCCCAGGTTCGATTCCGGCCAAGGGCACATGCCTGGGTTGTGGGCTCATCCTCAGTAGGGGGCATGCAGGAGGCAGCCGATCAATGATTCTCTCTCATCAATAATGTTTCTATCTCTCTATTCTTCTCCCTTCCTCTCTAAAATCAATAAAAATATATCAAAAAATAAAATTTTATTTCCAATAAATTACTATATCATTTGATCATACTGCTAGAATTATAAAATAAATTATTTAGAAATAAGGTATAAATAAGGGCCCTGTAACTTTACACAAGTTATTTAATAGCCACACGTTCCTGCCTATCAAAAGTCTCACTGCAACATACTGGTGAGGCCTAAGCAATGTGGGGCAAAGCTCCAGCTTAGATGCCGTCCAGGAGCTTAGAGGAAAGGGAAGGAAGAGAGGAAAAGAGAGTACATTTATTGTGTTCTCTTACATACCACCAGTGTGTGATATGTTATCATCTTACGCCGTTTGTCCTCACAAAAACCTAACGAGGTTGGTTATATTTCCGTTTTACAGATAAGGAAACTGAGGCTCAGAAAGATTAAGTCATTCTTTCAAGACTATACAACTAATAAGCATTATCCCAAGAATTATAATACTTAGTTCATCCTTATAGTTTTGGTGTGGGAAAGGTGCATGAAGAAAGAACAAGAGCTAGTAAAAGAAGGTGCATTTGAGATCAAAGGAATGAGTCATTCCAAAAAGGTAAAGAATTGTGTGTGTGTATGGTGAGGTGGGGTGGGGAGAGGGAGGAACTGTTTCATAATGACAAGTTTCTATGAAGTTTCATGATGTCAGCCAGGAGTTAAGTTGGCAAGGGGAAGAGAGGTTTATTAGAATCATTGATCTGATGATTTTATTTAATTCATTAAATAATTTAAGAACATGCCAAAGAGCAAGCAAACCATAAAAAATAAACATTTCATTAAGAATAAGAAAATCATTTTGAAATATTTTAGAGCAGAAGAAATAAGTCAGTGATAGAGAAACCAATAAATAAATTATGAATAATGGAATATGGCAGAATATTATGCACTCTTTAAGAGGATGCTTTAGATAGACACTGAATAATGTAAAAGTGTTAATATAACATTAAAATCAGAATCTTATTAAAATATATATTTATATATTATTATACATTTAAAAATTTATATTATATATTAATATGAATTGTCCCAGAATGGTAAGAATATGTTTCAGTTTTGTTTTCATCCCTTCGGTATTTTCCACATTTTATGACGCATGTTTTATTTTATAATTAGAAGTATGTTATTTTAAAATTCTGTAACCCACAAGCCAATTTTCCAAAAGAACTCAGTACTCCGCTAATTTTCTTTGCTAGGCATCTTGGGGTTTCTCCTCTTTTGATGGCTTCCTGATCCCACTGGGAGCTGTAACCACTTATCTGAGACCATAAATGCTATTGGGTTGTTGAACAGCTAACTATTCAGTAGGACAACTATTGCAAGTACTGGAGTAAGTCAGTGATAGAGAAACCAATAAATAAATTATGAATAATGGAATATGGCAGAATATTATGCACTCTTTAAGAGGATGCTTTAGATAGACACTGAATAATGTAAAAGTGTTAATATAACATTAAAATCAGAATCTTATTAAAATATATATTTATATATTATTATACATTTAAAAATTTATATTATATATTAATATGAATTGTCCCAGAATGGTAAGAATGATGTATTTCTGGAGCTGACAGATAGTCAGATTTAATGACAGATAGACAGTCATTAAAATGAAGGCAGATTGCTAGATGGAGACATTATTTATTTCATGCCATTCTGATTTTGAGCCTTAGGGAAAAGTATTGTGAGCATGTAAAAGGTCAAATGTTGCATTAAAAATTCTTAGGGAAATCTGCTTTTAGGTCATTAGAATAACATTTAGAAACTAGCTGGCCTATTGATGTTCTTTGCACATCTAAAGCATGAATTATTCTTTTAGGCAAGCTCAGACTCGTTCTTTGTATTGCTCGATCAGATATGTTTCAAACATGCAGTTCTTCCACACAATAAACAGGTCAATGAATAAATAAGTGCACCCTACTTATATTTTAATAGTTTTTAGTATGATAGCACTGTATTTAAATTTCTAACTATACTTTGTAAAAACCTAGACAACCCCTCCCCGCCCCCCCAAATGAGTCAGAACTTTTCACTTTAGAACCAACATCAGCGACTATAGTCCCAGAACTCATCATTCCCAATTTAGGGAGACCTGGATCAGAGAAAGCCATTCTGGGAAGGGATCTTTACTCAAGGATAATGCGGGTGGACATCTTAAACTCCCTCCAGGCGCTGCAGGAATCCGGGGCCTGCCTCGGGGAGCCGTGCACAGACCGCCACCATCCCCTCTTTTGGGGGCAGGTTTTAGCACGTCACGCATGGGCCCCAGGAAGCAGCTCCTCGGACAAAGAGCCAATACTTTCAAGATTGTAAACCCGGGGAAATTGATAGTATAAATAATAAAATTCATCAGGCAATATTACCTTTGGTTAATTTTACTTTAAAATTTGTTCAGAGATCTCAATGCCAGATATCAAGCTGTATTACAAAGCCACTGTTCTCAAAACTGCCTGGTACTGGCACAAGAACAGACATATAGATCAGTGGAATAGAATAGAGAGTCCAGAAATTAGCCCGAACCAATATGCTCAATTAATATTTGACAAAGGAGGCAAGAACATACAATGGAGCCAAGATAGTCTCTTCAATAAATGGTGTTGGGAAAATTGGACAGATATATGCAAGAAAATGAAACTAGACCACCAACTTACACCATACACAAGAATAAACTCAAAATGGATAAAGGACTTAAATGTACGACAGGAAACCATAAAAATTCTAGAAGAATCCAAAGGCAACAAAATCTCAGACATATGCCAAAGCAATTTCTTCACTGATACAGCTCCTAGGGCACTTGAAACTAAAGAGAAAATGAACAAATGGGACTACATCAAAATAAAAAGCTTCTGCACAGCAAAAGAAACCATCAACAAAACAACAAGAAAACCCACTGCGTGGGAAAACATATTTGCCAACGTCATATCTGATAAGGGCCTAATCTCCAAAATTTATAGGGAACTCATACAACTTAACAAAAAGAAGATAAACAATCCAATCAAAAAATGGGCAAAGGACCTAAATAGACACCTTTCAAAAGAGGACATTCAGAAAGCCAAGAGACATATGAAAACATGCTCAAAGTCACTAATCATCCGAGAGATGCAAATCAAAACAACAATGAGGTACCATCTCACACCTGTCAGAATGGCTATCATCAACAAATCAACAAACGACAAGTGCTGGAGAGGATGTGGAGAAAAAGGAACACTTGTGCACTGCTGGTGGGAATGCAGACTGGTGCAGCCACTATGGAAGACAGTATGGAGTTTCCTCAAAAAACTGGAAATGGAACTCCCATTTGACCCTGTGATCCCACTTCTAGGAATATATCCCAAGAAACCAGAAACACCAATCAGAAAGGATATATGCACCCATATGTTCATAGCAGCACAATCGGTTTGGCTCAGTGGATAGAGCATCGGCCTGTGGACTGAAGGGTCCCAGGTTCGATTCCGGTCAAGGGCATGTACCTGGGTTTCGGGCACATCCCCAGTAGGGGGCATGCAGGAGGCAGCTGATCAATGTTCTCTCTCATCAATCTTTCTAGCTCTCTATCCCTCTCCCTTCCTCTCTGTAAAAAATCAATAAAATATATTTTAAAAAAAAAGATATATAAAGTTTAAAACATTCCTGCTTAGCATATCAAAAATAAAAGGTACAATGCATATAAGCATAACTAATGGACATAAGACACTGGGGGGTAAGGGAGGGCAGGGGATTGTCAAGGGCGGGGGGAAAAAAAGGACACATATGTAATACCCTTTGTAATACTTTTAGCAAAAAAAAACAAATAAAAATTAAAAAAAAAATTTGTTCAGAGGTGTCGTTCTGAGACACCCCTTTTAGCCCTCACTCTCATACATATTAACAAGCTGGGGCTCTGGCGAAGGATAATGGTGATTTGGTTGCTGCTGTTGTCATCCTTATGTAAATCCGCAAATCCAATACTGACTCAGGAAATCCTCCTTGTCCGTGCCACGGGCTTGTTTCTTTCCCTGAAAATGATTATGAAAACTAGGCCTTTGCACATGTTTAAAGAAAGGAAAAAGATCAGCATTTTTATTATTTTTAAAAGTTAAGACCTGGATTTTGACAATGTCAAGGTTGACACTATCTCCCTGTTTATTTTGGATACACCACTGACTTCCATTTCTAGAAGACACAGATACATTGCGTAAGCAACCAAAGGTAAGAACGCAATGGTAATTACAGTTGTATTTTCACATGTGCTTACACCTCGGTTTTGACTTATTAAAGCATCAGCATCTGCTTTGTTTTCCATGCTATATGCTTTCTAGTTACAGCTGATGGTTGTATTTTTATTGACTTCTCTGTATTTTTGACAGATGAATAAGTATTCTGCTAAAATACAATTTTAGTTTAACATGCTAATAAATAAAGGCCTAGCAATATGATTCTGCTAATCTGAATATCATAACATGGTAAGTGCTACCTGTTTTTCATAAATTTCAAACTCATTTTTAGAAGTCAAAAACAATAACTTTGGCAGGTGTGTCTTTCCCTAAGGAAGTATTATATACTGGTTTGCTTCTTCTTTAACATATTTGAGGATAGAACACCATCAAATTCATATAATTCTTAATAAAAAATTAAAATATGAGCCTCAACTCATTGAGAACCTCATAAGAATTAGGTGCTTTATAAACATTATTATAACTGGTACACCCCCTTTGCGGGGTGAATAAGTGGTCCAAAGAGATTAAGTGGCTCCTTCAAGGCAACACCTTACTATTATATAATGGAGCCAGAATTTAAATCACCTTGCCTTCTTTTAATTCTTCATGATAAGCATTTCTATTTCAATTAGATTTTAAAAACAATTATCAGTTACTGTCATGTTTTGTTTTTATAAATTTAAAAATTACTCATCATTTTGTTTGTGCAAGGATTACAGGATTTTAAATGTTTGTGATTTCATTCTACATTAGAAAGTTAGACATTATTAAACCAAGCTTTTAAAATGTTCCTGTCAATAAAGACACATCTTAAAATGACTTTTTACATTTTGACCAGTTTTGCTTATATATTCCTTAACTCATTTGTTCTGCTGCATTTATTCTTTGCATAAATATCACTCGCTCATGTCATTGTTAGATCAAGCAGGCAGACAAAAGAAGATGGGTGTGAAGTATCAGGGTATAAAGAAAAACCTAATAGTTATTGAGTGCACTTTATATCCCATAGAGAATACAACCTCTTTCCTCTACTTTTGGAATATTTATAAATATTGATCACAAAAATAATCTCAGCAAGGCAAAAAAAATGTATACAAGCTACATTCTCTGGCCATACAGTCAAATAAAGTTAGAGATTAACAAGTAAAGTTTAAGTTAAGGACCCTACCCTTAGAAATGGAAAAAGAAAAGTATAGGGAAGAGAAAAACAATGTCAAATAGCTCTTTAATGGAAGATAATAGCAAAGTATTTAATTCATTAAATAATGTAAGCTGTTGCAGATCTTTCTCTTTTTCATCGAGGTACTTTTTAACCTGTGAAGTTGATATGCGCTAAAAATTGAAAAGTCTGGATAAGATAGATTATTTTCTACACTCAAAATGTCTAAATTTAAATTAAGAAAGAAAAAATTAAATTGAATAAAAATTATGGGCAAGATTGAAAAAGCCCAAGAACTACCTCCAAAAACAGGCAGTGTACATTAACTATGTTTTACTTGTTGCCCAGTAGGCATAGCTCAGGGGTTGAACATTGACCTATGAACCAGGAGGTCACAGTTTGATTCCAGTTGCAGGCTCAATCTCCATTGTGGGGTGTGCAGGAGTCAACTGATCAATGATTCTCTCTTATCATTGATGTTTCTATCTCTCTTTCCCTCTCCCTTCCTCTCTGAAATCAACTATATATATATATTTACATATAATAATAATGTTTATATATATAAAGAATTCTCTTAAAGTACTTTTTACTTGTTAATTTATTGATCAAATATTTATTAACTGCCTACTACATGCCAGGCATTGTCTTAGCCAGAAACTTTCCTTTATTTTTGCCTGTGTCCCCATGAATAGGTCAAAAGAGTAAGTCCACATATGCCAGAGCCTTCAACCTGGTTAAAGTACGTGGGACTTGAGCTGCCATATTTTAAGTTTTGGCTATGGCACCAACCAATCTTCCCACAGCTGTTACTTTTCTATACCCGCTTAAAGGAGGTATATACTGTAGCTTTAGATCAGCAAACAACCACTGTGCCAAGATTTTGCTAATATAGGTACTTTATAGTGTGGGACAAGTGCTTATAATTACACTTAATGGTTCGCAAATGTTCCAAAGTATAAATCAACTTAACTTTAACAACTCATACAGCTTTCGTTGATGAAAAGGTAACTGATAAAATTCAACATCTACTCTTGACAAAATAAGAAATTAGTAATAAAAGAAAACTTCCTGAATACAATAAAGAATATTTATCTGAAACCAATGGACAAAAATAAGAGAAATTCTAGCAACTGAAACAAGACAAGGAGTGATGCTATCTATTATTTAACATTGTTCTATAACTTCTATCAATGTAAGACAAGAAAAAGAAATAAGTTATATGTTTTGAAGAGATAATTTTTGCTTTCCAAAAACACCTCTCATCAACACGCATTTCTGAGAAATTCCATTATGAAACAGAAAGAATGAGGTATCCTAACAAAAAAGGCAAATAAATCTTCAGTTAATCAGAATTTGTTAAATTTTTGATCAAATTTTGGAATTCTGAATACTTTTTTGTTCAATGGAGAAAGTGGGAATGATAACACATTTAGGCCTTCTACCATCGTGAAAAGTCTCTTAATCTTGATTAGTATGGCATCTTGATTTTTTTAAAAAGTCTTTTTTTCATGATGTTGGGTCTTGCAATGTTCTATGACCATAATATATGGGCTTTATAGTTATAATAAATTCTTTAAATTGATGTGAAAAATATTTCTAGTTCTGGTCACTGGGAATAGTATTGAACAAAACAGATATTTTGCTCTCATAATCCTTACATTTTCTGACATTTAAACTACTCTTTATTTTCAACGTGTTTGTTTTGTAAATTGTTTTGGCTGCAAAAATAGTACTAGATAATGTATTTGAATATTTGATGGTTTCATTAATTGAATTTTGATTAACTGAGATTTTATTTTATGATGGCTGCTTAGTAAACTTTCTGTGGATTGTGAAGGTAATGATAATGATTATGACAATAATGACCTCCTTGGTGAAATTATTGTTTTCTTGAGAAAGTATTTTGTTTTCTTCATAAGTTGATAATAATGTACATAACAAGCCTGACAGGTCCCTGTGTTTGCCATGGGCATACATAGCAATAGTGTTGCGTCAGCTTTGTTTTCTTTTTTGTGGGAATTACAGCTTGGGTATGATCCTATGAAGGTAATTGTTAACTAGCTGCCTTGACAAATTTGACTTCTCAAAGTTATAGTTCAAGGGGGGAGGGATTAAAGAAAGATTATTTTAATCATTTTAGCTCTGTTTGTCTCCATAAGGTAATTGATAGTCGCCTCTCTCTGAGCTTGGAGATTATAGAATATCATCAACTTGCTTTTGTATAACTCTTCACAGCCTTCAGTATTGCTTCATATATATTTTGCATTAGGTCCAAATAGAGAATAATTAAAATAGGCAGGGAAGGAATTACCATCTCTACTTTACAAAGAAACTGAAACTCAGAAACATCTCTGCTGAGGTCTCACTGGCAGTTTGGTGAAGAGCAGAGGTTAGAACCCATGTCTTAGCCAAACAAGAGATGTCTGTTATCAGGCACTGGCGACCTGTTGCAGAGCTAGCAGAGCCTGTTGTGGCTGGTTACACAACTCTGGGGGCATTGCTAAACATTAAGAAACAATCTAAGCTCTGCAACTGACTGCTGAGATTGGGGAAGAACTGCAAAACACCCCTTTAAAGCAAAAGTGCTAACACGTTATTTTTGCCACTAAACAAAATCCTATGTAAAAGTGCTACCGTTTTTCCTTATTAAAAAATAAATTAGGAGAAAAATACAGAACACAAAGAAGAAAGTGAAAATACTTATGCGACCACTAAAATCTTAGCATATGTGACATTAAGGTGCTTATCTTTTCTATGTACAGATACATAATTTTTAATAAAATAAGATATACTATAAATATTGCTTAGCAATCTGCTTTTTTTTTTTTGGCTTAACACTGTATCATGAACATTTCTATAAGTTAAATAATGTTCTGCCCAGCTGGCAGGGCTCAGTGGTTGAGCTCTGTATGAACCAGGAAGTCATGGTTTGATTCCCTGTCAGGGCACATGTCTGGGTTGCAGGCTCGATCCCCAGTAGGGGGTGTGCAGGAGGCAGCTGACCAATGATTCTTTCTCATCATTGATGTTTCTGTCTCTCTCTTCCTCTCCCTTCTTCTCTGAAATCAATAATAAAAATATATTTAAAAAAAACAATTCTTCTTTGCTTTGAAATAATGTTCGTTTGAGAAAAATATTTTAATATTTATCCTTTTGTTATAAAATTAATACAGGCTCATTGTATAAAGTCCAAACAATATACAGCTCTACTCTTATTAACAGCACATATAATGCTTGTTCCTGCCCACCTGTCCCTACAGGACCTCTAGTTTTACCACCTTAAAAGTCTTCCCAGGGAACCCCTCAAGGGGTGCCTCACATGTGCTGGCTTTTGTGGAGATAGGTATTTTTTTTAAGCAGTGACTCATGGAAGATGAAGGCCCCTTCAGGCCCAGGTGATCAAGGGAAGCAGGGGGTTGGGAGGGGGAACATCCTCCATTCTGCAGGCAGGATTGCCGCATGGCAGCTGGGGGAGCATCAGGGAACAGCATCTTTGTCATGGTTTCTGGCATTCTCAAGGTGGGTACCTACAGAATTGGGGAGAGGGTCCTTCTGAGGACCGTGGACAGAAGTGATACACTGAGGGCAGTCGAAGTCGGGTAGGTGGGAAGGCAAGGCAGTAGACAGCAATCATATGAGCATGGTACATGCTGGAAGCAGCTGTAAAGTGGATCGATGTTTGGCCCAGCTCATTCCACCTGACCTTGGGAAATAATATAACCAGATGAGAGTTTAGGCCAGTGTTTCTCAACATATGTTGCTGGGACTATATGTATCACAGTAATTTAGAGGACTTGCTACAAATGTGGATGAGTTGCATCCTTATTCACTCCAAAGTGAATACCACTCAAGTCATTTTGTCTGAATGCCTATAGACATTCACAGCTGATTACATCCATTTTGTATTGTATTTTATTATTTTTTATTATTTCTTAATTGTTTAATGTATATGTGAGGTCCCTGTAGTTTTGTCTTACACCCACAGTGCCTGAGTATTTCAAAACTGGGTAAATCCAAAATTAAAAAAAAAAAAAAAGTCCTATCCCTCTCTTATATTCTTGAATTAAAAAAAATACACCAAAAACTGGCGAGTGGTAGTTAAGGGCTTAGGCCAGTGATGGCGAACCTATGACACGCGAACTCATTTTTTTTGGTTGATTTTTCTTTGTTAAATGGCATTTAAATATATAAAATAAATATCAAAAATATAAGTCTTTGTTTTACTATGGTTGCAAATATCAAAAAATTTCTATATGTGACACGGCACCAGAGTTAAGTTAGGGTTTTTCGAAATGCTGACACGCCAAGCTCAAAAGGTTCGCCATCACTGGCTTAGGCCATGTTTCTATTCTATTAAAGAAAAATTCCCACATGTACCTGGAAATAAGATTAGAAGCATTAGAAGAATGGTAGAGTGAAACTTTTGATTATGTATATAAATATAAAAAAAAATCTTCCTACTAATAAGCCTTTTCTCTCCCCAGATATTAAACTAATCATGAAGAAAAATATTATCAATACACAGCATTCTTTCATAAACATTCCCAATGTAATTGTCCCAGATATGGAAAAGAAAATAAGAAGGATGGAAAATGGAGCATGCAGGTAACTCCATTAATTTTTCCATGTATTTTTAATGGAGCTCTTAAATTTCAATTTAACTTTAAAAAACAATTTTTAATCCTTATCTAAGAGAGATAGAGAGAGAGATAGAGAGAGAGAGAAACATCAATTGGTTGCCTCCTGTACATGCCCCAACTGGATGGAACCCTCAACCTTTTTGGTGTGTGGGACCGTGCTCCAGCCAACTGAGCTACCTGGCCAGGGCTCAATTTAACTTTTAATTTGTAACCTTAAACTTTATAATTTATTTAATTATAAACTTTGAAACAGCATAACTTGTACAACAAATAAACATAGATATTTTGTGCTCATTTAGAAACCCCTATGCCAAATATTTTCCTAGTCACTGGCAAGACCTTTCCTCATGGGACATTTCAATTCTAAAGGGATAGCATTGCCATAGATACATGTGAAAAAATACAGTGTGAAATGCTAGCACGTTTTAAAAGTATAATTTAAAGCAGTTACTCTATTTCTATAAATGAAGAGAACATGTATACATGTGGTTGAATATATCTTTAATGGTAGGAATCCTATCTAATAAAAGCTCATTATGCGAAGTGTCCGGTCATCCAGTTGCCCATTCAACCAATCAAAGTGTAATATGCTAATGATATGCTAAGACCACTCAACCACTCACTATGACATGCACTGACCACCAGGGGGCAGACAGTCGACTGGTTGACCAGTTGCTATGACGTGCACTGACCACCAGGGAACAGACGCTCCAACAGGTAGGTTAGCTTGCTACTGGGGTCCCATGAATCGGGACTGAGTGAGACAGGCCAGACACACCCTGGAGCCCTTCCGTGGTCCCTCCCTGGCCAACCTCCCGCATCCCTCCCCAGCCCCAGTCATGCAACAGTGGGGTCCCTCGGCCTGGTCTGTGCCCCCTCACAATCTGAGACCCCTCAGGGGATGTCAGAGAGCTGGTTTTGGCCTGATCCCACAGGCCAGGCCGAGGGACCCCACTGATGCACAAATTTGTGCACTGGGCCTCTAGGATTTTTATAAGTTAGTCCATATCCCTGTATATGACCTAGAAAGTATTTTCTTAATTACATGTACCTCACTGATTGTGGTTATAATTCTATGTATTCTGTACAGTTCTCATTTCACTCTAATTAAAAGTTGCTGTGTGTGTTAGTTTGAGAGGGAAGGAAGAGGGGTAAGGGTCCCCCTAATGAGAACTGGCATTCCTCCATATCAGTTTAGAGCAAGCATGTCAAACTCACAGGCTAACATGGGCCAAATAAACAAGGTTTAAGTTTATGTGGGCAGCAAAAAAACAAAAGCTTCAATTTTTATAAAAACGTAGGTTTATTTCAATAGAGACATGCTGAATACAAAGGGCTGAAATAAGGGCTGAAATAAATGAGTAATTGTTAACATAAAATAATAGAACATTTTAATAAAAATTAATATTTTTTCTTGAACATTAACTTACCAGACACTGAATAACTGCACAAATTAATAAGCGTAATGCAAATAAACCTATTTTTCTTGTTCTCTGAAAGCAAACTATTTCCTGTTGCACACACCAAACAAGTCAGTCCAAGACTAATGACATGGCAATCGGCTGCTAAAATATTTGCTGCTAGTATTAGTGGAGAGAAATGGTGCACCTGCATGTAAGGCACGTAAGGGAAACCGAATGCAACACGATTATAGTAATCAGTCATTAGCGAACATTATAGTTCATTATTAATAATTATGTATTACAGAATATTGTAAAAATTAAGTTACAAAATTTTTATTAAAACGTTCCTTACCGTTATATTGGCTGGGCTGCAAAAATATTCCTTGTGGGCCGCGTGCAGCCTGTAGGCTGCAAGTGGCCTGTAGGCCGCGAGTTTGACATGCTTGGTTTAGAGCAGTGGTTGGCCTAATTAGTCAACTCATTAGTCAACAGAGCCAAATGTCAACAGTACAACGATTGAAATTTCTTTTGAGAGCCAAATTTTTTAAACTTAAACTATATAGGTAGGTACATTGTTATTAACTTAATTAGGGTACTCCTAAGCTGGCCTTTGCTAAAAACATCCTCAATCTGATTGAGGTATGTTTGCTGAGGTCGACCCCTTGCAACTCTCCCATCCACACTCGTCTTGTATACTTGTTTTGTCTATCTTTTGTCACCCGCGCGGATTTGCGGACACGACTAGCACTAACCACTGCACAAGACTGCTGACTGACTGGCTCACTCAACTCGTGCATGAATTGCGCTCGCCTCCCCCGCGCTACGTATCCCGTGGCCCACTGTTGCCCGACCGACCGACACCCCCCACTTATTCTAAACGCCACTTCTTCAAAATAGACTCGCCCAGGTCGAAAACTGACTTCTGCACATGGGCCACGAAGTTTCAATCACACTGTACGTGCCTGCCTGCATGTAGTAGTTTGTGGAAGAGCCACACTCAAGGGGCCAAAGAGCCGCATGTGGCTCGCGAGCTGCAGTTTGCCGACCACTGGTTTAGAGCATTGCCCTAATTCATCTCTCCCTCTCATTGGACCGTAGCTCCTTTTCTGACGACGATGACAGTGCCTCTATATTTGAAGACTCCGAGAGTGAAAACCCCTGTGCAAGGGATTCCTTCAGAAATAGTTCACGCAGGAAGGGAGGACTATCACAGAGGTGAGCAATCTGATCTATTCCCCCATACTGTTTTTTTTTTCTTTTCCCCATACTGGTTTTTAAACCATTGTTTAGATGAAAAAAGATCTCCTTTTAGTGGACTTGGTAAATGGTCCTGCTCCCTCATCACTATGCAGGATCTCGGGAGGAACTCGCTACTTCTTTTCTTGGGAGACTGCTACTGCCTGATGGTTATTCATGTCCGTGGGGTTCTAAGTCATACTCTTGCTGATCATTTTCCCTGAGACACATGTCTGTCTCTTAAGAAGCCTCATGCCCCAGTCCTCTCTGATTTCCTCCTTCTCTCTGATCCTTCTTCTAGGGCCCTGAAGTAGTTTAGCTCTGTTTGTCTCCATAAGAAAGTGTTTTAAACTTAGCTGTCATTTTTTAAAATCCCATTTGACTTTCCTTTCAGGGAAGTAGAGCACTGGAGTGAGTAGCTAGAAGAGAAAAGCTTAAAATCCTTCGTAGGGAATAAGCAATCATGGAAACTTCAAACATACTACTCTGAGGGTGTGGAAGCTGTGTGTGGTGGTGTGGGTCAGGGGTTGCCATCCTGTGGAACATAATCAATTTTTATTTGCTGTTTGTCCCTCCTTTTTTTCCATCTCTCCTATTTCTCTTTTCACTGACTACCTCCAGTTTTTCCACTATCTCCATTTGCCTTTCTTGCCCTTCCTAGCTTCCTAAGTGTAAGTCTCAAGTCTCTTGCTGGGAGTTAGCAGAATCCAGTTGGCTCAGTGGAGACCAATAAGGATGCTACTTCTCGGTGTGAGCATTGATCAACAGGCGTTTACTAATCACTTTGGTTCATGGCATGATATTTGGTAGCTCATGCTTCATGGAGGCTCTATATTTTCAAAACTTGTCTAGAAAACCATTAGTAATAAGTAGAAACTGAAAAAAAGTTGTTCTTTAAGACTGTGTGCTTACCATAGACATTATATGGATGGTGACTACTATGAATTCACAGTACTTCTTCATTCCCTAGGGAAGAGTACCTGCCTGGTGTCATTGCACTTTTCAATGTTAACAACAGCAGCAATAAGGAGCAGTAAGTATATTTACAATAGAAAACTAAAGCTGGTTTTTAGAGAAAACCAGGGAAAAGGTAGGGGTATATCTGAACCTGTTATAGGGCAGATATTAGGCAAACTCTACCTAACACAATGACATTGATATTCTGTCACTTTATTGTTTGTTTATGTACTTCTGAAAAATGTAGCTACCCATATTAAAAGTAGTATGTATGTATGTATGCATGTGAGCATTTCAATACTGCGAATTACTATTATGGGCCCCATCTCTCTTTGAAGGGTAAGCATTGCCACTAGTCTGTTCTTCTAGATCCTGTCATTCCTATTGCTCTTGGAGAGCCCAGTTCTGTACCAGCATCTCCTATTATCAGCTCTGGCCTACAGAAGACAGTACCACTGAACTTCTCAGTGATGCTGGTGCCCCTCTCACCTGCACATTTTGGATCATTTTTGTATTCTCTGAGCATTCTTAGGGAATATAAGCAACTGGTGGGCTACCTCTCTTATGTAGGACTAGAGGCCCAGTGCATGAAATTCGTGCACTCAGGGGGGGTCCCTCAGCCAGGCCTGCCCTCTTGCAGTCTGGGAGCCCTCGGGGGATGTCTGACTGACAGCTTCGTGGGGAGCGGGCCTAAACCATCAGTCGGACATCCTTAGTGCTGCCACACAGGCAGGAGAGTCTCCCGCCACCACCACTGCACACGCCAGCCATGATCCCAGCTTCTGGCTGAGCGGCACTCCCCCTGTAGGAGTGCACTGACTACCAGGGGGAAGCTCCTGCATTGAGCATCTGCCCCCTGGGTGGGTGAAGGTGGAAAACTGAGCATGTGTCCAAACTGCCTTTGTCCAGTCCCTTCCCCAGTCATTCCGCCGTTCGGTCAACTTGCTTATTAGCCTTTTATTATATAGGATACCCATTTTAGTATACCACTCTCTGAGCCTTTTTGACACCTTCTTCAACCATCTGGCATGGCATTTTGTAATTTCTATTTCACTTGGTGTGAGCCCTCATTTTTTCTGAGCTTCCAAGAGCCATCTGAGCAGTGTGTGAGCAACATCTTTCAGAATCGATGCTAGGGTGTTCAATCCTGTCTCACAGGAGTGAGTTCCCATAGAGATAAATTCTCCCCTTTTCAACTTTATGTTCTGTTCCCATTTGACAGGATGACCTTAGGTACCAAGCCTCACTTGTCAATTTTATCTCTTATTTCTCCTCAATTGCAGCTTTCCAATTCTGGTCATTTGTACCCAGATGAAATTTGTTTGTACATTTGTACCTACAAATTTTCTCCCTTTAACATCCTCCCTCTTCTCAACTTTTCCAACTCTTGCTCATACTTTGAGGCCTAGGTTTAGACCTCCCTCCCTCTAACAGCCTTCTCTGATAATCCTGTGGTAATGAGATGCCTGTTCTTTCATGTGCCAATAGTAAATCTTACCAAGACATTGGAGCCAACAATGGCAGCCTACTGAGACCTTGGATCTGGCTGTCTGACTCCAGAATCCTTTTTCTGCTCACGGAGAAGACCAATCATAGAAAGAGGCCTCTAATCACTCAGGAAGAAATTGTATATAGAAAAATATCCCAAATTTAGTGAATGATTCTAAGAATTAGGATTCCACTAGGTTACCACAGAGCTTTTTGACTGCTCATAAAATAATTGCTTCAGGCAGAATTAATACTCTACAACAATTGATGGTATTTTCTTGAAATTCTCAAAGCTCTTTTTTTTTTAGAAGTTTTTTTTAAAATATATTTTATTGATTGTTTACAGAGAGGAAGGGAGAGGGATAGAGAGTTAGAAATATCGATGAGAGAGAAACATCGATCAGCTGCCTCCTGCACACGCCCTACTGGGGATGTGCCCACAACCAAGGTACCTGCCCTTGACTGGAATCGAACCTGGGACCCTTGAGTCCACAGGCCGACGCTCTATCCATTGAGCCAAACCAGTTAGGGCTCAGAAGTTTATTTAAGTTTACACTTTCAATGACCATGGTAACTAAATGTTATTTGACATAATAAAACAGCTCCATAAATTTCTTCCTATAATGAGTAGAACTCTAGCAGTTACTACGGCGGGCGTGCTGGGGCTGTGGTCTCTTCTCTGCGTCCCTCATGGAGGGGGAGACTTGAAACGGTTCGAGCAAGCTAGGAGGCACTTTCGGGATTAAAGAATAATGAAAGACAGACATAAAATAGATTAAAAGCTTGGGCTGGGTGTGGTGTCTGCCTTCTGACTTGAGGGACAGGCAGAGAGAGCCTGCCCTCTGGAGAGACAGGCACAGAGAGCTCAAAGCTCTTATTTAAGGGTAAATATAAGTAATATCAAGACTCCTAAAATTGAAAGAATTTTAAAAATATATATTGAAACTTTAAAAGTACATTCTTTTAGGGGCTATTGTTTCTTAAATTTCTCTCCTTGGGTTTATGCCTTTACCCAGCTCCATTTTCTTCAGTTTTCCACATTCACCCACCCAGGAATTATTCTTTGTTTCCCTTGTTACCTGGATGCATGTGCATGTTAGTAGAACTCTCCAGTAGGAGACCAGATTTCTGGCTTCAAAGCACAGGGGCAGGCCTTTGAATACAAAGCTGAGAATTATTGCTCAGTGGAGAGAAAAATAAATAAGAATGGAAGTCAGAATGGAAATTGACTATGTGACGGAGATATTGTTTCTTCTCTAGAGAGCCAAAAGAAAAAAAGAAAAAGAAAAAAGAAAAGAAGAGGTAAGTTAGACTTCCACAGTTTTCTGCCCATGACATGTTTTGCATTTTAATACTAACTAAATATCTCACTTTTTTCAGCAAGCCAGATGATAAAAATGAAAATAAAAAGGACCTAGAGAAGAAAAAGAAAAAAGAAAAGGACAAAGAGAAGAAAAAGAAAGAGGGAAAGAAAGACAAAGATAAGAAAGAAGAGTAAGTTTTTTTTACTCTCATTGAAATCAGGAATGCACTGGTGACGGGTTTTGGATCCAGGGGAAATTTCCTGAAACTTTATAGTAAAGAGGCCCTCTGTGAAGACTAAATAAATTGTTATTAAATGTAGTTTAACTTTTTTCTTATTTTCTTAAAATTAACAGCAGAAGCCTTCGTCTTAGTTTTCTCATCAAGAACTTCCATTGTTATCATTACTTCCCTTCCCCAGACCCTGATAAAGAGAAACTTACTACTGGGAGATAGTTAGGCTCCTAGGAGAATAGGATTCCTAGGATCTTACCATCAATTAGAAAAATTGAAATATAAATTCAATAATTTCATTAAGATTTTTGCAGAATAAACACTGTATGGGAAATACTCCAAAATAAAGGAGTCTCCTTGCAAAAAGCCATGCCTAATTTCAAAAGCAAAAACACCAGTCATTTGAATGATCCTTTTTAAAACAAACATTTGAGAATTGGAATTGCACAATGATAAGGCTGAGTCGATACTGTTGTCATAATCTGGTTATTCTTTAACAGGAAAGGAGTAAAGGGAAGACTAGATAACATAGGCATGCCATTCATACAGCTTTGCTAATTTAACACTCCAAGTCTAGTTCCCGCGGATAAGTGAGGGAAGGGACTGGACAAAGGCAGTTTGGACATATGCCCAGTAAGGTCTGAGTGACGTGGGAAGGTGCTTGTATGGCAGTCACACCTGGAAGTGAGGCCGTGCTCAGGGTAGGTATAGCCACCAAGAGGGTGAGAAACCTGACCACTTAAACTCCTAGACAAAGGAGCACACACTCTTGGCTCTTGGCCGTCTTAGGACTGCTGTTCTAGGGAGTACACTCCCTGCATTTGCAGGAGCCTTAGTAATGTAAGACTCCATACAATGGACTAGTGGACTTTAATTAACTTGATGCTGGACTGGTCCCAGCTGCAACTTGGAATGAAAGCTCTGGACACTGGCCTTGCTTTGGCTTTGCTGAACCCACAGCTGCCCCTCCTTCAGGACTGGCTTAAGGGAAATGGGACATTGGAGGCTGAGGAATATAACTCCACACAAATAAAGTCTTCTAACCGCACCTCATCCTCCTGTGGGAGCTTCTGAAAGTGCTCATTTCAGTGGCACCCCAAGAACCTCACTCCCATGGCAACGGAGGAATCCCACTCCTGTACTCCTCTGGTAGCAGAGTGATAGTTGCAAAGCTCTTTTTGCTTTTTATTAAAGGAAAAATTGT
This sequence comes from Myotis brandtii, assembly GCF_000412655.1. NCBI lineage: Eukaryota > Metazoa > Chordata > Mammalia > Chiroptera > Vespertilionidae > Myotis > Myotis brandtii. The sequence goes on along the minus strand of NW_005353325.1, from coordinate 2,238,712 downwards.
TTTCTAAACTTACTTAAAACTCTTTACCAGGCAATGGTTCAATTATGTATGCCTGTTAGAAAGTTGTTGAAGTTTGTATAAAGAAAAAAAAAGTCCTTAAAAATATAGGCTTGATACTAAAAGAAAGTTAAAAATTTTTATTTGAACATATATTTTCTTCCTCCCTTCCTCTTGCCCACATTTGCCTCCCTTAGTCCTCTGTACATGCTTATGAATATGCATTTTTATTAGATGGTGTTATATTCTTCTTTCCTACAGATTAGAAAGAAGGCATGAGTTCTCCCCTTACAGTGTAGTTCCTGGTTGTTTTGTTACCTGGTAGGGGGCATAGCAAAGCCAGCATTCTCCCACCACCTATACCTTACCAAAGGGTTCTGTGACATGTCCAGGGTTTGGCATGATCTATGCCATGATTCCTTCTTTGTGGCTGAAGAGACAGCAGTGTCTACAGCATCGCAGTAAAACAAGAGCTTTAATTAAAGTGTAAAATATGGTTTAATGTAAGACTAGTAACTTAACTATCTAGCCACCCTTCACTAACTAGCTTCTTATAACTAGTGCACTTATGCCAAGCTAACCTTCCCACTGTAGAGTGAGCATCTCCAGCTTCCTTCTCTTTTGTTAATTGTGGGGGATGGGCATTGTCATATTAGACAGGTGAAACTGAAATGTTTTTGTTTCTTGGTAACTTTCCCCTCTGTGTCTGATTGCTGCTAGGGAGAAGAAAGAAGTCATGGTTATTGATCCCTCGGGAAACACATACTACAATTGGCTGTTTTGCATCACCTTACCCGTCATGTACAACTGGACTCTGATTATTGCAAGGTCTCTGTATATTTTTGTGGATCTCAGCTCACTCTCAGTTTTCAAGTTAACTGACTTAACTGTTTGGCCTAGAGCTCTTCAGGACATCCCTCTTTTCTTCACCACAGGTTGTAAAGAGACTCTATGTTGTTCTCAACATGTTTTCCTGAGATCAGGACTAGGTGCTTTTCTTCCCAATATACTTGGAAATCCAGTAGCAGGATGGAGGGGTGAAGAGGATACTTTTAAATTTTTGATCGCCCAATCATTTAATTAGAACTTTGGGGGACTTTTTTCCCCCTATGAGAAAACATTCTGCCAAGAGTAGAAAAAGATCAAGGACCTAGATTGGTTTAGAACAAGGTGTGTTTCCCAAATGATTTCTATGGTTCCCTGTCTTTTCGCCAGTAAACAGTTCAGCCATCCAGAACCAAGCATAATTTCCTGAAGCATTTTGGGCGCTGACAGTCAGTATGAACCTGGTTATTAATGTATATGACCCAGTGTATTTGACTTTAGCTCTAGGTCATTTATTCTTATTTGATGTTTTCATAAAGCTAACTAGTATAATGGCAAGAATGTTGAAATTCAGAAGTGTGAGAAAACTAATCCAACCACTCAAATTTGGGAAAGATTTGGGAAAGCCATGGTTGATTCAATGGCTTCTAAGGACCCCTCCTAGTCTTATACTTCTCATCATGAGAAAATTACATAAAGAGGACTTTTACTGAAATGGCTCCCATTTTATTTATATAAATTTTTTTTTCAGAGCATGTTTTGAGGAACTCCAGTCTGATTACCTAGCGTATTGGCTCGTTTTTGATTACTTGTCAGATACAGTCTATCTTCTCGATATGTTTGTACGAACCAGGACAGGTAAATATGTTCAGTTTGGGACATTTTGCAATTTCATGCTTTGATATCTATAATATAATTTGAAATTTTCTAATGAAAGCATTCTTCAAAATAACTCACAAAAACCTGTTTTAGAGAACAAAACACAGTTGAAAGCAAGAATACCATATTCCCACCCACAGGCTCAGTTCGCTCCAACGGATTCAGAAGGGATGTTTCTAGGCAACCTTTCGAATGCGATTGGTGGCTTTCCTCTGTTACCCTGTTCATTGGGTTTATGCCAGGTGAAAGGAATAGAAGAGAGCAGAAATCGTCTGTCAGCCCTGTGAGGAAAGGCTACCTGACAGAGAGATTGAAGAGGCATGGAGGGAAATGTCATTGAACCCAGCAGAGCTGTATTAGAAATTTTGTAAGAAACAGAACACACATCCTTAACTCAATTTTGTGATCCATGGTGAGGCATTATTGACCAGGGGGAAGACTCTCATAACTACCTACGTCAAGTACTCTTATTAAGTAGATATAAACTCATTGTTTCTACGCTGCTTCCACATGCAGATGTAACCAGTGAATACAGAGCGTTGCAGTTGTTGTGTCCTATTTGCAGCTCTGATAGTCGGTATAAGAGGAAGAACAAATGGTTTTCCTAGTGAAATGTATCAGAGTGCTGAAATTCTGGATTTAATTCACCAGCCCATGGTAGCAGTGTAGAAGGGAAGATCCCACATGTCTAAGGAATGCTAACACCAAGGACACTTATGCTTCGCATTGAAGGAGCAAGGAAAGAATATTCACAATGGTACCCAAGTTTCAAGGGTGATGTTGGGGTTTTGTCAAGAGAGTAGCCTGAGGTATAAGCACAGTGCTTAGGGGTCCAGGAGACTTTCCAAGAACACTGTTCATAAAAGCAGTGGCTTTGCCTGGATGGAGATACTGATCTACAGAGATTTGTATATATACGTTGCATATAATTTCTCACTTTTGCACTTACAAAGTTTTGCTTTTTATTTCTACAACATAGTATGTTCCATAGCTATATGTTGATTGGTACTCATATCTTACTACATTGCTAAAAGCATATTTATTGAAAGTGAGTTCTTGTTTTGAGCTCAATGAAGTTTATTGAGAGTTACTTCAGAAAAATTCACAATAGCATAAAAAGAAAAAAAAACATTAAATTGATTTTTTTTCTATTTTAGGTTACCTGGAGCAAGGACTGCTGGTGAAGGAAGAGCTTAAACTCATAGAGAAATATAAATCAAACTTACAATTTAAACTTGATGTTCTATCAGTGGTACCAACCGATCTGCTATATTTTAACCTGGGGTGGAACTATCCAGAAATTAGATTAAACAGACTCTTAAGGATCTCTCGAATGTTTGAGTTCTTCCAAAGAACAGAAACAAGAACTAACTACCCAAACATCTTCAGGATTTCTAACCTTGTTATGTACATCGTCATCATTATCCACTGGAACGCATGTGTGTACTACTCTATTTCCAAAGCTATTGGATTTGGAAATGATACCTGGGTCTATCCTGATGTCAATGATCCTGAATTTGGCCGTTTGGCTAGAAAGTATGTCTATAGCCTTTACTGGTCTACACTGACTTTGACCACCATTGGTGAAACACCACCTCCTGTGAGGGATTCTGAGTATGTCTTCGTGGTGGTTGATTTCTTAATTGGAGTATTAATTTTTGCTACCATTGTTGGTAACATAGGTTCTATGATTTCCAACATGAATGCAGCCAGAGCAGAATTTCAAGCAAGAATTGATGCCATCAAGCAATATATGCATTTTCGAAATGTAAGCAAAGATATGGAAAAGAGAGTTATTAAGTGGTTCGACTATCTGTGGACCAACAAGAAAACAGTTGATGAGAGAGAAGTTCTGAAGTACCTGCCTGATAAGCTAAGAGCAGAGATCGCCATCAGTGTGCACCTAGACACATTAAAAAAGGTGCGCATTTTTGCCGACTGTGAGGCTGGTCTGTTGGTGGAGTTGGTCTTGAAATTACAACCCCAAGTCTACAGTCCTGGAGATTACATTTGCAAGAAAGGCGATATTGGACGAGAGATGTACATCATCAAGGAAGGCAAGCTCGCTGTGGTGGCAGATGATGGAATCACTCAGTTTGTGGTATTGAGTGATGGCAGCTACTTCGGTGAGATCAGCATCCTTAACATTAAAGGCAGCAAAGCTGGCAATCGAAGAACGGCCAATATTAAAAGCATTGGCTACTCAGATCTGTTCTGTCTCTCAAAAGATGACCTCATGGAAGCTCTAACTGAGTACCCGGATGCCAAAGGTATGCTAGAAGAGAAGGGGAAGCAAATCTTGATGAAAGATGGTCTGCTGGATGTAAATATCGCGAATGCTGGCCATGACCCCAAAGATCTTGAAGAGAAGGTCACCCGAATGGAAGGGTCAGTAGACCTCCTGCAAACAAGGTTTGCTCGGATCCTGGCTGAGTATGAGTCCATGCAGCAGAAACTGAAGCAAAGACTCACCAAGGTTGAGAAATTTCTGAAACCACTTATTGAAACAGAGTTTTCAGCCATTGACGGATCTGGAGTTGAAAGTGGGCCCACAGACTCCGCACAGGACTGAAGAGCTAGCTATTCGCAAGGACGCACCTCATGATCCTTTCGGTGATGTGACTAAGTGATGATTAAGTTGGAAGAAGAGGAAGGTGCAGCTGGGGGATTTTCCATGAGGAAAATGTGCTTTGGTGCAGGGCACAAGGCCAACACACTTGCGTGTAAGGTACTGTGATTAAAGAATCATTGTATCTTGGGATTTTCCACAATGGACAATGTGCAAAGGTATAACTGATTAACTTGTCAGTATCTACATCTTTTGATTCCCCCCCACATAGGCTCCCTTTGTGTAACAATATTTATAAAAGGGAACAAGTGTCCCTCACTTTCAGGCAATTTACATGGTTGAGGAGTAACTGGGAAGAACCATGCACATCATGTTCAGAATACAACTTAAAAAGAATTAGAATGCAATAAAGAAAAATAAATTCTCAAACTATAGTGACTATTCTTTATTTAATAATTTAGTAGGGAGTTTAGGATCTTATAGAGCTTCAGGGTCATTTTAAGGATATTAATTTTCATACTCTAGGCTTAGAAAGATTGGTTGAGAGAAATTTCTTACTGATAAAAGAATTACAAATCAGACTTTACTGTACAAATATATGATAAATGTTATATATAAAAATAGAACATTAAAATTAAAACATTTTGTAAGATTTTTAAATAATAAATTTAAAAATTTTTTCTGGTTATTTAAGGCCTGACAGCAGTAGCTACTATCCTTCTCTGACTGATCAACAGAAAGGAGATAAAGGTAATAATATTGCTGTGTGATTAACAAAGGAAGCTGTTGTAAAGTTTGACAAGGAAACCTGGGAGTTCAATGGATCAGCATGGGCATCACCTGGGAGCTTCTTAAAAACTCAGAATCTCAGGCCTGCCCACTGTGTCCGAAACTGCATTTTAGCAAGACTGTTAGGTGATTAATACCCACATTAAAGCTTGAGAAGCACCTATCTAGAGAACCAGGAAGGAGTAAATGGGAGGATGGTTCTAGAAAAGAAAAGAGACAAGTATGACAAGCATGTGGCCATAGAAGATATTGCTAATCCATCACACAGCTCTTACTGCTGAACCCAGACATGTTTCAAAATATTCTTCCTAATACAGATTACAGGAATTAATAAAAGATTTCTATCCCCGCCTAAAATAACATGATTTAATGTAGCTCCATGTTAATTTAACATATCGGATATTTATATAGACTCCAATCAGTGTAGGTCAATGATAGAATTTATTCTTCTCTACCTACAGAATGCCCATTGAACTATATACATTATGTCTTTGCAGCCTTAAGTTTCCCTTCTACATTTTGCCTGTCTCTTCAATAACAGCTGGCAAGAATTTCTTTACTGTAGAAGTGGCTAGTCCTGGAGTGGGAGGGCCGTAGATAATATGCAACATGGCTTCTGCCTGAGACAGGTGCTCCTTTTTCTCTTTGTTCTTTCTGATTCTCATTCCTTTGCTTCAGCTGCATTTTCTTCTTTTCTTTGTGCTCTTTCTTGCCTGTCATACAAACCTCTAAGACGGTAAAGAAGTTTGCTGGCTACTCATGTCAGGCAGATGTGGTAAGACAGGAATGAGTGAGGGTTACATACCTGGAGAAGCAACCCCAATCACAGCATCCAGGAGTGGGCACTCTGAGTCTGATCTGGGCTGGAGACGTATCCTAGGGTTCTGACTTGATGACCTTTGACGCAAAGCTCTGTGAGTCTTGCTTTGCTTGAATTGGATGGTGGCAGATTCTTGGTTTACTAAAGACTTGGGGTAAGTAGGGTTTAGCCAATTCTTTTCTCATAACTTCCCCAAGTAGAGACTTTGACAGTTGGTGGTGAGGGCTCCAGTTTAGATATCTGGAGGGCAATTCAGATGTTCACAACTGGGTTTCAGCTTCATTAGGGAATATTGTAAAAAGACAGAAAACATGTGGCTTTGGGGAGACCCATGGTGAGGTGCTGACCCGGGTACATGTGGCTGCCAATGCAGAAGCTCATCTTTTAGAAATCCAGAGACCAGCCATATTCCAGGCTGATTCCAGTCTCCAAATGTTTGTCTAGAACTAGCTTCTTAATATATTAAGACTAGGATAGGCTTGGCATAAGGACAAGGGAGGGCTGGCCGGAGTTTGAAGATCTTTAATGATTGCATCTGGGAGATGAGAGAGAGAATGCTGGGACTCACGGGTGCCAGATAGTGAGGGAGCAGAAACCCAATCACCAATCTTGCCAGTGTGTCTGATGAGTGTCCCCCAGCTCTACCATAATGTCAGATCCTCATAGGAAGAGAGTGCACAGAGTTTTGCATATGTATTTTTTTAAAAACCAACTTGAAATATGTTGTGATTAGGCTTTTTACCATTAGGTGGCAATGTTGGTCTACAATGATTACCTTCAAAGCCTGAAGCTGAATAGTTTTCTCCATAGAAATTATAGGTAGTAAAATCAGAGCTCTTCGGCAATAATGGGTAATTTTTTTTTGTCTAAAGTGGATATTTCTAAAAGATTTTAGTATACCCAAATATGTACCAGCCTTAAATAAAAATATGGTCAAGTAGAATTTAAAATGCAAGGTAAATTGAAGCATTTCAATAGTTCTTAATTTCAGGAAGCTCACCAAGGCAATCATGATAATTATATTACAGGAAGCTTTTTAAAATGTGTAAGATGTGTATTAGAGGGAAAAAAAGGGGGGGGGGAGGAAGGAGCAAGCAGCAATTATATTGTGATTTAATTTATATATATTTAAAAGTCCATTGTTTTAAAAAGTTTGAAAACCACTGACTTATATCAGCGGCGTTGGAAGTATGCCTGGCTAGGACACTGTCAGTTTAGGTGATATTTTCCCTCACCACTAATGAAATTGTATTATTGGATGTCCTAGGTTTTAGACGTAAGAATTTAAAAATACCCAACAATAGGCTTCTAGACTCAAATAAAATAATTCGCTATTCACTGGATTAGTTTGTCTCTAGCTGAAGGGAGAGAGTAGGAAATTCACAGAAAGGGAATCAGAGAATATAGTAAGTGCAGAAAGACCCCGGAAATTATCTAGTTCACTCCTTCTCATGTTATAAATACAAGATGATGATCAGGCAACACTAAAACTGGTGAGAACAAAGGTTATTAGGAATTTTGAGAATGGGAATTTTTACTGTATGTTGTACAATGATATGGCAATATCTGCTACAGCACAAAGTTGAGCTCATCTAAAACCCAGACATTTCATTCTTAGGCATAGCCACTAGAGAAAATTGTCCACATATCCACAAGGAGACATGTTGAAGAATCTTTATAATAATGATTTAAAAAGAAACAACCTAAATGTTCATCAAAAGGAAATTAGATATAGACCTGGCCAGGCAGCTCAGTTGGTTGGAGCATCGTCCGTATACCAAAAATGTTGCAGGTTTGATTCTAGTCAGGGCACATACCTAGGTTGCAGGTTCAATGCCTGGTCAGGGCAGTATGGGGGCAACCCATCTTCTCTCATGTTTATATTCTCTCTCTCTCTCTCTTTCTCTCTCTCTCTCTCTCCCTCTTTCTCTCTCAAATCAATAAACATATCCTCCTCAATTGAGGATTACAACATTTTTTAAAGGGAGGTTAGATATATCAATTGGAATACATTCATATAACGAATGCTATAAAAACATTTAAATAGTCACAGATAACACTTATATAGTGCTTAGTATGTACCAGTTACTGTTCCAAGTACTCCCCAGATGTCAATACATCTAATCTTCATGACATCTCACAAGGTAGGTTCCTTTATGTTCCTTGTTTAATAAATAGGGAAATGGAGGCACAGAGAGGTTAAGTAATCTGCCCAAGACCCACAGGAAGGAAGTGACATAACCACTATTTGAACCTAGACAGTGGGGCTCCAGGGTGCCTGCTCTTAACCCTTTCATTAGTGCTGACTCTTGTATGTACATATAAATATCATCTATACAAAATTTACAAACACACAACACAATGCTAAATAGTGTTTATGGATCTGTACCTATGATCTAGAGGTTTAATAACAGTCATGGGAATGGTTGACAGCAAAAATCAGATTAATAGTTACTTCTATGGGGAAATGGAGACAATGGGATGGGATGGAGGATGAGAAATTCATAGGACTTTAACTGTCTGTGCTGTTTTATATCTTTTAAAACAATCTGAAAAAAAAATGAATCCAAATGTTAAGATTGGATAAACCTAGGTAAGATATACACTGAGTGGCCAGATTATTATGATCACCCCATCAGTACTTCGTTGGGCCACCTTTTGCCTTCAATACTGTGGCGATTCTTCTTGGCATTGACTTCACGAGATGTTGAAAGGTGATGCGAGGAATCTGACACCAAGCCTGATGAATAGCACTGTCCAGTTCTGTGAGATTTGATGGTTGTGGAACCAGCTGCCTGATGGCTCTTTTAACTTCATCCCACAAATGCTCAATTGGATTGAGATCTGGTGATTGTGGGGGCCACCTAAGCAAGGTAAAGTCTCCCTCATGTTCTTGAAAGCACTCCTGCACAATACGAGCACCGTGGCATGGCGCACTGTCTTGTTGGAAGAAGCCATCTCCATTGGGATATGCCATCAACATGATAGGATGAACTTGATCAGCAATGATACTTAGGTACCTTGTGGTATTCAGACGTTGTTTCACACGAATTAAAGGGCCCAAATCATGCCAGGAAAACATGCCCCAAACCATAACACTGCCCCCACCAGCTTGAAGGGTTGTACTCATGCATGTGGGGTGCATGCTTTCATGCTGTTTCCGCCAAATTATCCCTCTGCCATCTGCATGATGCAACTGGAAACATGATTCATCGGACCACATGACTTTTTTTTCCAATGCTCGACTGTCCAATCCTTGTGTTCCTGTGCAAATTGGAGACATTTTATCTTGGTAACTGCAGACAGCAAAGGTTCGAACAGGCCTTAGGCTTCCATATCCCATACGATGCAGTGTACAGCTAATTTGCCTACAAACGTCAGGTGGTCATAATAATCTGGCCACTCAATGTATATATAATCTTTCTATAATCTTTGCTATATTTGAACTTTTCAAAAGAAGAAGAAGAAAAAAAGAGAAGTAGAGGAGCTAAGTCTAAATTCACACAGTTTAGTGGCAAAGGCTGGACTTCTGACCCTTGCAGTCTTTACTTCCCTAAGAGGTTGTACTTGATTGCTTTCTACACAGACCAAGTTGCATGCTTTATGAGGTTTTACTGGGTGATAACATGCCTGTTATCTGTATGTTTCCACTTTAAGCCAGTCAGAGTGCATATTGAGTAAATTGGAGACAATATTTTTTAGAATTACATTTCATGTCTGGATCTTGTTTTCCTGATGAATTCCAGGTATAAGAATGCACTTTTCACCAATGCATTCCTTTGGGATTCTGTAAATGGCTATTTACCACAAAATTACTCACCAGCCTGACAATGGGGCCCTAAAAAAGACTTGATATTAGATTACTTGTCAGATTCCCAGTTTCTCTTCCTTTCAGTTAGATTCTTTTTTGTTTTATCTGTGCTGAACTTCAGCCAGTTGGACTTGGTCCAAGAAGCTACTTGAGTTAGTTCTTCAGAGATCAGGGAGCCTGTTTCTTGGGTTGGTCACAACGATTCATGATACGGAGCAGCACAGTTATCCTGGTGGCACCAAAGTCCATGGTGTTCCAGATGTCCCCCCAGTGGCCTCTTGGATTACACTTAGCAGAAAGAGTGACAGATGAGCCACCCAGAGCACCTGTATTATGAAATGTAACTTTTTCCAATAATTTTTAAATGTAATAAGTCACTCTCCCCAGTTCTTTAGTTTGAAAAAAAATAAAGTAAAATAAAATACTGAGAATTAATCTATACTACAGGTGTTTCCTGCTCCATCCTGATGTAATATCAAAATACTCAAAGAGCACAAAATAAATAAACTTATCAAAGAAATGTACCATAATAAATGAACATAATTTGCTTTGATTATATTCCTTTTATTTTTATGTTTAAAATAATTGAGTGTTTGAAATTCATGGATTGAAATAAGACTTGTTGGTGATAGAAAAATGAGAATTGTTTTTTTTAATTAAATCTTTATTGTTCAGATTATTACATTAGTTACTCTTTTTTCCCACCATAATTCCCCTCCACCCAGTTCCCTCCCCACCCACTGTCCTAATCCATAGGTGCACGATTATTGTCCAATCTCTTCCCTCACCCCCCACATCCCTTTCCCCTCCTCAAGAATAGTCAGTCCATTCCCATTCTATGTCCCTGATTCTATTACAATCACCAGTTCATACTGTTCATCAGGTTATTTATTCACTTGATTTTTAGATTCACTTGTTGATAGATGTGTATTTGTTGTTCATAATTTGTATCTTTACCTTTTTCTTCTTCTTCCTCTTCTTAAAGGATACCTTTCAGCATTTCATATAATACTGGTTTGGTGGTGATGAACTCCTTTAGCTTTTCCTTATCTGTGAAGCTCTTTATCTGACCTTCAATTCTGAATGATAGCTTTGCTGGATAAAGTAATCTTGGTTGTAGGTTCTTGCTATTCATCACTTTGAATATTTCTTGCCACTCCCTTCTGGCCTGCAAAGTTTCTGTTGAGAAATCAGCTGACAGTCGTATGGGTACTCCCTTATAGGTAACTGACTTTTTTTCTCTTGCTGCTTTTAAGATTCTCTCTTTGTCTTTTGCTCTTGGCATTTTAATTATGATGTGTCTTGGTGTGGTCCTCTTTGGATTCCTTTTGTTTGGGGTTCTCTGCGCTTCCTGGACTTGTAAGTCTATTTCTTTCACCAGGTAGGGGAAGTTTTCTGTCATTATTTCTTCAAATAGGTTTTCAATATCTTGCTCTCTCTCATCTTCTGGCACCCCTATAATTCGGATGTTGGTACGCTTGAAGCTGTCCCAGAGGCTCCTTACACTATCTTCGTATTTTTGGATTCTTTTTTCATTTTGCTTTTCCGGTTGGGTGTTTTTTGCTTCTTCGCATTTCAAATCTTTGACTTGATTCTTGCGATCCTCTGGTCTGCTGTTGGGAGTCTGTATAATATTCTTTATTTCAGTCAGTGTATGCTTAATTTCTAGTTGGTCCTTTATCACAACATCGAGGGTCTCATTAGATTTCTTGAGGCTCTCATCAAGTTTATCGGCAGTTTCTAGCAAATTATTGAAAGCCCTCAAAAGTGCGTTTTTTAGCTCTATATCCTCCATTTCTGTCATGTTTTTTCGTCTCCGCATTTTTTATGCTTTCTTGGTGCACCCCCTAGTGGTCTTTGTGCGCAGTCTTGTTCTAGTTGAGCCTTGATTGTTGTAGTTAATACTAGAGGGATTTGACCACCAGGCCGACTGGCTGTGTGAATCAGCTGTGTCTGCCGCGGAAAACTTCTGTCCTCTGGGGAGGTGCTAATCTAGCCTTTGCCTGAGGCGATCCGGCAAATGGCTCTGCGCAGGGCTTGGGCGGGGCGGGCTCAACAGGGCGGGCGGAGGGAGCCGTTATGGTGCCCTCAGTCCTGTTCCCAGAGGCTCTGCTTCTCAGAACCCCAGGAACCGCTGCAAACCTCGGAGAGAAAGCTGCCTTCCAACTGATGCCAGACACTCCCGCTTCTCCCGTTTGAGTCCGAGTCCCCAGCGATTCGCCCGTATCTGGAGCTCAGAGTCTGAGACTCCCCCCTGACCGAAAACGACAACCGCGCTCTCAGCCACCAGCCCGCTTTGCGCGCGCACCTCCGCACCTGAGTATTTTCCACACTGCGCCTCCTCTGAGCCTCGGTGTGCTGTTATTTTTCCTTCTAGTTGAAGAGTCTCTCCTCAGCCAGCCTTCCTGTGGTTCTGGGTGATGTCCGTTCCGTCTTTTAGTTGTATTTTTGAAGTGGTTGTTTGCGGCAGCAGTCTCCGATGTTTACCTATGCCGCCATCTCTCGGTATGCTTTTCTCTTTCCTTCTAGTTGTAGAATTTCCACTCAGCCAGCCTTCCTGTGGTTCTGGATGATGTCCATTCCGTCTTTTAGTTGTATTTTTGAAGTGGTTGTGTGAGGCAGCCATCTCCGGTGTTTACCTATGCCACCATCTTGGTTTCTCCCGAGAGTTGTTTTTTTACAGAACTGAAATAATGGATTTCCTTTTCTTTCTATAAATTCTTTTATTTAGATTTTGGTACTAAGTCTCAATTTAACAGTAGTGACCTAGACTATTTTTTACCTTGAGAGGGGGACCTGCTCCCCTGGTCTCCACATTAAACAGAAAGCATTGCTTCTTTACAGCTCTTCTCTATATTCATGAGTTTGGAAGTTTTTTTGTTTTGTTTTCTTTTTTAAATTCCACATATAAGTGAGATGTTGGGGTATTTATCTTTTTTTGTCTGACTTATTTAACTTAATATAATCCCTTCAAATTCTATTGATGTCATTCTTTATTAAGATTTCATTCTTTATTAAGACAACTAGAGGCTCAGTGCACAAATTCTTGGATGGGTGGGGTCCCTTGGCCTGGCCAGAGATCAGGGTTGGCCGGGGGGAGGGACCGTGGGAGGTTGGCCAGCTGCGGGAGGTTGGCTGTGGGAGCCCACTGATCACCAGGGGGCAGCTTCTGCATTGAGCATCTGCCCCCTGGTGGTCAGTGTTCATCATAGCAACCAGTCGATCAGTCGTTCAGTCGCTTAGGCTTTTATATATATAGATTATATATATATAATCCCATCGTATATGGAACACCTTCTTTATCCAGTTATCCATCAATGGACCATTAGGATGTTGCCATGTTTTGGCTATTGCAAATAATGCTGCAATGAATATGGGGGCGGGGGGTCATCCATATATCTTTTCAAATTCGTCTTTTCATTTTTTTTCAGATAAATACCCAGAAGTGGAATTGCTAGAACACATGGTGGTTTTATTTTTAATTTTTTGAGGAATGTCCATACAGTTTTCCATAGTGATTGCACCAATTTACTCTACCACCAACAATGCACAAGGATTCCTTTTTCTCCACATCCTCTCCAATACTTATTTCTTATCTTTTGGAGAATAGCCACTCTAACAGGTATGAGGTGATATCTCATTGTAGTTTGATTTATATTTCAAACTGATGATTAGTGATGTTGAGCACCTTTTCATGTACCCGTTGGTCATCAGTATGTCTTCTTTGGAAAAATGCCTATTTATCTCCTCTGCCCATTTTTTAATCAGATTGTATGTTTTCAAATTATAATTTTAAAATGATTTGCTCTAAGCAATCAAATGCAGTAAAGACCTAGAGGAGGAGTTTTGTAGCTTGTTATGTTCTCAGTGAGGAATTACAAAAAGATCACTAAAAGGCTGGATTTCATTAGGAAGTTTTAAGAAGAAATATTTTCTTGTCTTTACAGAAAGTCATGGGGCATCTGAATTTAAAAATTGTATGCACTTCTGTTTAGTGAACCCTAAATATATTGTATTAGAGGTGGCTGGAGTGCAGAGAATGAATAAAAGGTGACATGTGAATAAATGGAGGTAGGGAGAGAGCATGGGACTCCAGTCCAGAAAGGCAAAGGCTGAGAGAAATATGCTTAAAAACAAACAAATAACAAGAGCAACAACAAAGAAACCCAGTAGATTACCAGGAGAATGGAGTGACATAACACTGACTAATTCACCACATTGTCTGATACTCCATCTATCAGGTTCCCTCTGAAGATGAAAATTCCCAGACCTATCTTTGATGAGTAAGAGAAAAAGAACATCTTAAAGTTCATCAAGTCCTAAAGCCAATGTGAGATAAACAGCGATCCATTAGCCCCTGCACTTGCTTTACTGATTGGACTTTCCCGACTGTTTGCTAGAGTTTTAGGACAGACAACAGATAACATGGTACAGAAACTCCAGGAAGACTGTTTACACTGGGGAACAAATGATTCTCAGAAGTGAATATTCAGCAGAGTTTGGAAAGAAGAGAAAAAATATTTTGAAGCAGAGGGAGGACAGATGCAATAATGAGGGTAACTGTTGCTAGTCTGTTCAAATTTTCTTGATTATGACCCATAATAAGTGACCCATATAAAATGCATTTTGTATTGTGATCCAGAAAGCACACAGATATAACAAACATTTCAGAAAAAAATACCCTTAGAACATGCAGTGCACTCAGGGATGTTCTCTTTTATCTATTCTATTTTAGTTCTTTCAAAAAAAATGCCTGTTGCAAATTACTAAATTGATTTCATGATTAATTAATGGACTACTACTGGCAATTGCACACTTTCAGAGGCTGGTAAGTAGAATTGCTTAGGAGAGGAAATAATTCACTTTAGCCTAGGCAGAGATGAGGAAAATCATATTATAAGGGGAAAGAACACAAGAGTGGAGGTTCTGGAAGTCTCTTCATACAAAACATCAAGACAATAACTCCTCACAGTGCTGTCACTAAGTAGAAACAGCTTAGTTAGAGTGGCTGCCTGTTATTTCTTGAGACCATAACATACTAATGAGTTATCCTGCTCCCAGCTGCTCTCTCTCTCTCTCTCTCAACAGAATGTCAATCCCACTATACCTGGTAGGTTGAGATTCTAGTTTTTAGAGGATTTTCTTTCAACACATTCAGAGAAATAGTGAGTCTTCTACAAGATCACAGATGAAGGCAAGAATATTTTACAAGGTGTATGGAGTTTACTCAGAACCAGGATTTCTGGTAGACTTTAAGTCTGGGCTGGGAGGAGGAAATAAATCTGTTGGTTTCTTGAGTGCTCCAGAGCAGCACCTCAAGTCTATAGCAGTTCCTCCAAGGAAACAAGTTAAGTAGAGCAATGGGAAGGTTGGATCCCAGACCTGGAGCTCTCGGGCCTGGAGCTCCCAGTCCCTAAGCGTCTCATGCCCCAAACAGCACACTGGCACTAATTACTTTAAACCTTCGGTTTTGCCACTATGGCATCATTTCATTAATTGCTCTATGTCTAGTGCCTAGAAAGTACTTGGGACATCATAGGGATTTATAAATCTTTGTTGAATAAATTAATAAATTCATGAGTTTCCCAACCAATCCTGAGGATAAAGAAAAACTCAGAGTTCAAACTAAGTTGATTACAAGGTTATGGTTACTGAAATATGATTATTTACACGTTTGAGTTTGTAAACTGAGGGTCATATCAACTATAATTCTAATTCTACGTAGCCATTCTCCCACAATGCCTTTTCTGGCTCAAATTTTATTAGTATTTCTACATTAGTTTTCTTGAAAAACCTTTCATGATGTCATCACCCTTCTCTTGAATCCCATAGTGATTACTTAATGTCAAATTGAGACCACAGTTTTTACTTCTGTTTTCAAGGTTCTCTCCAACACTATTTATATCTTTGCTCTGCCTTATTAATCACCTTTGGTATTCAACAGACTTTTTTCCTTTCTGGTTCAAACACATGCCATGTTTATTTGCACTTCTAAACCGTGGCTCATGCTGTCCCTACCACTCGGAATGCTTCCTTCCATCCCATTCAGATCTACTCTGTCCTTAATAATATTCTCACGTCCAGTCAGCGTGGTTCAGTGGTTGAGTGTCAACCTATGAACCAGGAGGTCACAGTTTGATTCCCAGTCGGGCACATGCCCAAGTTGCGGGCTTGATCCCCAGTAGGGGACATGCAGGAGGCAGCCAATCAACAATTTGCTCTCATCATTGATGTTTCTATCTCTCTCTCCCTCTCCCCTCCTCTCTAAAATCAATTAAAAATGTTAAAAAATAATATTCTCAGTTCTCAGCATCTTCATGAACCTCCCCATTCCTATTCTGGTACTTACAGTGAACCCATCTGATTTCTGAGTTTGCATGACCAGGGCCTGACAGTATTAGATATTTGCTAGACTTGATTAGTGATTATTAGATAGATTATTTAACTGAATATTGGAAAAAAACTCACATTGAATATGAATATATGTTTGGATGATATTTCCTGTGTTATGAAGGTTTTCCTAGAAAATATAAAATGACAGCCCATTTTATTTTATTTAATATATATATTTTATTGATTTTTTCACAGAGAGGAAGGGAGAGGGACAGAGAGCCAGAAACATCGATGAGAGAGAAACACCGATCAGCTGCCTCCTGCACACCTCCCACTGGGGACGTGCTCGCAACCAAGGTACACGCCCCTGACCAGAATCGAACCTAGGACCCTTCAGTCCGCAGGCCGACGCTCTATCCACTGAGCCAAACTGGCCAGGGCTGACAGCCCATTTAAAAAAAAATACTTTATTTTTATTGTTATGAAATTTACAATATACAATACTATTTATATCATTCAATTTTGAGTATTGAAAAAAAGGGGCAATAAGTCCTCTAAAGAAAAAAAAAGGGGGGATCAGTCCCCTCCATCCGACTAGGAAAATCAACTTGACTACCTTTTTATATACTTTATTTCCTTCTTACCACTTTTCCTTTTTTCCCCCTCTGCATCCAGTTTGGTTGGTCATAGCTAGTATTTCAAGAAAAACTAATATAAAATGTGTACACTGCCTATATCAATCTGGATATAATCAGGAATGGAAACCATATAGTGGGTTAAGTTTAATATAAAGAATTACTAAGCTCTGATAAGAAATTGGGAAACTATATGTGGTATTCTAGGGAGAGTACCCAAGGCAAGACAAATTTGGAGAAATCCACCTTTCCAAGACTAAGGTTCAGATCCTATTGGATGTGTGGTTCAGCCCACTGGGTAGCAGACAAGTTTGCTGGTATATTCTGGCCACAGCTGTTCTGCGGTCCCTCTCAAGTGTAGGTGATCAGGATCCTGTGGGGGGGAGGGGCTTGTAGAGAGAATGGGGGCCTAGGCACAGGTGTGGCACCCTGGTCTACAGTGAAAGTGATAGCAAGTGCATGGAATGGGGATGCAGGTGTCAGTGAACAGTCAGTGATGACTGAGGGTGCCAGTGTGAGCAGGCCTTGGGAGTCAGTTTTCATGTTGAGAAGGCTGCTAGAAGATTAAGGCCAGGCCAAACCAGACAAAGGCTGCAGGGTTGCTGATCCACTGTGCAACAGCAGGAAATACCAGGAGAACACCTTCACTCCTGCAGTGTCTCTCCAGTGCCCTCTGCTGAGAAAACTAAACATAGTACTCTCTGTGGAGGTACCTAAAGGAGTTCTTCCTATTATCACAGAGCATATATTGAAGGGTGAATTGAAGCTGAAAGGCAATCTATATATATAAAAGCCTAAGCGATTGGCCAACCGTTCAACCTTCGACTGGTAGCTATCATGTGCACCGACCACCAGGGGGCAGAAGCTCAATGCAGGAGCTGCTGAGCTGTGGTGACTTGGCAGCTGTGGTTCTCGGGTGATGAACCGGGAATCAGAGAGGAGGGAGCCAAATTCCGGGGTACGTCACCCGAGAACCACCCTCTCATGATCCGGGACCCCTTCAGGGATGTCGTAGAACCAGTTTAGACCCGATTCCTGCAGGCCAGGCCAAAGGACCCCACCAGTGCACAAATCCGTGCATCGGGCCTCTAGTAAAGTGATAACTAGCACAGTTAGATGTATTTGTAAAGGACAAATGTATTTGGAGAGCATGTATGGATATGCTGGCAAAAAGAATCCATTATCAAGATACATCTGTAATCCTATATAATAAAAGGCTAATATGCAAATAGACCGAATGATGGAACAACTGAACAACCGGTTGCTATGATGTGTGCTGACCACCAGGGAGGTGTGCGGAACATGGTGGGCGTTGGCAGCAGGCGACAGAGTGTGGAACATGGCGGTGTAGGCCTCAGCGGGATGGTGGAGCAGGTGAATGGGGGCGCCAGACCAAGACGGGGCACCGGTTGCTGTCATTGGGGTGAGCTTCTGGGGGTTACTGAAAATTCTTTGCATCCATGTGCCGCTGTCCTGCCCGGTGCTCGCACCTGCTGCCAGCAATGGCCCTGCTTGCCAGCCCCAATCTCTCAGCGCCGTCAGTGGGTGAAAGTGGTGCTGCCGGCCCTGATTGCCCCTAAGGGCTTCTCCACCTCCCCCTGCTCCTGAGGGGCAATCAGGGCAGCAGCCACCACTCGCACCTGCTGATGGCGCTGGCCCCAATTGCTCTGTGCCGTCAGTGGGTGCAAGTGGGGCTGGCACCGTCAGCGTATGGGAGAGGCAGTGGCAGCGGGAGCTGGAGCGGGGCTGCCAGCAGACAAGGGACTGGGGGCCGCGGTAGGAGGGGCCAGACAGGGGTGCAGAGAATGGGCCCAGACCTGCCTCTGTGCCTACCGCAGGCTCGTGACCCACAATTCCTTTTTTTTTAAATTCTAAAATAGAGTATTTATTTTTAAAAAATGTACTGAGTAGACTAAATAAATGAAAATAAACAAGATTTCCCCCTCCCCACCTAAAAAAAAGTCTTTTTAGATAAACAACCTCAATATTTCCAGATGAAATGGAGTACTGGCGGGGCTGCCTGAGGAGTCGGGAGGTGGCACTTCAGGGTTTGGTGCCGGTTCTTCCCCTTTAGGCTGGCAATGTCTTCATAACAGAGCGCTAACAGCAATGTTTCTGGGGTGGTTGGCCCGCTGTACCGTTGACAGTCTGACTATGGGTGAGTGACTGTCTTTGTCTGAAACACAGGAACACGGAGGGCAGCTCTGTGGTGGCTGGGAGGTGGCCTCGAAGAACACAGCTGTTCTGAGGTGAGGGGAACACCCAGGCCAGATCAGGCATCGCAGCTGTACCATGGAGGCTGCCTCCTGGGTGCTCAGTGGCTGTGGAAGGACTTCTCAGTGGCCCCTGGCTCCTAGATCTGATGGTGGATGTGTCCTTCATGCCCACTTGGGGAGAGACTGACCCTCAGCCAGCACCGGGGTGAGGTGGGTGGCATGTCCCTCAAATGGTCTCTTTTGGAACATGCACCACAAGGGTCCGGGTCCCACTGGTGTGGGCACTGAGGGAGGCCGCTGGGAAAGGGCCAGGAGTGTGGGCCCTGCAACAGCCGGCTATGTCCAAGGGCCCATCAACACTCTGAACTTGGATTTCCTCAAAAGCTCGGTACCCCATGTCTGGGCCCCATGCTGTCCTCCCCGCCGCCCTCCCCACCGCCAAGGCCTGCACTGCAGGGCTTGTCTAAGATGGGACTTGGGCTTCACTCTGCCCATGTGGACAGGGAGGGTGGTTGACACTTGCTGGGTTCCCTGGGTTCAAAGAGTCCCCCCAGCAGCCCCTCCTGCATGTCAGAATCCTGGGCCAGCCATCCCGTCCTCCCCTCAAGCCTCTGAGGCAGTTCCACCGTGACTTGCTGTTCACACAGGGAAAGTGAGGCTGCGAGGGGAAGGCCCAGCTGGAGGTGAGCTGTGAACCAGCCAGGGAAGGCTGCCAGCCTAACACTCCTGTCAGGTGGTCAGGGAAAACGCAGGGCCATCACCGCCGGTAACGGTAGTGCTTGAAGTGGAACCAGAGCTGGAAGATGCCATTCACGAACTGGCAACGAAAGTGGTGGCGATGTGAGTATTCCCACTCACGGTTGACGATCTTGAAGGTGATGTCCTCGTAGGGCGGCCCGGAATGGAAGCGCAGGGTGGCGAAGTCCTTGTTGTCGGGGCAGGCCTCCAGGAAGTACTGGGGGGTGGAGCGCTTGTCGATGAGGTCGAGGTAGAAGATGTTGAACTTGTAGCCTTGCACTATCTTGGGTGGTGGGTTGTCAAAGTCAGAATGTGTCTGGTTTTACTTGTTCCACTCGAAGCCCGTGTGCACACGGTTGAAGAAGCGTGGCTTGCGAGGCCGGTACTTGTCAGCCCACAGGTAGGCTTTGCCCGTCAGGGGCATCTCCACGCTGAACTGTGCTTCGTCCTGGCCCATACCCTCTTTGGCGCGCCGGAAGAAGATGTCCTCCGCACTCTCACTTGCATCGCCTGTGGGCGGAGGGAGGCACCACTGAGCTCGTTTCCGGCCCCCCCAGGTGGTGAGAGGGCAGCCTGAGCCTCCCCCTACTAGGCCTCTCACAGAAGAACTGAGGCTCAGGGTCAGGCACAGGGAGTGGCAGGCCCTGGCTCCCCATTGCCCTGCCTGCCCAGTCCCCCATCCTCCGCCCTCTATGCTCACTGTCCTCCCAGTGTGGGCACCGAGCATATGCATCCCGCCGAGCGGCCGGAGCGCCTGCGGTTAGAGACCGGCCAGGGGACCCCGGGCAGGGCCTTCCTGAGGCTGTTCCCCTTCTGTACCCAGGACAACAGGAGCTCAGGGGGCGAGGGGCCCCCTCAGTGAGTAGCATAAGGAGCTCACAGCAGGGCTGGGCACAGGATGTAAAACCAACCACTGCCCTGGCCTGTTGTGCTCAGTGGTTAGAGCATCAGCCTGCGCACTGAGGGGTTGTGGGTGCAATTTCCAGGCAAGAGCACATACCTTTTCGGTTGTAGGTTCAATCAATCCCCAACTCTGGGCAGGGAGCGTGTGGGAGGCAACCAATAGATGTTGTCTCTCACAACGTTTCTCTCTATTTCTCCCCTCGCCCTCCCTTTTACTCTCTTTAGAAAAAAAAAAAAAAAAATGAAAAAAATATCTC
>NW_005353325.1:2214691-2216778 GCF_000412655.1 Myotis brandtii | reverse complement strand
GGACGATGGCGGCGGCACAGGCACAAATATCCAGGGCCTGCGCCGGGGCTTTCCTCCGCCGCGGTGCGCCGGGCTGCCTGGTCCGAGCCTGAGCCGGGAGGTGAGAACCCATCCCGCCACCCTACCCGCGGGGACTCGAACGCCTTGTAACCAACCTCCCAGCTCCTGCAAACGTGATCCGTTGTCGGGAACTCGCCCGTCAGGCAGTGCCAGGGGCAGTCCCGCGTGGGTCCTCGTGCCTCAGGACAGGAGGCACCCAGAACTGTTAGTGGGGCCCACAATTCCTTTCAAGGTGCACGAATTTGTGCACTGGGCGCCTAGTGGACAAATAAATACAATTAAATCACACTTTTCAAATGGCAGCACAATAAAAGTATTTAGATATATTATTTTTCTATACTTTTAGAATTTTTAAAAATTGAGGTGTATCAAACATATAGTAAATCACACAAATCATAAATGTATATATATTTTTAGTTTTTACATATGTACACACATTTTCCCTGTTTTACAGCTGAGAACACTGAGACACAGAGAGAGTAATTTGCCCTTGGAGAATTGCACTTAATAAATGCTATTAAATATTAGATATTATTAGTAATGTAGAGGGATTAGTTAAGTTAAAGGGTTGTATAAGGATTGTGTGGTCCCAAGCAATCAATATATTTGTCAATCTCAGACAGACACCCCTCTTTCACACCAATTTTTTTAATTATTTCTAAATATATATTTTATTGATTTTACAGCAAAGAAGGGACAAGGGTAGAGAGTTAGAAACATCAATGAGAGAGAAGCATTGATCAGCTGCCTCCTGCACACCCCCTACTGGGGATGTGCCTGCAACCAAGGTACATGCCCTTGACCGGAATCGAACCTGGGACCCTTCAGTCCCCAGGTCGATGCTCTATCCAGTGAGCCAAACCGGCTAGGGCAACATCTAAATATATTTTATTGATTTTTTACAGAGAGGAAGGGAGAGGGATAGAGAGTTAGAAACATCAATGAGAGAGAAACATCGACCAGCTGCCTCCTGCACACTCCCCACTGGGGATGTGCCCACAACCAAGGTACATGCCCTTGACCAGAATTGAACCTGGGATCCTTCAGTCCGCAGGCCGATGCTCTATCCACTGAGCCAAACCGGTTAGGGCCACACCAATTTTGAAATCTATTTCTTATTGGAAAACTAAGAGAAGTCAGAAGATTTAGGTCCTGGTTCTCAATTACTTTCCTTAATACAATCTACTTTACAGAGCTATCCGGAAGGTAAAAATCAGCCTGCTCAGGGAAAGCACATTGTCAATTATAAAGCACTAGTATAATAGGTGTTCGATTTATCTTCTGCAGGGCTTCAGCAATTTAGAAGAGTGCTTCCAGCCCTTTTTGCAAAACTCCCTCATCCTTCCCGACCCCAAGAGTTTTTAATTAAGTACTTTTTCCGTTCAAGAGAAAAGTTTTCCGCCAGCTGAAAGCCCCAAGGCCAGGGTAAAGATGGAGGGCGGTCAATTACAGCCACTCCGACAGAATCCCGCTACTCAGGGAGGTTTAAGCAGCTGTATCTTCTGGTGTAAACAACATCTCAGGGGCGACCCACCTCCCCACCTGGCGCCCTCTTTGACTGGGATCCAGAGCACGCCGGGAATTGTAGTTTCCGAAGGCCCAGTTCAGTCAGCGCATGCGCTCCGAACTCCCTCTCCTCCCCCTCCCCGCCCTCGCCCCTGCCCCTGCCACTCCCGGATAAGGAAGTGGCCAGTGATGCCACGCGTTCTACGGGCCGTGGCCGTGGGCTTCTGGGAATTGTAGTCGCTGAGGGCAGACTCGGTCGGTAAGGAGACGTAGACTTCCTTGGGGTCCGCTACCGCAGTTGGCTCCCCACGGGAGCGGCGAGGTCAGTCCGCAGCTCTCCCCTCAGGGCGCTCCGCCCGAGGCTGAGAAGGCGCTTTCCTCCCCCCCGGCTTCCCCTCTGCGGCGCTGGATGCTCCTTGCCCCACATTCCATTCCCCTGCCCAGGTCCTCTCCCTCTCGGGTCCATCTCCGAAGCCCGGGGTTAGCGGGCGCTCGCCCTCGGGGAGAGACAGGGCCGCGAC
>NW_005353325.1:2192928-2214356 GCF_000412655.1 Myotis brandtii | reverse complement strand
CGGGCGGTGGGGACGGCTCCCGCCGCGGGACCGCCTCGCGTCGGCTGTCTCGCTCCTCGTCTTCTCCCGGCAAACCTTCCTGGCTGCTCCTCTTCGGGATGCTAGGCACAGTCCCGTCTTAATGTTAAATTAACTGAAAAAACCTTTTCTCTTAATTTTAATGCATCATTAACTTTCGCCAGTTCTCCGCCCTCTGCTCTTCCCCTCATTCATTTTGCCTCCTGACGTTCTAGACCCCAAGTTGCACGTTGTGGTCCGGAGGGCTCGCTCGCCTCACCTGCAGTTTGGTTTGGTTAGCGCAGGTTCTCAGGCTGGATTGGCGCTGGTCGTTGTTGGAAAAAACCTTTTCTCTTAATTTTAATGCATCATTAACTTTCGCCAGTTCTCCGCCCTCTGCTCTTCCCCTCATTCATTTTGCCTCCTGACGTTCTAGACCCCAAGTTGCACGTTGTGGTCCGGAGGGCTCGCTCGCCTCACCTGCAGTTTGGTTTGGTTAGCGCAGGTTTTCAGGCTGGATTGGCGCTCGTCGTTGTTGCTGTTGTGTGTGTGTGTGTGTGTGTTTTAATCTCATGCAAACCTGGCCAGCTTTTCTTGGGAACCACTCTGACGACGGCGTGGCCACCGTCAGCTGGACGCGAGGCGGAGGTCCCACCTCGACCGAGCCGGGGCACCGCAGCGACAGGGTCTTGTCCTGCGTCTGGGGCCGGCCGTCCTTCCCCGTCTCTGCCCGATCGCTGTTTGCTGACTTTCACGCTCTGTGTCCCGTCAGCTCTTCAGCTGCGGTGCGTTTCTGGTTCCTGTTCACAAACTTGTGGGCTTTTCCTGGATGTGGCCGGTGTGGCCTCCTCCCGTCTGTCCGTGTCTTTCGTGCAAGGCTGTGTTTCAGGGGAGCTGGGAGCAGCGCACACACCAGGTCGTCTTTACTAACAAAGTAAAGTGCGTGGGGCCAGGAATAATTCCTGAAGTCATTTTTCTGCGTGAGCTTGGAATGTATTTTTCAGAATATACATATATATGTGTGTATATATATGTATATATGTTTATATATGTATATGTATATATGTATATATGTATATTTAATTTTTTTGTTGTTGTTGTTGGGGGGAGAAGCAAATTGAGCTTCTAAGTGCTTTTTTCTCCTAAGCTAATTTTAAAATGAGTGGTGTTCTACTAGCTTGCAGTTACTGAGTTGATGATGGGGGTGAGGTCTGCGAGTTGGAGACCCGAGAACAGTTTTGGTAAACCTTACTGGGTTTTGTGGCTCGTAGAAAAGCCAGCCTTCTTAACCTGTGCTATAATTGAGATTTTACTGTTAGAAATAATAAATAGGAAGGTTCCTTTGTCAGCTTTTCTTGAGATCGTCTTATGTGGTTACATTGATCAGGTGATGAATGTTTTTATTATATCTTCTAACCCAACCTTTTAAAAAATGTTTCCTTAACTACTTATTTCCCGTAATGAGTGAGGTGTGTCATCTCTCTTGATGTGCATCAAGTTTTGATGCATATATCTAATAGACATTACTTTTCTCCTAATACTAAAAGATTCCCAGGTGGCACACTGTACATTTCCCTCCAGTTTTACTTGAAACACTGCACAATCCCCAACCAAACTGGCTGCAAGAAGAAAGGGAAAACATTTCGTGAGGGAAAGAAAAGATAAAAATACTACCTAAAATAGGAAGGCTTATCTTAGTAGTGGCTCATTGGTTTCAAGTATAAAGTGAATTTTAAACTAGTAATTTATTTATTTTTTATTTAAAAACATTTTTTATTTGATTTTTTTAGAGAGAGGAAGGGGGGGAAGAGAGAGAGAGAGAGAGAGAAACATTGATTTGTTCCACTTATTTATTTATACATTCATTGGTTGCTTGCAACCTTGGCATTTCAGGATGATGCTGTAACCAACTGAGCTGCCTGGGCCAGGGCCAATTGAAAATTTTAAATGAGTAAATTTAAAATCCTCTCAATATGAGCACTAATTAATTTAGATCAATTCAGTATGTTTGTGGCTCCTTTCTTAAAAGGTGGTTGCTGTCCATTAGAGTTTATTAACACTTAGTGCTTAAGGAAAATTCCCATGGTCCTTGCTCTTGAGGAGTTTGCACTCTCATTGGGAATGCGCTATGAAGTAATCTAATTATTTTTGCATTATTTAACCCAGTAACAAAATGAGAAGTACAAATAGTGCTAAAGAGAATAGTGGAAGAATAACCCAAAACTTAGCATTTCTTTTTGGAATGACGTTGTAAGAAGTATATTCTCTGTGTTAGCAACATTTTGTTTGGATTAATGTTAAATATATATGTTTTGTGACCACATTTTAATACAGGCAAAAAGTTCTTGAGCTTTCTAAAGAGCAGATTACATAAATGTAGTACATAAATGTAGTACATAAATGTAGTACAGTCTTTGGTGGGCCAGTCACTGTTTTTAGAACAATTTGCGGCTTTTAGCAGGGTAATTTACAAACATGAAAGTTTTTATTGTGGCATCCTCATTTGTTGTGTGACAAGAAATTTGAGAATACTGTTTTTTCATGGATGTTAGTAAAATAGAATGCTCCAAAGGTGACTTTTAAATCTATATTTTAAAATGATTTATTAGTACTTAGGACTTGCCTTTTGAGAGATTGGTTTGCAGAAATGAGACTCATTATTTTTCTCCCTTTAAGCAGAGCTAATGGCTCAACGGAAATTTGAGGAAATCAAGAAGGCTAATCAAGCTGCGGCCAAAAAACTTGTTGAAGAACACTTCAGCTCTTCCTCTGAAGAAGAAGGAGATGAAGATTTGGAAGGAAAACAGGGAAAAATAGTTGCTAATACATTTATAACTTACACTACACAGACAGGTACTGTATGATGTTTTAAATTTAGACCTTTTTGATATTACTGAAAATATATTCCTGGCTTTTAAAAAACACTTTTACTCCATGTGGAATAGTTTTTGCACCTTAAGAATGAGCATTTTTGTGTTGTAGAGTTGATGCTTGTACATTTTACTATTTGAGTTCTATACTGTATAATACTGGTCTTTCTGTAAAGCAGATGGGATGGCAGTGTCCCGTACAGCCTTAGAGGTTCTCCTGTGTGTTTAATTGGTATTTCATTAGAATGCTGGGAGGGAGATGCCAACGCTCTCTGTGGGATGAGTGGGGTCAAGTTGTTCCTGGTTATGATTTGATTGCATTTGAGGACTTTGAATCCATTAAATCTATTCACCGTTTTCTCTTTTTTTCTCCTGTTAAATGTGTCTTGAAGTCATTTTCATTTCATGACTCTATTTCTTTATATCTTACAACTTTTGACTTTCATACCATTTTTTAAAACAAAGTACTCAGGTTTGACATGTACAATCACATCACATGTTGTTTATATCTGGGTTGCTCTTCAAGTCATGTTTACCAGAGAGGGGACCAAAGTGGTGCTGCTATGGAGGATTTGGTACTAAGTGTAAAAATAGATTATTTTAAATGTGTTTTATACTTTCCACATTTTATACTTAAAGTCATTATTAGAAGCATTCTTTCATGAATTATCAACATTAGTTGCCTGAGTATATTGATGGCACATGAGGATAGGTACACATCGTCATATAGGTTTCCAAGGAATTTACCGTATCTGCTATGGAATTAAGATTAGGAGGCTTGACTAAGAAGTCTGGCTCAGCCAGGTAAAAGTTGA
The DNA here is from genome assembly GCF_000412655.1 of Myotis brandtii. Taxonomy (NCBI): domain Eukaryota; kingdom Metazoa; phylum Chordata; class Mammalia; order Chiroptera; family Vespertilionidae; genus Myotis; species Myotis brandtii. The sequence goes on along the minus strand of NW_005353325.1, from coordinate 2,210,674 downwards.
TAAAGAGTAACCTTAAGGTTAGCAGGTACTTACTTCTAGAGCAGCGGTCGGCAACCGGCGGTCCGTGAGGTCAGAAAGGTTGGTGACCGCTGTTCTAGAGGACTTCATAGAAAGTAACCTTAAGAAGGTTCCTGCTTCAAGAGGACTTCACTTAAACCATCCTAGATAGAGTTTAAGTAGGAAATTCAGTGGTGCAACTCAGTATTTCTTTGTAGTGTTTAGGAAACATTTATCATTTATAAGTTTTACTAATTTTTAATCGGGCTTTCATCTTCAAGTACTAAGACAGTTTTTCTTACTTTGTTTTGTGTCACATCCATAAATAATTTGATTCTTGTTCCTTTGTGTAAGTAAGGAAATTTGATCACTTAAGAACAGTATATGCCAGCATTCCCATCTCATGTTAGTGAATTGGACATCAGAACTTGATCAGAGAAGTTCATTCTTTTTCTCTGTGCACAGACTTTGTATTCTTTTGTGATTCTTCTCTCACATTTCAGACTTGCATGGTCAACTTCCTGATGGGTATCCCTATCTTACTTGCCATGGATGCATCAAGCATATGTTGAAAGATAGCATTTCTCCTCTTGTTTTCTTTATCTCAATTTGTAACACCACAGTTTTCCAAGTCACACACCAAAACCAGAAATCTGGGAGCAGGGATGGCACATACATGACATGAGTGTGTTTTATTCACTACCACTCCTCCCCTCTGCCCATGTCAGGCATCTCAACAAACACAGCATTCTTTCCTTCTTACTGTTGACATGAATATCGACTTTTAAAAGCAGCATAATTTAAATGTTATTAAGTCCTGCTGAGTTTTACTTCCTAAATTTCTTGAATCCACCCCTCTTCTCCCATATACTAGCATTGCCTTAATTCAGGCCCCTACAGCTATTTAATGTGTGAATTAAATCCACATAATAATTGCGAGGTAGATATTAATATTATTATTTTAAAGATGAGAAAAATGAGGTAGATACATTAGGTAACTTGCTCAAGGTCATTTTTTAATTTTTCTGCTATCACTGCCTCTTAACTGGTACTTTAGCTTTTAGTCTTAGCTGCCTTGTACTTACTTTTCTTTAGTTGCCAGGATGATGTTTTTAAAATGCATGACTTTAAATGCCATGTTATCCACCATGACATTTGGGCAGTATACTGTATTGTCACAGCCAAACTTTAATACAGTTTGTGAAGAAATCTTACAAATATAAGATTAGAATTTATTTTGTTAAAGCCTATTTCATCTTGTTCTCATTCTGTGTTAGCTGTTAAATTATATATAATTTAAAATGTTATACATTTGTTAAAGCCAGCTATGAGAAAAGCAAAATAAGCACATAGAATATGATTATTAAGTCTGCTTCTAAGGATACAATTGTATTTAATAATTTAACAATATTTTAAAGTTTTGGGATTGTTTTTATGTATATTTTGTTTACTGTCCTACATTATATTTATATTATGTAGAGCATGTTTTTGTAAGTCCTGTGTTTCCTGAGGTGATCTTAGAAAGTAAAGAATTATCCAAGCAACCTATTTATTTAATTTTTCTTTTTGGTAACTTAAATTTTGATTTGAACCATTTTATTGCCATAAGTTCCGTACTTATGATAGTTTATATGATTACTCAGTCAACCTCTATTGAACAGTCTTTATTGTACTAAAGGTATGTAGGTTTATTTCTCTTACACTAAAGTGACTCAGATCACTGTCCTTTTGGTCTCATGTGCGCTTTGGTTAATTTTTCTGCCTTTCATTTTGCTCTTACCTGTTATTTCTTGGCCCTTCCTGTGGTAATCCCTTGCTGCAACATAACAGTGATTAAGAGGGCTCATAGTGGTTAAGTGTCAAATTGAGATGACTTAATTGTTCTGTGCTTCAGTTTTCTCATCGGTAGAATGAAAATAAAAGTAGCTCATTTAACCCTACTGAATACTAATAGTGCAGTGCCTAGCAAATAAATGCTCAATAATTGCTTAAGAAAGTATAGTCTAATAATCTTTTAATAAGAAGTTCATGCTTCCTTTTTAAGCAGAAATAGTTATTATACTCTATACTATAATGACCTCAGGATATTTTTATTCAATAAGTTTTTATTAAAACAATGCTGTGTGTCACACACACGCAGACAAACATACATGTATGTGCTTATATTTAGGCTACATGGCTCTGTTGAGCTTTGACATTCAGTGTCTTTCACTTTGCTTTGATGTGCTTTCCCTTGTTACTCGCATCTTGCTGCTCTTGTCTATGGCTCTGCCCCTACCAGATTTGGTAAGCACTGTAACAACAATAAAAGCAAGTATGCTCTGAGAGGGCCAAGATACTGGTTTTGAATCAAATATATAAGATTTAACGCATGCACTTTGTGACCTTTTGGCAGCTCGCTGGTTGCTGTTTTTAAACTTCTAATTTTAAGCTATATTTTGAGCAATTGATACTGCTAGACATTTCTCACCTACTATGTAGTGCTATTAGCGAGTTTGTGTTATTTTCAGATGTTGCTTAACATGAAGTTTTCAATTTTTAAATTTCAAGATGGAGATGTATGTGAATTAGAGCGAACGAAACAGTATTTAAATGAAGCTTTTCAAGCAGGGGCTATGACATGCTTAATTTGTATTGCTTCAGTGAAGAGAAACCAGGCAGTAAGTTATTCTCCTTATCTATATTAATGGATCTCCCCAAAATATCTTACATTGCATTTATAATACTTAATCATTTATTATGTTTTTGCTTATTTTTGTTTAAAAATGCTTCATTTGAGGATTTTTATTTTTGTAAATCTGTAATTTTTAAAAAACTTCTAAATGAGCATCCAATATATTTAGCACTATTAATATAGTTGAAGCAAGTATCTTCAGTTTTAATGTTCATGTCATTGTGATAAAGCATTTTTAATATCTTTGTACTTTAGAGATTCTCACAAATACTGAAATGTTTAAATGGACTATATTTCATTACTTTTAGCAGGTTGAAAAAAAGATGCCTTCAAGGAAGTAGAACCTAGCAGTGACCATGGTTTATTTAGTGAGCTTTTCTTGTGTTGAAGCCATGGTGGAAAGTGACTGTTGTCATTGGGGAGAGATGGATTCAGACATAACTTATGTAGTACTTAGGGATGAGATGGCCGAAGGGTGAAGTTACATATATGTAAATTTAAAAGGGTGTTAATGGAGCAATTAAGGGGAAGTGATGACTATGATAGACTCAACATTTAGACCTTAGATTAATCCACAGCTATTACAGCAGTATTGTCTAGCAGTGGTTCTCAACCTTCCTAATGCTGCGGCCCTTTAATACAGTTCCTCATGTTGTGGTGATCCCCAATTTCATTGTTACAAATTGAACATAATTAAAGCATAGTGATTAATCACAACAACAATATGTAATTATATATGTGTTTTCCAGTAGTCTTAGGCGACCCCTGTGAAAAGGTCGTTTGACCCCCAAAGGGGTCGCGACCCACAGATTGAGATCCACTGGTCTAGAGGAAAAAAGGCCAAATAAAATGGTTTGATCACGTAGAGTGAATCAGAAACTTAACACATTGGATAGGATAGCATAGCAAATGCAGATACCTTTGGTGCTTGGAGTCATATCTGGTTGGTTTATTCTGATTTCAACTGCAATGGATGTATAGTCTCTGCATGTGGGTACAGTTCTACCTTAAACACTCTGTATGTGTATGGTTTGTTTGTTTTTTTAATGTTAATGCTTCCTCCTTGGGAACCAACTTGGCCAGTGCACGGGTGTAGTGCAGAATCACAGGGGAGTTAATCCCTCTTGGGCCAACGTTCCATCACAGGGAATTGGTAGATGAGTACCCCAACCTCCTCTCTGTTGGGGCTGGGGATAGTTCTAGGTATGTTTTAAATGGTTCTTCAGAGGGTCCCTAGCAGGACTGAACTTTGGTCCTTAGCTGTAATCAGCTCAACTGTTTACCATTCATTGGCATTTTTTCTTTTACCACCTTGTCCTCTCCTAACTCCCACATCCCAGTTCTTTTCTTAGTCGCTGATTGAGGAAGAACGCAACTAAAAAGTTGACTTTTTTAAAAAATGCTGTTGCCAGTTTATGCAATACACTACATGTCTGATTTTATTAAACAGTTGAGAAATGTTATAATGAAAGGAGAACTAATTTTTGTCAGTTATATTAAAGCATTGGTAGGTTTTAAAATTAATTACTTTTATTCCTTAAGCCTTTAAGGAATACTTGAAACACTGCACAAGGCTTTACTGTACTATATTAAAAGAAAAGGCTATGAAGTTACATATCAGTCAGTATGGCATGACTCCTTTTAAAAAATATGAAACACATTTTTAAAAATATTAGAGACGGGGGCGGGGGGAAGGAGATCTATGTAATACTTTCAACAATAAAGATTTTAAAAAATTAAAATTAGAAAAAAAGTATTAGAGTCTGACCAGAATGTTAGCAGTACAGTGGGGCCTTGACTTACCAGTTTAATTCGTTCTGTGACGGAGCTCATTAAGGAGTTCGTTAACTCAAATTACTCTGTCAACTCAAAGCAAAAAATTGGCCGAGAGAATCTTGTATCTCGGAAAAACTTGTTAGTCGGGACACTCGTAAGTCAAGGCCCCACTGTAGTTATTTCTAGTTGAATGAATCTGGATGGTTAATGATATTTTTCTTTAAAGAACATTGCATATGTTATTCTGGAAGGAAAAATTATATTTCTTTTTTTTAAGTATGTTTTTTAAAATTGATTTTGAGAGAGAGAGAGAGAAACATCGATTGGTTGCCTCTTGTATTCACCCCGACCAGGGATCGAACCCAAAGCTTTGGTATGTGCCCTGTCCGGAAATTGAACCTTTGACCTTTCTGAGCATGGGACGATGCTCAACAAACTAAGCCATACCAGTCAGGGCAAAATTATTTTTCTTAATCCGTAGTTTGCGCTTGAAAATAATTTACTGTGGTGCTTATTTTAAAGTATTTTTATGTAATTATCAAAGAAAAATAATCATTGTATATATGTTAATATCTGATACTTTTGTCTTAGGTTTGGAGTTGTTCAGGATGTTTCTGTATATTTCACATGCCCTGTATCCAGAAGTGGGCTAAAGACAGCCAGTTTCTGGTATCTTCTCTGACAGATGACGATTTCGGAAGGAGAGATTATCCCTGGCCTTGGTAATTTTTCTAATTTTGGAATATCAAGTTGTAAAATAAATTAAAATTTAGCTCATAAGTTGCTTTATTGGCAGTTTCAGTGTCCATGTTTGGCCTTCAGTTAGTCATTTCGTTTGTGAAGATATGGGGCTTGGTAATGGCTTTTATTTCCCACTAGTTAATAAACCATTATTCAGACTTTATTTTCCCCCTGCAAAACTTTCTTTTCTATAAGACTGTAATTCTTCATGATTCTGGTACTTCTCTCCCGGAGTTCATATTAGTATACATTAATATCACATTGTATAAGACTGTCATCTAACACATTTTGATCATAAGCTTTTCAATTTTATCCCCCAAATCTCTCAAAACTGTAGGTATATATTATTCAATATTATTATTTTTTTTCTACATTTACTTTATTAGATGGTTTATTCATGATTTGATCTTGAACTTCTGTAATATTTCCAGAAAGAGTTGGGGAATGAAAATTTTATAAATCTGCTAAATAAAGACAATAAAAAAATTTACTCACACTGGCAACCAAAAGGGTAGATTTACTGTCAAGATAATGACACAGAAATTTCAGGGTCTCTGTGTGGTCACATAATATTCACTTTTGTAACTAATTTTATGTTCTTTCTCTTAACAGTGGCCCATAGATTATGTAAGATTCAGGATTTAGAAAACCTGAATCCACATTAGACCTCTTGTTACCATAGCTGATATACGAGATTGAGCAAAAGTAGGTTTGCAGTTGTTCGTATGGAAAATAATGTACTAATAATTAATTCAATAATAAACTCTGTGTTTTGCATACTCAGAATTGTGAACTATTTTTGCCCCACCCTGTATTTATCAAATTGTGATAGAATGTAGTTTTTAAAAACATTTCAGATAGAATAGTTTCGTAAAAGTAATTCTTGGTCATTTGTGAGAGAGTGTATTCCCATGTTACCAATGAGGATATTAAAGTTAGTTGAAATAAAATGATGTGTTCAGACTTCTTTTACTCTTATATGGTGAAGCCAGGATCTAGCTATTTATGCTGTTTAATACATTAGCAACTTGCCACCTGTGGTTATTTACATTTTTTTAAAATTACCAAAGTTCTGTCCTTTCTCAGTTGTACGCATCAGCCACATTTCAAGTGCTCACTGGCCATATATGTTTAATAATTACTATATTGGACTTGGCAGGTATAGAACTGTTCCATTACCTCAGGAAATTATATTGGATAAAGCTGTTCTAGATGGTTGAAATTTATTTTAGTAAAATCTTGTTTTTCACTAATATAAAAATGGAGCAGAGTGCCTTACATAAAGCAAATTGAGTATACCATATTGCTAAGTGTATGTATATTCCTGTCTCTTGTATCACTTTTAAAAATGAAATTAACTTCTGTAATTCTTCTTTGTAGTCCAAAATGTAGGTTTGAGTACAAACGATCTGACACACCTAGTAGGTACTATTGCTATTGTGGAAAAGTAGAAGATCCACCTTTAGATCCGTGGCTTGTGCCTCATTCATGTGGCCAAGTATGTGAAAGAGAATTTAAACCTCCTTGCGGCCATAAATGTTTGCTCCTCTGTCATCCAGGTAAGTTATATATTACATTTGTAATTGTTTGTGGGTGGATATTACTTTGAGGCAAAAAAAAAAAAAATTGTGAAAGTTGAATTGAGAACTTAAGTTTATAGAAGGAAATATTGAAAGGGGATGTCTTTTGAAGTATAAGCAAGGAAAGCTTTAGAAATCAATAATAGGTATGGGAATCGAAAGTTATCTTTGACCTCTGATTTCCCCCCCTTTTATTGGATTCTAGGTCCCTGCCCTCCTTGTCCAAAGATGGTCACAACTACTTGTTACTGTAAGAAAGCAAAACCCATCCCTCGTAGATGCAGTGCCAAGGAATGGTCCTGTCAGCAGGCATGTGGGCGGAAGTTGCTTTGTGGACAACATAAATGTGAAAATCCTTGTCATGCAGGTGAAAGACCGTACCTTTTAGCCAAAGTGAAAGCAGTCTCTATTGCTTTATAATGTGTCTGTGCTAATTTGTAATTGTGATTTTAGGAAGTTGTCCGCCCTGTCCAAGAGTTAGTAGGCAAAAGTGTGTCTGTGGCAAACAAGTAACTGAAAGAAGCTGTGCAAGTCCACAGTGGCGCTGTGATCAAGTAAGTGTCCATGCATTTTGAGGGCGTGGGCATTAAAGAATACGGAAAGCATATCAGAAATGCTAATCAGGATTTAGCTCATTTGATTTAGTTGGATAAAATGAAAGGAAGAATAGTAACTTAAATGAATTATATTCACATTTTAGGAAACTTTTCCAATTTAATATTGTAATTTTTTTTCAAATTAACAACTATTTGTTGAATTTTGGATTCAATACATATATATGCTGTCTTTCTTGCTAGCTCTTTCTCCCTTCCTTTCCCCTCTCTTTAAACAACACCCCTCCTCACTTCTTGAGTTAATCCAATTGAGGAAGTAGAATTGATTTTATAGATTGTTTTTCCTATAATTGGCATGGTTTTAGTACCATTTGGAAATCTTTGGTGGATGGCCATATGAAGCTGTATATACTTTTTTCCTGTATTATATTTTAAAAATATACTCTTTGGTGCATAGGAATGTGTCTATAAACATGTATATGTATGTATGTGTATATAGTAGTATATGTGTATGTATGTGTGTGTATTTATGTATTTACTAGAGGCCCGACGCACAAAATTTGTGCAGGAGTAGGCCTTCCTTCCCCTGGCTGCCGGCACCAGCTTCCCTCTGGCACCCAGACCGGGGCACCAGCACCCGGGACCCAGGCTTCCCTCGCAGAGGGAGGCCCTGCCCACCCGCTGCAGCCTGCTGGTCAGTTGCAGCCTCGTTGGCTTGCCTCAGCCAACCCCGGCTGCGTCTGGAAGGTTGTCCGGAAGGACATCCAGTCTAATTAGCTCCATATTACACTTTATTATTATAGATATATGATACCTAAGAGAGAAAAACAAATTATGAGGAACATAAAAAAGTGGCTTGTGATTGAAAAATGGATTATGTACAAAGAAAAAATGGATTATGGATTATGTAATGTACAAAGTCTTTTTTGTTAACTTTTAAGTTTTTCACTAGTGCTTATTGCATTTTATTTTAGGTATGTGGGAAAACCTTGCCATGTGGTAATCATACATGTGAGCAAATTTGTCATGTTGGTGCTTGTGGAGAATGTCCTCGATCTGGGAAAAGATTCTGTCCATGTCAGAAGTCAAGTAAGACTATTTTTAAACCTTTAATGGGATATGATTATTTTTTATGCTAACTAGAGTACTTTCCTCATTAGATTTCTCTGTGAGTTCATAATGTAGTTTCAATAATTATACACATTTAATGTTAGATTTCTGTACATTTGGATGAGAAGACAGTATAACATGTTTTACCTCAGACTTTGGAATCAGGCATATCTGGCTTCAAATCCCACCTTCACGAACTCTAATTTTCTCATGTTAAATGGAGTCAATGATGGTACCGTCTTTGTAAGATGTGTGTGAGAATTAAATGATAAAATGCTCATAAAACAGTTAGTGTAGTGCCTAACATATAAAGGAAACCTAATAATTACAGGCTATTGTCATTATTGTGTATTGGGCTATAAGTGAATTTAGTTTTGGTTGCTTTGAGTTAAAGGCATGGAAGGGCTGTAGACTCTGTACCAATGCCAGCACACATGCTCATAAGATTATTGCCAGTACTTGTCATGTTTATGTCGAAGGTGAGTTTCATTATGTTTTTGAATCTACTTCTTTTCTTTTATCTGGTGAGGTTATTAAGAGCAAATTGTTTTTATAATTCTATATTGTGGAATTCTTCATAGAGGTTACATGACATTATTTCTTCAGATAAGTATTTCTGAAATAGCTTATAAATGTGCTTCTTGAAGTAACTTGTAATATGTCAAATTTTGTTTAACTTTACATTAACTTCACAAATATTAGGGATTATTTTTATTAAAGTTAATTTTTCTAATAGTTACATAGATGCAAAAATTCATAGTCTGAAAGGGCTGTCATTCTTTAGGGAGTCAAAAGAACATGGCATGTTGTTAGTGCTTCATAATAATGTGTGTTACTAGTAACATTAACTTTTTGTCTGCTTTTAGAGTTCTCTTTGCCTTGTACAGAAGATGTGCCAACTTGTGGAGATAGTTGTGACAAGTTACTTGAATGTGGAGTCCATAGATGTTCACAGCGTTGTCACCGAGGTCCTTGTGAAACATGTAGACAAGTTAGTCATCTCCTGTAATAATTAATTCTAAGAGCTCTCTGTTATGTGTGATGGGATTGTTCTGTAATTGTTTTCCATTACTTAGTTTTATAAATACCTATACGATGACCTGAATGAGTTTAGTGACCTAATGGGTATGGTGAAGAAGCATGAGAGGATGCCAGCAATCAAGTCCAAAAATCACCTTTTGTTTGATTTTGCTTGGTTAAAGTTTGAACTTCTTATTTTTATGGTCCAAAGTGAGGTTATTTGTTCCCAGTAGACATTCAAAGCAATGAAGAATTAGGCTTAGTGATGATGGAAAGAAATGAATGCTTAGGCTTAATTGAGACTTTTAAATTATATATATGTCACCTTGGTTATGACCATACTACCAAGTCAACAAATTAGCTTACAAGATAATCCAATTTTCTTGCTTTACTGAAATAAGATGTGCCCATGTCATGGTATAACCACATGTAATCGATTTTAATGTGTGGTATTGTTTAACTATTTAGTATTAAATTCCTACTAAATTTAATAATGAAAATTCATATGAAGTCTATTTTGGAACAAAGTAAGATACAAACAACTATTTTAGGAAATTCTGATTTAGCTTTGGTAAAGTCTTCCTTTCATACAAGTTTGCTCTTAAAGCTTTCCTCTTTCATTTTTTTCAAAAATTTATATGTGTGTGTGTGGTTTTATATATAACTCATTTCAGAGAGTAAGGGAGAGGGAGAGAGAGAGATAGAACATCAATGATGAGAGAGAATCATTGATCGGCTGCCTCCTGCACACCCACACTGGGGATCAAGCCCGAAACCTAGGTGTGTGCCTGACTGGGAATCAAACTGTGACCTCCTGGTTCATAGATTGACGCTCAGCCACTGAGCCACACTGACTGGGTTCCTTCATTTTTTAGTAATTATAAAAATTTGGCAAGGTGAAAAGAAATCATGTTAACAAAAGTTAGTTTTAATAGCATTTATTTGATTCTTCCAGGAAGTAGAAAAGCAGTGTCGCTGTGGAAAGCATACAAAACGAATGCCATGTCATAAACCTTATCTCTGTGAAACTAAGTGTGTTAAGATGCGTGACTGTCAGAAGCATCAGTGTAAGAGAAAGGTATGTGTAATAAGCTAGGGACATTGCTTTAAAAATTCTTTTGAATTTTTCCTCTGTAGGCCTATGATAAGCACCACCTTGACATGTTTCTCAAATATCCAAGCATATTCTATGCTTCCCATATGAAGTATTAATACATATTCTAGATTAATCCTAATGGTTTATATTAGTGGGAAATCTTACCAAGATTTTTAAATGACAAGAGACTTTTTAATCTCGTGTATTATTCTCTCAGCTTGTTTCTTAAGCGATTTTTGTTTCCTGACTTTAAAACATCATAGCAATGTTAAGAGTGATAGTTCATTTGCTGGTTTAATTTTTATTGTTCAAATCTTATTTATAGACACTTGGTTCAGTATATGGTCAACTGGAGTATTTTATTGAGTTTGTAGATTTGCAGTTTTTTTGGGGGGGGGTCCTCGTTATTATTATGAATTATACCTCTATCTCTGGTAAGATTCCTATTGAAATATAGTGATTTCAACTTTCTTTTGCTTAGTGTTAGCATGGTAAATCTTTTTCATTCTTTTTTAACCTATTTATACTTTATGTTTAAAATGGTTTTCTTATAGACAGCACTTAGATAATTGTGTTATCCTAGCAGAACAATCTTTGTTTTTTAATTTGGGTATAGATCACTTACATTTAATGTGATCTTTAATATGGTTGCATTTAAATATCATTTTACTATTTATTTCTTATTTGCTTATCTGTTTATTCCTTTTCTCTCTTTTTTCTTATTTCTATTTTATTGAGTGTTGCTCTTCAATGATTCTATTTTAATCCTTTATTTGATTCTTACACATTTTATACCCATGTATTTTATAACCCCCAAATATAATATGTTTATTTTTGATCTAACTAGTCAGGTATCTTTTAAAGAGATTGAAAAAATAAGAAAAAGTAGTCTTTTATAATTTACTAGATGCACGAAAATCGTGCAAGGTGCTCAGCCCTCGAAGCCACAGTGGCTTGCCTTGGCTCTCGCAGTCCCAGCTTTGTCCAGAAGGTCATAAGGATGTCCGAAAGGATGTCCAGAAGGTCATTTGGCTGTCCGGTCTAATTAGCAGATTATGCTTTTATTATTATAGATTATCAAACGTTATTTTTGGTGTTTTTCAGGTTTTTTTTATATTAGGTTTCTGTCTGCTTTCATTTTCTATCAGAAGGACTTCCTTTAACATTTTTTGTAGTGCTGGTCATTCTTTCAATTTTTGTAAAATATATTTAGCTTTTGTAAAATATCTTTAGTTTGTGAAAAATACTTATACTGTGGAATTCTAGTTTGAAAGTTTTTTTGCTCCACCCTCTTTTAATTTGCATTTTCCCAACAAAGTGTGTGTGCTATGATTATCTTTGTTTTTCTGTTTTCAATATATCTTTTTTTCCTTGGGCTATTTTTAAAAAACTTATTACCAGTTTTTAGCAATTTGTGGTATTCCTTGATATAGCTTTATTCATGTTTCATTAATTTTTTGTTGTTGAATTTCTTAGATCTGTAGGTTTATAGTTTTGATCAATTTTTTGAAATTTTCAGTTTTTATTTCTTCAAATGTTTTCCCCCTACCCATTGCCTTCTAGACTGCAATATGTATGTTATGCTACTTGAAGTCTCTCAGCTCACTGATGTTCCATTTATTAATTTTAGTTTTTAAAATTTGTGTTTTAGTTTATATGGCTTTGTCTTATACTGTGGAATTAATTTTCTTCTGCTTTGTCTAATCCTTTTTTTTATCACATCCTATGTTTATTCATCTCAGATATTATAGTTTTTCATTCCTGAGAGTTGGGTTTGGGTCTTATCTATATCTTCCATGTCTGTATATTTTGTCTGATTTCCTAGTTGTTTAAGGCAGGAGTATAAATCTGGTTGTTGTTTACTCCACCATGGTTGGAACAGAAGTGTCTAAAGGCTTATTCAAGTCATGGACCACAAAATTTCTTTTCGCACACTGCCACTAGCAAAGTGATAGGCACATAATCTTAGTAAATATTTGACTGATTTAGTGAACTATTTTGACTTTTAATTGCTTTTCAATAAAGTATATTTTGTTTTGAGCTATTTTTATATACTGAAACTTGTTCTTAAAGTAGGTTTCAATCCCAAGTTTAAGACAATTATAGTCTGCATTTTCTCTCCAAAGTTCGGATATATGAGAAGTCAAGGAGGGAATTAGAATAGCAAGGTGGAATATAAGTAGTTGCCTTTTGTTCATGAATGAAAATTGGGACAAGTCGTAGACGGGTGTATTTCTTACAAACAGATTGGAAATCAGGGAAGTTATAAAAGTTAGAAGCAAATAACCTAATCTCTGTTTTTCTCCTTTAGTTAATCTCTGATTCCATGGCTTAAAAATAATTGCTAAACTAATCTATACATTTAACTGTTTTTTTTTTTAACTAAATTTTTAGAATAATCAGACCAATTGTTTGCCTGAATTGACTATAAGATTTGACCAGATCTATTCCTTTGGTTAATGTTGCCAATCTCTGCATATATAAGTAGAAATGAAAATTATGGGAATGTTTTAAGTCATAGAATAATGTACTGAAATGCAAGAAAATTTATCTTGGATTTTGGTAAATTAGGACATTATTTAAACTTACAAGTTCTTAATATGGCATATCTACTTATCAGAAGAATGTTGATACTCTTCACTACTTTTATTCTTATATTGAAAAGAAGTACAGTATCTTTTGCTTTCCACAAGTTCTGTGAATACCTAGTAATGACATTTATATTATGCATGCTTTTTAGATGACCTATTATTTATATATTGCTTTCTCTTCAGTGTTGTCCTGGAAACTGTACACCTTGTGATCAAAACTGTGGACGGACTTTAGGATGTAGAAATCATAAGTGTCCATCTGTCTGCCACAGAGGTAAAATTTAACAGTAGCTGTACTTTCATGTTTGTATTTACATAGTGTTTTTAAAAAAGGTTGATAGAGAGCTTTCACATTTATTATCTTAGTTTGTCCTCTTAATAACTGAGAAGGTAGGGCAGTTGCCAAGATTGTGACTTTATGGAGAAGGAGATTAAAGTTAAGAGGGTTCAGTGACGTACGTACACAGGGAAAAACCTAGTAAACCAATATAGCCAAGATTTAAGCCCTGGTCTTCTGAATATAAAAGTTTTGTTATTTTATAACACCATGTTGTTTCCTTCCAATCTTCCCCACAGAATTTTTGAATTAATAAATATGTTCTTAGGTTTTTCAGTTTTACTTTGAATTTTAGACATTTTAATGGAATTAAGTTTAGTAAGGAATTGGATATATCCTAAGCCAGTAGTTCTTAAACTTTTTAGTCTCAAGACCTCTTTACACTCTGGGACCCAAAGAGCTTTTGTGAGTGTGGATTTTATCTGTTGATATTTATTATATTTTAAGTTGAAATAAAATGTAATAATATTTATTATTTTATTTAAAAATAATAAAGCCCCATTACTTCTTAATACAGTAACTTTTTTTGTGAAAAATAACTTTTCTGAAAAAAATTTAGTGAGAATGGTATTTTTTACATTTTTGCAAATGTCTTTACTGTCTAACTTAATAGGAGATGGCTGGAATTACAGACCCGCTTCTGCATTCAATCTCTTTTGATATCACTTGTCATATAGCTTCTGGAAAACTCTACTCTATATATGTGAGATCTTGCAGACCCTCTGAAGGAGTCTCAGGGGTGCCTAAGTTATTAGACATTAAAAACTGAGTTAACTTTACCCATTTGGAATATGTCAGTATGAAATGTAATTTACTAAACGATGGTATAAGGTAGTGGTAAGAGCATGGACTTAGGGTAAGAGGTCCTGGTTCAAGTCTGGACTCTGCCGCTTAGTGGCTTTATGACCTGGGACAAACTACTGTTTTCCTTTGGGATTATGTGCATGTTAGATATCTTAGTTAATGTCTTAATCCTCTCAGAGCTCTTACAAAGCATATGGCACTATTGTTGTTTACTATAATAAGGAAACTGACCAAGAGACTATTGGCCCAAGGTCATAGAACTAGTTGCAGGGTCAGGATGTGAATTCAGACTTTAATGATATTTCCATTATACCACATTGCCTCCCCATTAGGAAAAGTGACAGATTCCATTAACCCTGAAAAGGATCTTATTTCCTTTATAATCATATCATTGCCTCAAATTTAAATTTCATTAACATTCTCTGCATTAATCATTAATTTATTCAATAAGTTTTTTGCCTTGTCTACTAAGTACCAGGCACTGGGATTACAGGAGTGAACCATATTGACAAAGTGCCTGCTCTTATGGAACTTTTTTATTTTTACTTTCCCTCAGATAGAATACAAATAACTAATCAAATTCATATAGAATATGAGTGGTGCCACATATAGAAAGGAAATTAGAGTAAAATTTAAATGGTGACAGTGGGGATGGTATATACTATTTTATATAGTGTGATCAGGGGATGACTCTGAAAGGACGACATTTGAGAGAAGACCTGAGAAGTAAGAGATCTAGCCCTGTGGCAATAGGGGAGGGTAATGTTCCAGGCCAGAAAGCAGCGATTGCAGCAGCCCTGAGACAGGAGCACTTGAAGGAACTGAAGGAGCATGGAAGAGGTGCTCAAGGGCACAGATGGTAGGAGATTAGGTCAGAGAGATGGTGCGATAAAGATGGCTGGGGAAAGGAGAATATGTATAGAACATTGTAGACTATTTTTAAAAACACTGGCCTTTACTTTAAGTAGAAAAATCTGACTAGTCGAATGGCCATTAAAGAAATTGGATGTGTAGTTTAGAATTTTCTTACCAAGGAACACCAGTCCTACTTGATTTTTACACATAATTTTTTTTTTTTTAAATCCTCACCTGAGGACATGTTTTTGTTGATGTTTCTACTATTGATAGACATTTGGGTAGTTAAGTAAATTTTAACTTTCAGCCTTTTTTTCAGGGAGTTGCTATCCTTGCCCAGAAACTGTAGATGTGAAGTGCAATTGCGGTAGTACAAAGGTGACAGTACCCTGTGGCCGAGAACGTACCACAAGACCACCCAAGTGCAAAGAGCTGTGCAGGTTGGTAGGAAGCTTTGCACAAACTTATATTTGTGTCTTACCAACTTAAATTCATATTGATTTTTAATATTGTTAATATTTTTAATTTTGCTTTAATGTGTTAAAATACTAATATTCACAGTATATTCTTATTCTGTATAGAATCACAAGATATATAAATAGATGATTTCACTTTAAATATAATTCTTCAATGATCAAAAGTAATTTTAAAAATTGTACTTTATGATTTAGTCGCCCACCAACTTGCCATCATACAAGTCAAGAAAAACATCGCTGTCACTTTGGCTCTTGTCCTCCATGTCATCAACCTTGCCAAAAAGTGTTGGAGAAATGTGGTCACTTGTGTCCTGCTCCATGTCATGATCAAGCATTAATAAAGCAAACTGGCAGGGTAAGGAAACAATATTCTGACGAGACAGTGGATTGCTGTGAGTCATATTTTCTGAATTTCTCTTAGTCATTCAACAAGCAGTAAGTAAGTACTTATATGGTATTGAGCACTGATAGGAGCTGGAGTACAAAGTAACCAAGACTTGATCTTTTGTTTTAAGAAGTGTACAGTATAGAAAAGGAGAGAGACCAATAAACAAATATTTGCAAATATAGTGTGATAGTCATTTTATCTTCAAGATAGAGATAAATTTGGCAGTTTTTCTTCACATGTGTTTTATGGTTATAGGTATCTTTTGGTTTCCTCAAAGATTCAGTCACATTTTTAATATATTTATTGAGTCCTTACTATGTAAGCATTCTTCTCGGTGCTAGGGAGACAACAGTGAGCAAAAAAATGGAGATACCATTCAGCTGGTGGAAGGTAGAGTTTACAATTCTGTTTCTCATTCTCCCTTTGGCCTATGAGAAGTGAAGGAGGCTCTATTGCCTCTGTTCTGGCATTAAAACACTGGAGTCTGCCTCAGTTTTTAATATCAAATGTTTATGGAGAGGAACAAGCTGATAGAATGCAGATGGAATGGAATATTTCAGTAAACACAATTTGTTGATATTTTTGAAAAATATTCAACCTACTTGAGTGGAGGATACATGGAACAATTTTCTAAGATTCTTTTAATGGCCATGTGATTTTACCCCTCTGACTTAAAATTGTTATGCATTTTACTTGTAGCACCAGCCTACAGGCCCTTGGGAACAGCCTTCAGAGCCAGCATTTATTCAGGCTGCATTACCTTGTCCTCCATGTCAAGTTCCTATTCCTATGTAAGTATTAGAATTTTAACTTTAAAAAATACCTTTGACATAGTTCAAAGTGTATCTGGGAGAGGGAGAGAGAGAAACATTAATGATGAGAGAGCGTCATTGATCGACTGCCTCCCGCATACCCCACCCTGGGGATGGAGCACGCAACCCAGGCATGTGCACGACCAGGAAATCAAACCAAGCCCTCCTGGTTCATAGGTCGATGCTCAACCACTGAGCCATGCCGGCCAGGCTAAAGTATATCATAAGTCACCTTTTCCCATATTCTTTGTTCAATTCATCATTTTAGGCTTAGCATATAAGCTAGTTAGTTCTCTGTCTTTAGCTTCGTTCTTGTCCAAATGTATTTTGCGTACTGCTTAAAAACTTCCTCTAGGTTTCTTTTTTGAGTTTTCCCCTAGCTAGTTAGTGTTCGATGCCCTGCTTAGCTTTTATAGCAACTTGTGCTTACAGTTACAATAATATATCCAGTTTTCCTGACTGATTCCCATGCTAGTCTGTAAGCTCCTTGAGGACAAAGGAAAACCGGGTTTTATGTAAGACAAACTTAAAGGAGAGTGTTTGAGGGAAATACTGAAAATGAAAGGAAGTAGTGTCTTGGATTGGCCAGCAAATGACCTGTACTGAGTCAAACCTGGGGTAATAGGGAATCCTGGAATAGTTCATACTTCCAGCAGAGGTTATAGAATATAGGGGAAAAGGAAGCACAGAACTGGGAAGCAACATACAATTACAAAAGGGGCTGTTGTCTACAATTGAAGTTCCAAGTAGAATATTCGTATGTCTGTGTATTGGTCTTTTAAAGAGAGGGCTCTTGTTTTCTGTACTTTTCAAAGCCCTCACTCCTGTTTTGTCCTTGCACAACTTTCCTTTCAGTTTGAATAGCATGTATATATATATATATATTTTTTAATTAAATCTTTATTGTTCAGATTATTACATTTGTTTCTCTTTTT
>NW_005353325.1:2149579-2191684 GCF_000412655.1 Myotis brandtii | reverse complement strand
GTTATGGCTGCTCTCAGTCCCGTTCCCAGAGGCTCTGCTTCTCAGAACCCCAGCAACCGCTGCAAACCTCGGAGAGAAAGTTGCCCTCACGTTCCGACTGATGCCAGACAATCCCGCTTCTCCCGTTTGAGTCTGAGTCCCTAGAGACTCGCCCCGAACTGGAGCTCAGAGCCTGAGACTACCTCCCGATTGAAAACGACAACCGCGCCATCAGCCGCCAGTCGGCTCCACGCGCACCTCCGTACCTTTGTATTTTCCACACTGCGCCTCCTCTGAGCCTCGGTGTGCTGTTCTCTTTCCTTCTAGTTGAAGAATCTCTCCTCAGCCAGCCTTGCTGTGGTTCTGGGTGATGTCCGTTCTGTCTTTTAGTTGTATTTTTGAAGTGGTTGTTTGCGGCAGCAATCTCCGGTGTTTACCTATGCCGCCATCTTGGTTTCTCCCCTCCTCTGAATAGCATGTATATTTTTATGTATTGGTTGGCAATCAAGTTGGGAGGCAGAGTTTTAATTGGGAGCTATAGCCACTAATAGGGTGATTTTAATCTGTAGATTTATTAGAGGGGGGAGGTATAGTTAACAAAGAGGTTCTTTATGTACATATTCAACTAGTAATTATTAGAGACTATTCTTTTATTGAGGACTTGTATTTCATGAGAGACCAAGTTGTCTGTAGTATCTCTTACTAGATTTGAGTTATTAGGGATTATTAATAGCCTAAATTTTTCCTTTTGGGGAAACAGAAGAAGAGACATTTATATTTTGATTCATAGGCATTAAAATTGACATATCATAGTCAATTACCTTTGAATTCCTTAATCTGTTTTATAGGAAGACTATTTAACATACATGCTATCAGAGTAGTTTCACTGCCCTAAACATGCCCTATATCATGTTTATCCCTTACCTCCCTCCCCCTTGAATGCCTAGGAAACCACTGTTGTTGTTTTTTATTGTCTTTGTAGTTTTGACTTTTCCAGAATGTCATATAGTCAGAGTCATACAGTATGTAGTCTTTTCAGACTGGCTTCTTTCACTTAGAAATATGCATTTAAGGTTCTTCCAGGTCTTTTCATGGCTTCATAGCTCATTTCTTTTTATCACTGAATATTATTCTATTTTATGGATTGCCACAGTTTATCTCTTCACCTGTTGAAGGACACTTTTGTTGCTTCCAAGTTTTAGAAATTATGAATAAAGCTGCTGTAAACATTTATGTGCAGTTTTTTGAGTGGCCATAAGTTTTCAACTCATTTGGGAAAATATTTAGGAGTGCAATTGCTGCCTCATATGGTAAGCCTATGTTTATTCTGTAAGAAATTGTCAAACTGTATCACTTTGCATTCGCACCAGCAATGAATGAGAGCGCCCGTTGCTCTTCATCCTTGCTAGTATCTGGTATAGTCAGTGTTTTGAGTTTTAGCCATTATAGATGTGCTGTAGTATCTCATTTTAATTGGCAGTCCTCTAATGACATGATGTTGAGCATCTTTTCATGTGCTTATTTGCCATCTGTATGTCTTCTTTTATGATTTGTCTGTTTTCTGTTCATTAAAATCTTGTTCATTTTTTAAATATGTGTTTGCTTTCTTATTGTTGAGTTTTAAGAGTTCTTTTTATATTTTTGGATACAAGTCTTTACTGGGTATATGTTTTCCAAGTATTTTCTCCCAGTCTGTGGCTTGTCTTTTCATTTAATACTTTTAAATGTTTATAGAGAAGATGTTTTAGGTTTAATGAAGTCCATCCAACATTACCATTTTCTTTTATGGCTCATGCTGTTGATATTATATCTGAAAAGTCATGACCAAACTCAAAGTCACCCACATTTTCTCCTGTTTTATAGTTTCACATTTCACTTTTAGGTATGTTACCCATGTTGAGTTAACTCCTGTGAAAGGTGTAAGGTCTGTCTGGATTTTTTTCTGTTCCATGTCCCTTTGTTCCAGCACCAACCATTTGTTGAAAAGACTATTCTTTCTCCATTCAGTTGCCTTTCTCTGTTGTCAAAGATCAGTTGACCATATTTGTGTGGTGTATTTTGGGACTTTGTTCTGTTCCAGTATCTATTTGTCTATTCTTTCACCAAATACCATCTGCTTTGATCACTGTAGCTTTCTATAAGTCTTGAAGTTAGGTAGTGTCAGTCCTTTGACATCATTGTTCTTCAGTACTGGGTTACCTGTTCTGGGTCCTTTGTCTTTTCATATAGATCTTAGAATCACTGTGTTGATATCCACAGAATAGCATGTGTTGAATCTGCATGGAGTAGGGAAAAAGCAACATCTTAAAAATATTGCACTTTCCTATCAGTGAGCATGGAATGTATCTCCACTTATTTAGATTTATGATTTCTTTCATGAGTAATTTTCCTCATATGGATCTTGTATATATTTTGTTAGATTTATACCTAAGTATTTCTCCTTTTTTGTGTGCTAACATAAATGGTGGTATGTTTCATGTTTTTAATTTCCAATTGTTCGTTGCTAGTTTATAGAAAAGCAATTAGCTTTTGTATATTAACTTTGTATCTTGCGGTGTTTCTATAATCACTTATTTCCGTATGTGTTTATTTTTTACTCTTAATAAAACAAATAATAGAATTAGCATCTTTGCTTTGGGTGTTTTTTTTTTTTGAAGAATTTGTAATGTTTTTATTTCATTTTATTTTTTTCTTGCAGGCAGTGTCTTGGGAAGCACGAGGTGAGTTATAGGTACAAGTTTTGCTTGTTTGTTTTTAATATATTTTTATTGATTTCAGAGAAGAAGGGAGAGGGAGAGAGATAGAAACATCAATGCAAAGGATAACAGAGTTAGTTGTTTTGGAAACATGGGTCTTGGAGGTGTGTGTGTGTGAGTTGTGCTAATTTTTTTTTTTTTTTTTAAGGTGAGTCCACTACCATGTCATGCTGTAGGACCCTACTCTTGTAAGAGAGTTTGTGGACGAACCTTAGATTGTCAGAATCATATATGTATGAAAGAATGCCACAAAGTCACTGAAACTGAAGCCTGCATTGGCAAAAACAAGGTAATGTATAAACGCTTACATATCTCTGAATTTGCTTTCAAATATTTTTAAAACCTGACACATGATACATGATGCTCATAATTTTAATAAATTCCCAAACTTCAGTTGGAAGTAAATATCATCACAGATGTGTGTGTATGTGTGTGTGAAATTCAGTAAAAGCATTTTATAAGCATATGAAAAATTGACTCTAAAGAGATCTCTAAAAAATGTCATTTTATAAAGAAAAACAAATAGAGCCAATTAACTTTTAAATGATATTAAATTTTATTTTTTTAAAGTAATTCATGTTTTTTCTTAGGCTTCCATTTTATAGGGAATCATAATAGCAAGTGTGCTTAATGAGGAATAAGTAAAAAGTTTTAAGTTTCATACTTATTAAGTAACATTAAATGAACAAATATTTAAATTATTAATATGAATTGTGTTATTGAAAATTTCAATTGCATTGTTAGGTTTTTTGGTCTTTCTTTTGGTAATTGTAATGTATGACAGCATAAATATCCATAGTATTATTCTTGCTCATATGTAGACATAGATATAAATGAGTTATAATTTCCTCATTAGTCCATGCCTTGGTCCTCAATGAAAATGTAGTCATGATAAAATGAAAGGGTATTAGAATTATAAAATCAAAATAAATAATTTTAATGATTCAAAACTACTTTAAGGTATAGCTGCTATACAGCATTCCTCCTCGAGGTTTTCAGAACATCAAATGAGTCAGAAAAAAATTGTTTTAAGAGCTAATATGACAGTGACTGGAGAATTCTCTTTGACTATCCCACCATGGCTTCCTGGGCAGTGGATGTTGCAAAATATGGGTTATAAGTTATGTGCAATTTTTCTCAATTTAGCTACCAGTCCATTCATATCTCTCACTCAAGGAAGGCTACTGCAATTCAAGTGAGTGAAAATTACGTTATTTTAGGGTTAACTTTGCAATCACTCTAATTTATATATTAAACAAAATAACTCCAGAAACTTAAAAAAAATTTCTTACCTTACCTCAATTGTGACCCATTGGAGAAATACTCCTAGTATGTGTCTTGACCCAAATACCTATGGAATTTTTAATACAGTTTCAGCTTTCAGTTGTAGCACAGAGCCTACAACACAGCAGGTATTTAGTAAGTATTTATAGAATTGACTGGACTCAAAGTTCTTTGGCTTATCTGCTCTTCTCTGGTATCCTTGCCTGACCTTACCCACAGTCAGGTCCAGTGGAGGCTATTATATGCAGTGGCTCTGATTGTTACCATTAGCAACAGATATTCCTGTTGTCTAATTCATTGGTTATAATGAGTGGAACTGTGGTTGACAGGGAAACGTGTGAGGCTGGTGACAATTGAAATGGTGTGTATTTCCCAGGCAAATGTGGGACAGATATCTTTTGAAGTGCCTGCAAGAAGAAATTGAGTAATTGGGAAAGTTGTTTGTTTGGTTTTTTTTTTGGGGTGGGGGGGATCTATCACCAAAAATACAAAAAAATAAAAATATATGTAGATACATAATCATACCTACATATATTTCTATATAATTTTGTATGTTATAGACCCTTGCCACTCAGTGTTGTTTGCAGCCCAGCAACATTGGCATCAGCTGGAATCTTATTAGAAATGCAAAGTCTCAGGCCCCACTTCAGCATTTTAACAAGATTCCCCAGTGATTGATAATGCACAGAAATGTTTGCGAACACTGCTAAAAGCAGTGTGTGTGATGTGTCATGTTTCATTGATTTAAAAAAAACAAACGAATTTCATTATAATTATTAAACTTGCTAAGAGACTAGAATTTAATTATTCTAACCACTAAGAAGAAAGGATAATTCTGTAACATGATAGAGGTGCTGTTGCTGCAATGACAATCTATTACACTATATAAGTGTATCAAATTAACATCTTAACACCTTGAGTTTATACAATACCAATTATATTTCAATAAAATGAAAAAATTTCGTTTATTAGGATTAATACCCAAATGTTTATTCTGCATTTCTTCTCATCATCCCACTACTTAAAATTAGGATTGCTCTCCCTGGATTTCCAGAAAGTTGGATGAATTGAAGAAAGCTCATTTTAAAAGCTGATAATGAAAAATGTTGAATCTTTAAGACTTAGTATTCATATCTATAACTCTTTTATTTTATCTCAGTATGATATGTGAAATTCAACACTATCCTGTAATAAAAATCTTTAACCTTCTTTAGTAGACAGATACTACTTAAATTATTACTAGAGCAGAGAGGTGACTTGTTAAGTTACAATTTTACAATTGAGATAATATTTATTTGTACTAAATGTGATTTAGTTTTGCCTTATTGAAGTGCATTAAAAATAAATTAAACTGGTGGTCATTCTCCTTTTTTTCCCTATATGTGTTTTCCTTTAGCGAGATGAGATGACTATTGAATGTTTTTTTAGTTTGATGATGATCGTACTTGTTGGGTGTAAATGAATTGATAATGTCTTACTATGTATTTTTTTCTGCCAGGAAGTAATTTATGTTTTTATTAGAGACATTCAATGTATTCATGTCCATTTTAAAGGTGAGGCAGTTTGATTTAATCAGGTTTGTAGACATAGAAATCTTTGTGAATAATGGTCATATTGATAATCTTACTATTCTTCATTTTGAATAATTTTAAGCTGTATTTCTAAGAGCTGCAGAAGTACTTTGTTTTAGTGGGATATGTAAATTTTATAACTACTGTATAGAAATGTTAGACTTCTGTACGTAGGTGGTTTATTTCCTTTCAATTTGGCAGGCTGGCCCCGAGTGCCTTCAGTGTGAAGAAGGGTGCTCTAAATCACGGCCAGTGGGTTGTCCTCATCCATGTGTTTTGCCATGCCACCCTGGAGAATGTCCTCCTTGTGTTCAGATGCTTAGAATAAAATGTCACTGCAAGATCACAACCCTATATGTGGAATGTAGGTAAGAAGACTGAAGAAATATTGTTGTTCTACTAAAATTATTTTCATGATATCTTTTTATAATTCAGAACTCTTCGTATGTAATATACGGTAAGGAATATTTTTCAGTGGTGGTCCTGAGACTCTAGAGACCTAGATTTTCCCTAGTGACCTGGCGGCAATGTAGACTATTTACCTTTTAGATACTTTATCCTTTTTTAACCAGGGCATTTCTGAGTTTTTTCATTTGGGGATTCTATAAGATTTGTTAGGAAAAGAATTATATGACTGCTTTAAAAAAAAGAAAAAAGGAGAAGCATTCCTATAAATAAACAGCTTGTTCAAATAACAGTGTCAAACTAGAATTTCATTGGATCAAAAATTGATTTACGCATAATTACTTAAGTGTAATTTTTAAATTGTAGATTTAAAAGGTACAGTTTTGTTTATTACAGATGTCACTGTTATGGCATTTATTATACAAGGATGTGACCTTTATGTTTTCCTTACTTAAAAAAATGCAAGTTAATTATGGTCTAACTCAATGAGCTTCATTTCATCCATGTCTATAAAATGGGCTTTTTTTTTTTTTTTAAATATATTTTATTGATTTTTTACAGAGAGAGGAAGGGAGAGGGATAGAGAGTTAGAAAAATCAATGAGGGAGAAGCATCGATCAGCTGCCTCCTGCACGCCCCCTACTGGGGATGTGCCTGCAGCCAAGGTACATGCCCTTGACCGGAATCGAACCTGGGACCCTTGAGTCCGCAGGCCGACGCTCTATCCACTGAGCCAAACCGGTTAGGGCTAAAATGGGCTTTTTAAAAGTCTGATTTACTCAAAGTTAAATTTGGGAATATAATTTTATTTCTGATTTTTTTTTAGCATAAATGCTTTTTGAAAAATGCCTGTAAATTTGTTTTTGTCACTTACACTCTAGATTCATGCTTTGTAAAAGTCAGAATTATTTTGTTGAAATTTAAAAAATAAAATAACATACTACAATTTTTAGCTTTAGAAGTTTTGTAGGGGGAGTTAAGAGGGCAATTTTGCTTTATTAATGGGTGATACTGACAAAAAGGGATTGTTTTCTGTGGTCTTGCAGGGTCCTACATTTTCTTCTCTTCTTTTTCTCTTCATCGTGTAGTCTTCAAAAGGTGACTTTCCCTGTTTACCTTCAGTTCATGGCTCCTTGATTGTTGTGCACTTTTCCAAATCTCTTCCCTGTAGTTAGTGCTCTGATTACCAAGACTTTTTTAGTGCTCTTACACTGAGGGTTGACTTTCTTTTTCTGGAGTGATGTTAGCTCCCTGTCTCTTCTGTTCAGTTTTTCCAGAACTTCACTGACTTCTTGAAAAGATTTCCTATGGGAGCTTGAGAAATAGCTCTGCTAGGAATTGATACTTACTTTTCTACTTACAGGTAATTTGAAGCTTGTAGATATTTCTGTCTTCTAGTTATGCCAAGGTCATGGGATTTGAATGATTTTGTTATTAATGAGCTGAATGGTTTTTTGGGGAATGTGTGGATACATTTGAATTGAGATGGCTTTCATCATCTCAGCTATCCAGAGTTCCTTTTTCCCTTTCTTGAATACATATTTAAAATATATGTTTTTATACAGAATTCCTTAGTCTCGGTATTTTGATTATTTTATTTGCTCTAATTCAACTAATTATTTTATAAGTCATCTTTTCCTTTTAGTCCTTTTCTGCTTCATGTGTATTTCTTCTATGGAAATTAAGTATAAAAGATACAGACCTTGAAAAGTAGGTAATTTTTCCTAATTTATAGAGTAACAGGAACAATATGATTTTAATCCTTAAGTTCAGAGGTGAGCACCATACTTTAAGAATGAAAATATATAATGTTTAGTAGAACTAGCATAAAAACTCTGATAGGAAATGAAATTTTGCCAAGAAAATTGTGTATGTTAGAGTACATTTATAGATAATTTGATATTAAGATTACAATTTTGACATTAGTGAGGCTAACCTTATGCTATAATTTGGCAATTATGTCTAGTAAAAGGAAATAGAAAAAGCAGGAAAAGAAAGAATTTAAAAAAAGAAGAAAAAGCAATCTTGGGCAATAGGTATAGTAGGGATTTTTAGATGTCACTAGTTACTGACTCATGTAGTATCTCTTCTGATTCTATTCAATTCCCTATTAGAAAGTGGTTTTATTCCTTGGTGTTTATGACTATTTCTGAATTACCTATTGAGTCATATAAAAGCACAGACTGATCTAAAATGATGTAATCTAAAATGAATCAATTTCTAACATTAATAGCCTATCTAAAAACAACTGAAAGGCTTTCATAATAAGCTTACATTTCCCACTGAATAGCTTAACTTTCTTAATTTGAAGTAACATATTAAATGACTAGTTTTTAATTATATAAAGGCTTTAAGAATTTTAATTATGAATAATGATCAAACTATAGGGAAAGATAGTACAGGAACTTTTAAAGAGAGGCCAGATACAGTGATATTTCATGTGTGTTTTGTGCTTCCTTCTTGCAGTGATTGCCCTTTTGGCATTTAATTTGTTGGTAGTTGATGAAGGGCTGGAAAATTTGATTTATTGGAACAGTAAAATAATTGAGAGATAATTGTTAAAGAAACAATTAAAATAGGTCTCAAGAAAAAATAAGAAAGATGATTTTATAGACATGTTTGAAATTGTGAGTTGTTTTTGGAAAATATGCTATGAAATGGACTTGGTTTGAATGTCACCAAATCTTACTCTCTTATTTTTAGAAAAATAACAACAGCTGACGTAAATGAAAAGAACCGCCTCAGTTGTTGCAAAGATCAGTGTCCTAAAGAGGTAAGCTTTAATAGAATCTTTTAAATTGTATTTTTGGGGCATTGTTTTTCTTGGATTTTCTCTTTTCTTGTTTGGACATCCTATTTCAGGATTTTTCTGGACCCACTAAAAATGTGGGTCCAGAAATAAAAATGTGATGTTTGTAAAAATGTAATACATATGAGTAGGGTAGATGCACATCCCTTTATGAAATTTGGGGAGTATGAGGTCTAGGATGACCCTTTGAAGATTTTTTTAAGTAGTTTTAAAGATAGCTTATATACTTTATGCAATAAGGTATTCAACCTAATCCTTACCTCCCATGTGATTCAGACTTAAAATATAAATATATCAAAAACTGTGTGGGTCTTAGGCAGTTAGAGAATAAGTTCATAGTAGGTTATTTTAAAAAGACATGTATGTTTGTGTATGAACTTTAAAATTCATTATTATTTTGATTTAGTATAAAGCATTCATATATAAAGTTTTTAAAAATTCAGATGTTTGTGCATTATATTTGAACTACAAGTATCGAAAGTGGTTCCAAAAAATTGTTCAGAGTAAAATGGTAAAATCTCACTATTGATTTATCCTGGCAATAATGTGAGAAACCAAGGTTATCCATCTGTATTGGGCCAATCTAAAAGTCAACATTCTCCTTTTTGTTGTTGTTGGAGCTAGGGCAGTGACAGTTATTTGATTTGCAAAGGTGGGATTTATAAAGGAAGCCTTTTGACTTATGGATGTACTAATAGTACCTCTTTTCTTTTAATGCTTGATCAGGAAGAGAAGGCAACATAGTTTTAAATATAGTAGTCTCTTTGACTAAATAAAACAAATCAGTGCATGATATGCCATTTTGTTAACTAAAACTTTGGATACTTTTAACTAAAACTTTGGATACTTTTTATGGATTTTTGTTCAAGAACTAGGATTTGACAGTTTCAGAATTTATACAAAATTATAAAATATGAGACCATTTCAAGCATTAAATGATTATTTTAATAATCCTGTCTTTGTTAATATGAGTAAAACTAGAGGCATGAGTTATTTCAAATTTAATTTTCTGAATTTTTCAATCCCAAGTTTTTCTTGTTAAAATATATTTTCTTCTGTCCAAATTCAGATTTGGGGTAATAAGTAGTTGAGAATGTAACTGCTTTATTTTGGTTTTATTTTAGCTTCCTTGTGGTCATAGGTGCAAAGAGATGTGCCACCCTGGCGAATGTCCTTTTAATTGCAACCAGAAGGTAAAACTTAGATGTCCTTGTAAAAGAATTAAAAAGGTAAATATTTTAAGTTATTGAAAATTCTTTTCTATGTACATATTTTTGTCTGTGTTTGGTAGTTCTTTGGCTTTATTTTTGCTTTTTAATTTTAAGGTCTTGTTTCTTAGAATTTTTATTATTATTATCCCATCTATTTCTGTAAATGCTTGTTTTAAAAATCAGCTTTGTTTGGCAATTTAGTTTTTTGCAATTTAATAGTAAAAGATTGTTTTATGTTGGAACCAAGGTCAGTGTCCTTTTTTTGGATAGAATCAGCTTTGCCCAGGGAACACAATGAGTAATAAAGCGAGTGTCATGGTTTAAGAAATGGTCTGGAATTAACCTTTGTTGCTCTTAAGAAACTTTTTTTGCCATCAGTATTATGTTTTGAAAATGCCTTAAAAAGGACCTCACATGCACAGCCTTATAAAACTATAAAATAGTATTCAAACTTGTAGAGACCTAATTTTAATGTAAAATAGTAGTAACAGAGGAATAAGAGGGCAAAAACTAACGATTGGAAAGCTCAATCGCAACAGATTACATAACGCTGGGCAAAACTGAAGACAGAGTCTGAATTCTCAGATGCCAGTGGCTGAAGGGTCTTTTTCCAGTTCTTTTCCTTGACTTTCCTGCTGACACTGTTGACTCCTTTGAAGCTTTCTTCTTTCTTGACCTCTGGTTTTTCCCTGTCTCAGTTATAGTTGACTCCCTTTTGTCTTCATATTTCTATGGTCATTTCCTTTAGGTAGGCTCCTTTTTTCTTCTTCTTTAAATTCACTCTTTTATTTACCCATTCAACAAATATTTATTTAGAATCTTTTGCTTTTATTAAGGTTCTCTTCATTTGTTTTCACAGCTCCTACTATTATTATTTGGGGTAGATAACTTCTGAATTTAAATGTATAGGCTTGACCTCTTCTGGAGTTGAATTTCCTAAGTTTTAGTTGTTTAAAGTGAATCACCTTTACATGAAAATCAACACTTAAGTCAAGCCACTTTTAACCTGGGCCGTCTATCAGGTTTTCTCTCAAATCTCATGTAATTGTCCAGGTGCAGTTTGCCACCCATTAGAACATCGGCAACAGCTTGCTCTTGGACTTTGACAACAGCTTCATGATGGATTTTCTTGCCTCTAATCATAGCACCTCTCCTATCTATGTTCTTCATTGGTTCTTCATGCATTGTGGTGAAAAATATGCATTTATAAGAAATGTGTATATACATAGACTCGACATACAAGAGAATCTATGATGTTACTTTGCCTATTTGTCCAGTCTCATCCTATAGCACTCTGTGAATCTGTTATTTTTAAGTGTCCTAACATACATGCTGTACACCCCTTTAGCCTGTGTGTGTGTGTGTGTGTGTGTATGTATGTGTGTGTGTGTATGTGCATACATATATTCCTTCTTTTGTGTAAAATACAATGTATTTTTCCCTTACCATTTGCTTGTGAGAATCCTGCTAATACTCAGTGTGAACATTTCCTTGTTAGGGAAGGTCTTTCTTCCCTAACTCCCTTGGGAAGACTTAGGTGCTCCTTCCTCTGCTTTCTTTGTATTGGATGCTATAGAGTTTTCTCAAGAGCTTCGTGATTCTAGGCACATCTGTAACTTTGTTTCCTCATCTGTGAAATAGAGTTTATACATAGATTTACTGAAAGGAATAAAAGTAATGCTTATATAGCATTTAGCACAATGACTGCGATGTTTCTCATAACATTGGAGTATGTTTAATATCATAGCAGTAGCTTCTAATAGTAGCTACTATTATTATTTTTAGTTTAGCACTTATTATTAAGCTCTTTTCCTTACGTATATCCCCTGTTCATAACAAAACACTTGGCATGTAATAGGCACTCTATAAGTACATCTTGAATGAGAAAAGATAAGATCTTTCTTTCAGGCTTATACCCTTAATGTCCACAAACACACACATTTAATTTTTTGTCTTTAATGTTTGGTCATCATATTTTTTCTTTTTCTGGA
The DNA here is from genome assembly GCF_000412655.1 of Myotis brandtii. Classification (NCBI taxonomy): domain Eukaryota; kingdom Metazoa; phylum Chordata; class Mammalia; order Chiroptera; family Vespertilionidae; genus Myotis; species Myotis brandtii. Next base: position 2,179,678 of record NW_005353325.1, on the reverse strand, counting down.
CTATCCTTAGAGGACAAGACTGTTTATCACTAACATCAGCCAAAAGTGAAGAACTAAAGGGAAAAACCTTCTAAGTAATAAAATTTCATTCTATAAAGTGCTTTCATTAAAGTATATGCACTTTGTTCATAGGAATTGGTGATCTTATTTCTTAACTGTGGTAGATTTGAACTAAAAAACTAGAATCTGAGAGTGTGATGCGAGAGGAAAAATTGATACAAATATAGGTACCCTTTGAGCAAAAGTGACATCTGACAGCAAGAAACAGGGATAAATAAAAGGTTTATGAAAGATCTATAAAATCAAAGTCTCAGAGTAGCCTATATAATAAAAGCCTAATATACTAAGTGTCTCGTCGTCTGGTCATCTGTTCAACCAATCAAAGTGTAATACGCTAAGGATATGCTAAGGTCGCTCAACCGCTCACTATGACGTGCACTGACCACCAGGGGGTAGACGCTCCGACTGGTAGGTTAGCTTATTGCTGGGGTCTGGCAGGTAGGGACTGAGCGAGACAATCTGGACAAGCCTAGAGCCCTCCCGTAGTCTCTCCCTGGCTGGCCAACCTCCCGAGTTCCTCCCTGGCCCCAGTCGTGCACCAGTGGGGTCCCTCGGCCTGGCCTGTGCCCTCTCACAATCCGGGACCCCTCAGGGGATCTCAGAGAGCCCGTTTAGGCCCCATCCCGCAAACCAGGCTGAGGGACCCCACTGGTGCATGAATTCGTGCACCGGGCCTCTAGTTTAAAATAAGGACCACTTAATTCATTATAGCATAGTACACAAATTGATCATAGTATTGATATCAAGTCATTAAGATCCTCCTTTATTTCATTAAGGAGGCAGTGAAGTGCAAATACAAACTGTAGAAAGATTTTCATTTAAACTGAACAAAGGTTTACTAGTTAAGAGAAAAATTTGTAGCTCTTTAGAAAACTCTAGAATTACATTGAGTTGGTAGCCACTAGCCACATGTGGCTATTTAAGTTTGAATGTTAATGAATTAACAGTAAATAGTATTAAACGTTCATTTCCTCCTTTCATTAGACACATTTTGAATGCTCAGTAGCCACATGTGGTTAGTGCTACTCAATTGGGTAGTTAGTGCAGATTTAGAATATTTCCAGCATCTCAGAAAGCCGCTGGATGGACTGCTCTGGAGCATTTTATTACCTGGAAGCTTTACTAGATTAACAAGAAACAATAAAGAAAAACTGACGTTTCTCAGTAGCTGTACTTAGTAAGTGGATGATTTTAATTTTATGGTATTTGCTTTTTTTGTATTTAAGGGAAAATAAAGTAAATAATCACTCTTTGAACCAAGAGATTTGATACTTGCAACCATATCAAATTATTAAATATTAATGAACATGACTTAAATAATTGGCATAACCTTTAGCTCTTAGGGAAATTTTGCTTTCTTATGACATAGAGTTAGAAGGGAAAAATCTTAAAATCTGAAATGTAAAAATTTTCATTTGTTAGGAATTTCAGTGCAACAAAGTACGTGAAAATCAGATTTCAATAGAATGTGACGCAACATGCAAGGAAATGAAGCGGAAAGCCTCTGAGGTACTGTCACATTAGCAGTAAATATAATTTTCAAAGTGCTAATGGCCTTTCCCTGTTTATTTTGTGCATTTCTTTATGTGCTTATTGCGAATGACTGGAAAGCTCATCTTTTTTGTTTTTATAATTAAAACCTGGTTTTATAGGCCTACTTTGAATCTTCAGGTGTGCTTTTTATTGTCTAATGTGTACTAGATTTTCCATTCTCTTAACCAGTTAGAGTATGTGCTCTGGGACACGGTTGTTCATCTTAATGTTAGTGTAAACCTCCTGAAAATTAGGTTAAAATAATATAAAGATAAGGTTTTAGGATTCTTTGCTGTGTGGGTTACCTCTTACGTCATTTATTCTTGCACTCAACCCAGTCCATGAGTGAACCGTTGATTTTGTTTGAAAGTCAGGTTTCCCTTCAAGACATTTAAAGTAAATGATTGATTATAACTCCAGAAAGAGAGTGGTATTGAATAATTTTGACTATAGCTTGTTACTATGATTACTCTAAAGAAAAAAAAAAACAACCCATTTTAAAAGCATTTCAATTAATACTATTGTAGCTCTTTGAATTGTGATCTAATATCTGTTATAGTTAAATTGAAGTGTTTATAGAAGGTATTACATTCCATCTCTCCTCACCCCCAGTCTGTTAGACAGTATCTTGGTAACACTTTTCACTATAATATTTACATTTCTTTTAACTGCCAGTGTAAAGCCTCCAAAAGTCATTATGGGTTTGTGGAGCCTCAGTGAGATGATGCTAACATTCCGTATAGAATTTGAAAATTACAATGTGTTACTTTACTTTTAAATGTCTGTAAACAGATAAAAGAAGCAGAAGCCAAAGCTGCTCTGGAAGAGGAAAAACGAAGACAACAGGTAACTGAACAGAACACCCAGAGTTGTGTTTCTTTGCATCATTGTTAGTTTTTATTCAAATACAAAGTATATTCCAGGTACAAACCAGGGGCTAGTCAACTCTATTCGGGACTGAAAATAATATAGTGCATACATTAAAGCAAGCCATTCACTTACTTTAATCCAGGTACACTGTACCTCTGAAGAAGCACAGGATCTCGTATATTCCCAGATATTTTATATATTCCCAATGTTCTTCCTTTGCCTCCTTGCCAATTTCATCCATTCACCAGCCAGAGTTTTAACTCATCTTTTAGTCTCGGGGGAAAGGGTTAGGGTGCAGTGCCATCCATTTTAAGGCATTTCCTGGAGCCCATGTCTTCGCTCATCTAAAATTATTTGAGTTCTGTTTTACTGAGTTGTAGATTATGTGTAGCAAATAAGTCTTAACCATAACATTTGTGTTAATAATACATTTTCCTATGTCCCCATTAGATTCTTATATAAATAAATAAATAAATATATACATATCTATCTATATATACATATCTATATCTAGATAGATAGATAGATAGATAGATAGATAGATAGATAGATAGATTTCAGAGATGAAGGGAGAGGGAAAGAGATAGAAACATCAATTATGAAAGAGAATCATTGATCGGCTGCCTCCTGCACACCCTCTACTGGGGATCGAGCCTGCAACCCAGGCATGTGCCCTTGACTGGAATCGAACCTGGGACCCTTTAGTCAGCAGGCCAACACTCTATCCACTGAGCCAAACCAGCTAGGACCCCATAGATTCTTAAAAGTAGGATTATTATCTGTTTTTTTTGTTATTACCTAGATAACAAATTCATTCCTGATACCTCCAGTTTGTTCAAATACTATATTGATCATATACTGCAAAGAGTGGTTTAACTTTCTTATAGTGACATGTAATTATTTGTTAATTTGCATTTTGGGATGCTTTATACTTACCAAGCAGGGTACAGTATATGTTAAAATGCTGCTTTTATGAATGAGGAAATTAAAACTTGCATGACTTGAGGGAGGACATTAGAAATAATTTATGTGGCAAATAAAAATGAGACAAAATGGCCGAACCGGTTTTGCTCAGTGGATAGAGCGTCGGCCTGCGGACTCAAGGGTCCCGGGTTCGATTCCGGCAAGGGCATGTACCTTGGTTGCGGGCACATCCCCACTGGGGGGCGTGCAGGAGGCAGCTGATCGACGTTTCTCTCTCATCGATGTTTCTAGCTCTCTATCCCTCTCCCTTCCTCTCTGTAAAAAGTCAATAAAATATATTTTTTAAAAAAAATGGGACAAAATGACCTATGATATTTTATGGTTCTGTAAAGTTGATTTGCCTAATATCCCAAAATAAGTTGTCAGAGGTAATGCAGTAAAACATGTTGGCTGAATTCCTGGGAGATTAAATTATTAAGACTAGGTTAGGGTATCCCTCACCTTTTTATAAACCATTATGGACGGTGATTTCAAATATATTCCCTATTTACTGACCTTTTAAATAGAGTATATAGAACATAATTTAAACTATATGCGTTGTCTGTGGATCATCATTAAAGCATCAATTATTTTACTGTCAGTGTTTCTCACGTTTGGCTGCTTTTAATGTATTTTGATCTTCTTCTATATATCAACAGCCACCTGACAATATTCTGACAATTTGGTTCATTGAAGAATGTCACTTTTGATTAAATTAAGTACATGGTTAGGTCTTCAAATGTAGTTTATAGACAAAATAATGGAGCGTTAACTGAATTTTATATTTCTACTATTAATAAACATTTGCAGTGGTTCTTAACCTTCCTAATGCCGTGACCCTTTAATACAGTTCCTCATGTTGTAGTGACCCCCCAACCATAAAATTATTTTTGTTGCTACTTCATTGAGCCAAACCGGTTAGGGCTTGTTGCTACTTCATAACTGTAATTTTGCTGCTATTATGAATCGTAATGTAAATATCTGATATGCTATATGTGTTTTCCTATGGTCGCGACCCACAGGTTGAGAACCGCTGATTTACAGAATCTTGCATGCATGTTACATATATTTTAATGACCTATTAAGTTTTAGTTAATAACAGTGCATGTTACATTATTATGTATTAAAGTTTAAGAAGTTCTTAACAGTAGAATAAAACTCCACATTTTATAATGAGTGTCATTCAGTTATCCTTTTTTTAGAAGTAGTTTTTATATAATTTACTTTCTAAAATAGTCATTTGATTTAAAGCATGAAGCATTTTTCTCCAGAAGAAATTTTATTCTATGATTTTAACTGTGTTTTATCAAGAGAAGAATGAGTTTCTGGTGGCTTTTTTTTTTCTCTCTTTACTCACTTGAATTTCTTCTACACAAGCCACTAATGTTATTTATCAACATTGTAAGAAACTGGAGTTATTTTCACTGGGCATCTCTTAGCACGGCATTCCTAAACTCTGTGTTTGTTGAATACAATTAGTAGTAGAGAGTTTAAGACAAAAAAATAAAATCACTGTATTTATTATATACCATTACTACTAAAACATTTCCCAAATTGATTTATTGTCATCTAAGTGGAAGATTTCAAGTTAATGTATATATTGGATTTAGTAAAAATGATACTATTTTGATTTAGGCTGAACTGGAGGCTTTTGAAAACAGACTGAAGGGTCGTCGGAAGAAGAACAGGAAAAGAGATGAAGTGGCAGTTGAGCCAACGCTGTGGCAGAAGTATAAATATCATCTCCTCCCAGTGTGTGCAGTTTTGGTGTTAGTGTTTGCATGGTACATAGCCCCTGGTGCGGCTTAAAATTTTTTGATCTGTAAATATACCTCAGATTGGATTTAGACACATTGTTAAATTTGGAATATTAGGAAGTGTATGTTGTACAACATGATATGTATTCACACTCATCTCTCTGTTCTCTTCCAGCTGTTGTTAGAAGGATAGAATGTTAAGCTTTATCTTAATATATGAGAAGTGGCAAGATAACATTGTTTGATATTAAAAGCATGACTGAAATGATGAAATATTTCATAAGGCATAGATAGTGGCAGGAGAGCATGTTAGTTGTTCATTGTGCTTCCTTGTATTAACATAGTTGTTTCATTTACTATTTCAAACCAACTTACCCTCCCTTCCCCACCCCCCCATTAAGATGAAACTGAGCCACATGTGCAGTAAGAGGAATATTTCATAATGCTTTGGTTACTTATTAGAAGGTACTTTTCTTCATCATGTAATATTGTACTTTAAAAAAGATAATTCTCTAAAAGGCCTCTTAAATTGTAACATGAATTTATATAATTAGATTCCAGAAACTGGCTTATCAGTTATTGAAATAAATTTTTATGTAGTATGTTCCTTAGAGGAAAATATTGTTTTCAAAATATGCCAGACTGGATTCCTCACATGTGGGTATTTCTAGTGTAAGAAGCTTTCAACTGAAGTCAGCATGTTTTATAAAACTTGTGTGTGTCTTTTCAAAGTAATAATAAAAGAAAAACTAATATTTATGAGCACTATGTGCTGAGCACAGGGCTTATGAGCTTTATGTACTTTATTCTCATTTTTTCTTACCACGGTACTCTTAAGTAGATTTTTATCTGGAAATAATTAGTTCTTATGAAAAGCTGATAGAGAAATATCAGTAAGCCAAATCTGTTTAAATTGTAAGTCATTTTAAATGGTTTTGTTATTTAATTTTTGTATGATTAATGTTTTCATTAAAGTTTTTCATACCAAATTTGTAATCTAGAATATTTATTATTATCTGAAATATTCAGGAACCTGTAGGTTTAGGCTAGGTATTAGTATCAATGCATGAAAAACTCCAAAATTTGAGTTTATTATTAGCAAAACATAGTAATTGATAGATAGTAAAAAGTGGTAGAAATATATTTTAAACAGAAGTACAAAGAAGGATTTTTAAATTTTGCTAAATTTAATTCAGTGTTTTTTTTAAATGTCTTGTTGATTAGTCAAGTATTAGCTGGTGTCTAAAATTAAAGGGCACTCGTTTCTTTCTTTATGGTTTTTGCGTTTTTGATTTTAGTTTTTTTTACTTTAACTTTCCCAGTTACTTTCTCAGTAACTCAGAGTTACTGAGTTGGTGTTTAAGCTGCTACTCTCAAGACATTACCTTACTCTGATCTAAAATGAATATTAGAGAATATGAACACAACTTGGTGTCTGCCTGGGAGCCTATTTTCATGTATGCCGGAATGTTGGCCTATTAAACAAATCTGAAGCCTAGTTCATGTCTGTTTGTTGGGCTGCTGATCTTGTTAGGTTTTCTTTCTAAAAAAAGAAAGTAGTGAGCCGAGGAAGGGGTTTGAATGAGTGACAGATTAAACTGCTGTTTTTTTATTTGCTTGGCTATTATCTCAGAGCTTAATTTACCCAGTCACACAGCTGTGTATTCAATCAACAGATGTGTTTCCTCTGTGACAGAGATACTTACTAGAAGGTAAGTGATCTTTCTCTTGGGGAGCTGCTACAGGAGTAGAAGAGATTTTTAAAAAATGAATACAATGTCATGTTAATACATGGTATTAAAGAAATAAGAGAAATATTCCAGAAAGTGGTGAAAGTGAGGGTAGAAGGGCACTAGCTACTTTAGATTGGGTAAGTCCCTCTGGGATGGGTTCATTTCAGCTGTGACCTGAATGACCTTCACTTGAAGATCTGAAGGGAAGGTCTATGAGGGAGAGAAAGCAGAAAGTACAAAGTCCCTAAGTTGGCGAGATGCTTGGCATGGCCAAGCAACAGAAGGGCTGGTGTGGCTGGAGCTAGAGAATGAGAGGGGGAGAGAGTCTAGGGCCAGCCAGTTCATATAGTACTTAATAGACCATGGTAAGGAGTTGGGATTCTATTCTAGTCACAGTGGGCAGCATTGGGAGGTTTTAAATGGGAAATAGTTATTTTTTGTTTTTTAAAGATGGCTGGCTGGGGGATTGGGGAGACAAAGAACTTACATACTTACATGCATAGTCCATGGACACGGCAATAGGGTGAAGACCTGGGCGGGGTGGGGGGGGGGGGGTGTATGGGCTGGGAAGAGGGGGGAGGAAGAGGGGTGGGGAAATGGGAGATATCTGTAATACTATCAACAATAAAAAATATATTTTTAAAAATACAGATGGCTGGCTGTTGTGTGGAGAAAAGACTAAGGGAGCAAGTGTAAAAGCAAGTGAGTTTTAAAAAAACCTAAAAACTAAAAAGATGAGTTGGGAAGCAGTCTAGGCTGGAGGAGCTAGTGGTACTCAGATTCAAAGATACATGCCTCCAATTTCCACAGTTCCCTGTTGCCCAGAGGGAGTGGCAGGATGCTGCAGAAACCACTGCATGCTGAGCAGAAGGGGAATGAATGAAACTGGAGTTTTTAAAGGTCAAAATGAGGTTAAATTTGGTGTAAACACACTAATTTGTTCTGAGGGAAATAAAGCAATACATGTCCTCTTCCCTTCTACCTGAGTCAGTTGGAGAAGGCATGGAAAAGGTTTTCAAGTTACCACTAAGAATAGGTAAAATTGACTGTGATGGCCTTAATTTCCTATTTACTTTGTGACACTAAAAGTTTATTAACTTACTATTTGAAGTTTGTGGAACGTTTATATTGAAATCTTTAAAATTTTTCAGTTTAAACACTTTCTCAGAATAGCAACACCTAGTTTTTGTATTTCAATTAATTTCACTAAAGTCTAAATTAAATCCAGATAATTTCAAATGATTTGGTATGTTCTTTGCTGAAATTGCCAAAGGAACTTTATTGAACAAAAACACTGAAAACTTGCTTTTTGCAAAGAAGTCTGATGCTTGAACTTCATGGCTATGAATGTTAAAATTTTTAAACACAGGTAAGCATCTGTGGTAGTGTTTAAAGATGTCCTGTAACAATTGTTTGGCTCTTTGTGTAATTTTATTTATTTTTTTTAAAAATTTATCTTTATTGTTGAAAGTATTACAGATGTCCCCTTTGTTTTTTTTCTTCTGATTGTCCCCCTCTGCCCCTCACTCGCCCCTCCCAAGCCTTCACCACACTATTGTTGTGTCCATGGCCTATACATATATGCCTATAAGTTCCCCTGTTTATCTCTCCCCTCCCACCCCACATTCTGCTGAAATTCATCAATCTGTTCCATGGTTCTATGTCTCTGGATCTATTTTGTTCATCAGTTTACTTTGTTCATTCGATTCCACATATGAGTGAGATCACGTGATACTTATCTTTCTCTGACTGTCTTATTCCGCTTATCATACTCTCTAGGTCCATCCACGCTGTTGCAAATGGTAAGAGATCCTTTTATTTTACCGCTGCATAGTATTCCGTTGTTTAAATGTACCAAATCTTAGCTATTGTAACTTGTGCTGCTGTGGACATAGGGGTGCATACTTTCTTTCTGATTAGTGTTTTGGGTTTCTTAGGATATATTCCTAGAAGTGAGATCTGCCTATTCAGCCGTCATTTTCTCCCCTCCTCTTTATGTAATTTTAAATGACTCAGGTGACTCCTCCAGTTGTTAATGTTTGCCCGTCCTGAGATAGATGTCTAAGATCTGAAGCTAGAGTTGACATAAGGTAGTTATAACTGTGTCTCTTGTCCCGTCTGTGGAAGTTGCCCTCTTAATTGAGTGGCAGTGTTTAAACCTCTCTAGGCCTTGGCCTTCGGTCTGCCTATGAGGTTGATGATCTTCATAGAAGGAAGAAGCAGCAGAGTCCTGATCACTACCTCTAGAAGAGATGAGAATTTGGGAGAGATGGGAGGAGTTAGGGATCTCTCTGCTCTCTAGAAACTTAAGGGACAAGAGAGACCAGGTGTCCATCTAAGAAACCATTTTCATGTATTTCAGAATCTCGGTCTATTGAGCAAGTTTAGGTCTGTTTACTAAGCTTCTGTCCTTGCTTTGTTTTCTTTCTAATTACTGTGGGGCATGTATTTAAATGGTGCTGTGAAGAATTACCCATTCACCACCTAAGGCTGAAATTCCACAGTTCAGTTTCATTTCGTTAAAATGCCTCTAGAGAGACATTCCCTCCCTACCCTTATCACCCTCATCTGGCCATTCTCTATCTTCGCAGTATTTTCCCACAGAGCCCTACACAGTATCTGTTCTTGTATATGCATGTGTTTATTGTCCGTCTCTCACTGGATTGTAAGCCCCAGGAAGCCAGGGGTGTGGTTCTATTTACTCTTGGAATTCCAGAGTGGGGAACCATGCCTGGCCTCAAAGTGGGTGCTGCCATAGCAAAATACTACCGTGTGGCTTGAAACAACAGAAATTTATTCTCTTCCAGCTCTCAAGTCCAGAAGTCCAAAATAAAAATGTCAGCAGGGTTAGCTTCTTCTGGATTCTGTTCCCTGCCTTTCTTCTAGCTTCTGGTTGTAGGTGTTAGTCCTTAAAGTTTTTTGGCTGTAGACACATCACTCCAATCTCACTTCCATTTTCACATGTCTGTGTATCCTTTTCTGTCTCTTACAAAGACCCTCTCTGTACTTAGGGCTCATTCTATTCTGATATAATCTCATTTAGTAAATTACATCTGCAAAGACCCTATTTCCAAATAAGGAAGGTTAGTCTGAGGTTTCTGATGGACATTAATTTGGGGTGGGGCACTATTCAACCCACTACAATGCTCAAATATTTGATGGAGGAATGAATGAATGCACAGTATAATTCTAGGCTTCAACTCCTTGGGCATTTTCCATTACTGTCTTAATAATTGTGCTACCTTCTGTAGAGGTTAAGAGGTCAGTTTAGTCCCAGAACGCTTGGGCTCCTAATTCTGCTTCTGTCATCTTCTAGTTGTGAGATCTTAGGCAATTATTTAACTTCTGTAAGCCTCAGTTTCCTCTTCTTCAAAGCAGTAACAAGGATAAATAAGAGTAAGTGTCCTGTAGGGCGTGGCTATAGGGTTAAGCCTCGGACTGACCTGTTGGCAAAGCCACAAATAAGTCCCAGGTTAGAGGGCACAGCCCTCTTAGCATAACTAGGCTTGACCTTATGACGCCCCCTAGATCTTATCTGGGTAACTAATGGGCTGAGGGAGATTCAACAAATGCTGCCAGAACAAGTGAAACTCACAAGAACATTGTAACTATGGTGACCACTACCTTGTTTACCTCTGGCTATAAAATAAAGGCTCAGCTTGCCTGCCGCCTGGATCTCTCTCCTTGGCCTCAGCCAGGCACAGGAAGATCCACCTAGACCCAGCTTATTCTCTTTGTCATTTCTTCATCCATTTGCTGCACTCAGGCTTTCGAACCCTTGGCTGAGCTGGCTTGGCACAGTGTCCAATAAGTGTTAATATTATGTGTCTGCAACTATTTAAAAACACTTTACATATTTAATTAATCCCCATTATAGCCTATGAAGTGGGTATATCATTATTCTCATTTTAAAAACAGAGGAAACTAGGTTTATTTAAAGAATTAAAAACCGAGGAAATATATGTGTCATTTTGTGAAGTCCCTGGCACATAGTGCTGAGAAATTCTTTGCTATAATAATAAAAACTAGTGGCTTGGTTAATTAGAAGGAGTATTTTAATATCGCTGTTCACCCTTTCTCTATAATAGAAGTGTCAGCCAAATTCATGATCGACAATGACAGATGGAAACACACATGTGTGATTGGCACCAGTGAGAGCTTTATATGTATTGCACATTTGTGAGTCAACTTAGCCTTTTATAGATATAGAATAAACTTGCTTAATTAGACCTGCTTTCTGATTTAGCTAAACTTTTTCGAGCCCAGTGAAGCACCCCAACTTCTCTTTCAGGTAATTGTCACCAACACAGCAGTAAATATCAACACGAAGCAGATTATTATTGTAGATCACACAGGGAGAACAAAGGATAAAATATTTAACTGCAGCACTGTTTGACTATATTCTGCACAGTGAGAAAACCTGAAATCATTTTCAAGGTCCACCATTTCTTACTTCTTTTCAGTCGGGTCAAGTTTCTAAGCTTTCTAAATCTCTGTTTTCCAGCTAATGAAAATAAAATAGGATTCCACCGAGTCTCCTATCTACCTACTTCAGGACTTCTGTGAAGGTCAAATGAGATGAGGCATGGGAAAATGCTTCACAGACATTTGGTTAAAGTGTAAAATGTTTCTACCTGGCTATAAAGCAAGTCATGTTCCTGGGCTGAAGAAACTGCAAGGAGGCTAGTTGTCGCTAAGGATAGGAAGCTGGGCGTTGCTATGTGACGACATTACCTGGTGCCCACAGCCATAGTTTCTGGGCTGGGCTGGGTTGTGGGCCGCATTTTGCTCCATGGGGTCTTGGCAGCTTTGGCTGCGATTTGGTGGTGTGTTGCTCCGGGGTGGTGGTGGGGCCTGTGTCCCACTTGGGGAAAACCGAGTGTTGCTTTGTGGGCACCAGGTCCGCGGTGCCTTTTTTCTGTAAACGGCCAGTGGGCGTCATGGCAGCTCCTACATTGAGCGTCTGCCCCCTGGTGGTCAGTGTGCATCATAGCGACTGGTCAGACACTTAGACTATTAGCCTTTTATATATAGAGATGTGACTTAATCTCATAACCTCAAGACTTCTCTTACAAATTTATTCATAATCAGAACAAAATTATGAAATGAGGTACCTCAGTTTTTGCTCATATGATCATTGTTGTTGAGAGGGTACTATTCCTGGGAAGACCAGCAAGATGGTGGCCAAAGGTAGGGGCATTTAGGTGGTCAAATTACTGTATGGGGCCCCAGTGCTGGGGGAAACTAACACTGGGGTGTGAGGATGCTAAAAGTACAATTCCTCTGAAACTTGTTATGGGCCTGTTCTTATTACCTTTTTCCCCATAACTACTCTGGTATATTAGAGTAGGGGATTGATGTCCCAGAAAAATGATATACAGCAAACAGAATGTCTACACGGGCTACTTTTATCATGTTTCAGTGTGCTGGAAGATACTGCTTCAGATATTGTGTTGTTTTCACCTTTTGATTAAACTCCTCTCCCTGCAACAGGTAAATGTCCAATTTACTTGTTTCTTGCTTTGTTCTTTAATTTTTTCAATTTAAACGCTTTGCATTTTTAGATCTCAGCTAAAAAATATCACATTCTAACTCCTTAAAGCCAGGCACACATTATTTGCAAGTATTTTCATAGTTTATGTATTTCTGTGTTACGTATTCCACTAGACTGAGGGTGGGAACTCTATTTTATTCATCTGGCAGCTAGCAAATCCTAAGTGTTTTCTGAATGAATAGCTAAATAGATAAGCCAAGGGGTAACAGACCTGTTTTAGCTGCTGCTCACCTGTTACCATCCCTGGGTTCTGACTGCTTTTCTGAGATGTCTCTGTCTTGTTTTCAGACTGCCTTTACTTGTAGTACTAAGCTCTGACTTGGTCTGCAATATGATATGTAACCAAAGTTTGGTGTAAAATCACCCTTTCCAGAGGTCTATTCACTACCTATAAATTAATTTTTCCATAAATATATGCTTTTTTCTCTTAGCTCATCTAATTATTTTGGATATATGCTTGACATACCAGATGATAAAAGTTTCAAAGGCAAGAAATGCTTCTTTTTGTAAAATTAAAGTATTTTAAGAAACTAGATGATGGTTGTCACTTTAAGTTGAAAAGCAAATGGGCAAAAAAAAATTTAAGGAATAATTGAAATAGTCAAATTTTGAGACTTCTAACATTTTTATGATTTCTTACATTATAAAGGCTGTTGCAAAGAATATGAAAATAGCTGTTTACCCTCACGCAAAAAGTATCTCAAGTATTCACTCTGGTGCTTTTGCTAACTAGAACTGGGTGGGGTTTCTTGCTAAAAGGAAGTCTAAGGAATGCTTTTGTACTGCATCAGTGCAGTCAGCTTTAGTTCTTAGAAGAACACAGTACAGTTGTGGATAGAAGGGAAGACTTATCTCCAGTCTTTCTCAAATTTGCTTTTTAGCTACTTTATTTCATAGTTCCTGTAGCACTTCCACCAGAGGGCAGCACCTGGAAGAGAAACGAGGTGAAATAGAAATTTATACTTGGATTCAGAGTGCCTGTGCAAACCCTGAGGATGGAATCCAACCTCACTTTATAAGCAGCTAGTGTGGCCCAGGAAGACTGAGGATTTGCTCACGGTAGAGCTGGCAGATAAATCACCCAGGCTCTCGATATTTCAGGCTGGTGTCCCCGTGGTGATTCCCTGTGATGAGGCAGGATGGTAGCAAGAACACAGCCCCTGGGGAATCCCAGCTCAGCACTTGCTAGCTGTGTCAACTTGGACTGGTTACTTCGACTCCCTAAATCTTTTCATCTCTCAAATAGTAATAGTACCTACCTCATAAAGTGGTACTAAAAGAGAATACTTGTAAAGCCCGCCACTAAGAGCTTAATTTTTGTGAATTATGGTAAACTTGTCAGGTATTGGACTTCAACTGTGATGTTTGGAACACTGATGGAATCAGCATTTCAACTATTGTAGTATATACACATGCAATATTTTCCACTTTCTCATCATTTCAGAAACAAAATTTTGTGAGTTCCCTTTCCCCCACTGTAACATTCAAGGGACAGGTGTCCAATACATACATACTATGCATGTCCTCTTCCAGAATAATGGCGATGGGTTCATTCAATAACCTCATGAGTAACTGTGGCCATTTCCATTAGATCTTGACTCACGTTGGATGAAAAAATCATATCTAAGAAAAACGCAATGTCTTTTTTGCCAAACATTTGACCACTGTCTGGGGCTTCCAATGAAAACTAGTCTTTACATGCCGTGCCCTCCTTGGCTGCCTGAGGAGTGGCTGCCAGTGAAACAAAAGGGCGAAGACGTGGGTCCCTAGGTGCAGCTGCGGGGCTCTCCGCGGGAAATCCCAGCCAGGTCTGTGGAAGCGGGCTGGTTCTCCCTGTCCCTGCAGCTTCGGCGCAGCCTAAGGCAGTCTTCACTAAACGTAAGTCAGAAAGTAAGTTTCCATTTGTTTAGTGCAAACAATGCTCGCCCAGGGAACGTTAAACCTTTTTAAAGATGAACTTGGCCTTTAACTGCCAAGTGCCTATGGTTATTTTGATTTTTACGTGGCTGCGCTCTGTCTACTAGGAAAGGGTCTAGGACAGTGGTTCTCAACCTGTAGGTCGTGACCATCAGAAAACACATATAGCATATCAGATATTTACATTACGATTCATAACAGTAGCAAAATTAGAGTTATGAAGTAGCAACGAAAATAATGTTATGGTTGGGGGTCACCACGACATGAGGAACTGTATTAAAGGGTCGCGGCATTAGGAAGGTTGAGAACCACTGGTCTAGGATGTGATAAGGAGGTTTTGGAGAGCCCGGGAGTCATTCCTTTGCTCCCAATGACTCTGTCTCATGCAGCCAAACTTTCCCCTCTCATCTCTTTCCTGCTGCCATAGCGAGGTGTGAGCTGGAGGTGTGAGCTGGAGGTGTGTGCAGTGGAGGGTGGGGGAGGGGGGCAGCATTTCGCTTGGCTTCCGTCTGCCCCTAAGGGTAACTTTTTTGAATGCGAAGAGGTGGGGTGGCGGGGGATCTGTCATTAAGGGTTCCTATGGGTGGGACGCGGAGACGGGAGTGAGGAGGGAGTGGCCCGCGGGTGGGATCTGTGGAGCAGACAAAATGTGGGGCCTCGTCCCTTGAAGTTCAACTTGTCTCTTCCTGAGCGAGGAGCAAGGCGTCCGTAGTTCTCTCCCAGGGGCACGGAAAGGAGAGCAAAGCGACCAAGATAAGAGCGAACAGAGGAAAAAGCGAGACATGTTCTCCATGAAACAGTCCCCTGCCCTCGCTCCGGACGAGCGCTACCGCCGAGCCGGGGCCCCGAAGCGGGTAAGATCCACGAATCGCGCTCTGCGGGCAAACAGGTCGGTTGACCTCTCAGTCGGGATGAATTCAGGGGTAACCCCTCCTGCCGCTTGCCCCCTCCTCCCCTTAGTCGCCACCTTCTTTCCCCACCTTTCGTGAGCTTTCCCGGCCCCTCGCTCAGCATCCGGTCCTGCAAGCAGTCCCAGGGCGCACGGTCCTCTCCCCGGGTGCCCAGCGTCCGGGACTCTCCCCGGGTCCAGGGCAGGGTCTCCAGGTTCAAGTCAGGTCAGTCCGGAGACCCGCTCTCCCTCCGCTCTCCTCCCCTCTGCGCCGTCCACACATCCACGGGACTCGCGGGCACCTGGGGGGGATGCTGAAGGAGTTGTCGGGAGCGGCCCCTGGGGACCCGGCTTCCTCTCTGCGCTGCTGCTGACTCCCGGCCTCCGTGCGGACTGCGCAGCCAGCTTGCCTGCCCCAGACGCCAGCCTCCTTCAACCGTGGTGCGCGTCTCGTCTTGTCCCTCTTGGAACCGGGAATGGCGCTGGGTTTCCCTACAACCGGCTGGTGCCCGGAGACCACCTGACCCTTCTGAGTGCTGGCACCTCAGAACCGGTTCCACTTGCAGGGCGCCGGGGGTCCCTGCGTGCCCTGCGCGCACACTTTGTCTCGGGCGCACACCTGGCCAGGCACCCGCGTCGCCGGTCGCCGAAGGGCGCAGATTCAGAGCGGCTCCGGGTTTGGCGAGCTCCGATTCTGCTGGCGAGAGGAAAGGTGGGGAGGAGCACCCGATGGCCCGCACTGCCCTTCGCCTCCGGGAACCGGCTCTAGTTTGCAGCTGCCCTTCTTCAGTGTTAGGAAGGTCCCTGCTGCACAGAGACAGGTACGGTGACCGCTCGGTGCGGAAGGGAGTGCGGGCTGCGCAGGCTGGAGGACGGTGTTGCTCGGGATCTTGCTGGACTGATCCCCAGCTCCCGGGCGGTGGCGGACGCCCCACGCCCGGCGCCACCCACCCTCTGGGGCCGGTGGATGGCGGTGCAGGCGCTTTTTGCGCGACAGGTAGTTCCCGGGACCCAGCCCTGGGCGCTTGCCCTGGGGAGCTGGGCATTCCCAGGGAATCTGTCCCAGCAATGCATTCAGAGATGCTTTCCTTCCGCGGGGAACTCCTGAAAACAGCGCACTGCAAAGACAGCTCTGGTATGACTCTTCCTGTATTCACAGTGGTAGTTTGTAGGATTTTTTGTTGTTTGTTTTTGTAATTTAAGGATAGAAGCCCAGAAACAGAGCCAATCAAAATTTACTGGTGATCATTATCCACAGACATTTTAGCTGAAGGTGCTGACATGAAAGATGCTGCAAAACATTCATTGTGGCATCATCCAGAGAGAATGAGAAGGAACAATGCATTTTTTTTAAAGTTACAAATTTGTCAGTCAACATTCGCCAGAGTGTTAGTGTTATTTGGTGCCTGTAGTTTTTGTTGTGCAAAAGGGAAGCTAAAAATCAGTCCCGGAAACCAGGTTCCTGGGGGTAGAGCGGTCAGACGAGATGTCTGCCTGGACATGTGTGAGTCTGGGCTGAGCGGCCAGGTTTTCCATGGAATCCTTTCCACTGAGAGTCGCGCTCGAGTGTAGAGTTATTTGGGTGTAGAATCACATCAACCTCAAAACCTCAAGATGCTGGAAAGCTTTATTTAGGGGAAGAGGGCTCTTCCCAGAGGTTCCTTGTAGGGTTGGATTACAGTTCCGTGATGACAGACTCCGTTAACCTGCCAGGAGGTTAAACAGACAAGGGTTGCCTTATTAATCTCACCAAGTACATTTCCAGGCACAGTGAAACTTTTTAAAAAGATGCGAAATTCATCACATCAGAAATCTTCCTCTTAGTGCTGCAGAAACCTCCACAGCAAGAGCTCAGAAGGCATCGGTGCCTCCAGCACAAACCAGCTGAGCTTTTGTTTGGGGAGGGTCACGTTTCTGCCGTGGCTTCCTTTGGATTTCAGCGCTTGCTGGCTTTATGGCCCTCCCTTGCCCTTCTCCATTGCTGCGGACAAACAGGAGGATGCAGGAGAAGACTAGCCCGGGATCTCCGGAGAATTAGCCTAGCCACTCTCCGAAGCCTGCATTACAAATCTCCACACTGTTGTGAGGTACTCACTCTGCTGATCATCTCCCTCCTTCCCTTCCCTCCAACCCCCCTCCACATGGAGATGTATGGCCTCAGGGTTTCTGCATGGCTCTGCCGCTGGTGGGACAGGCGCTCCCGGATGATTAAAGCTGTGATTGAGCATTTTTGCTGACTGTGTCCAAGGGAGAAAGGGTTCTTCCATGTGCCACTTCTGCCTTAGAAAGTTAGTCAGCAAGGATGCATTCATGCGTCCTGTTTGCTCCATTGTTGTTCTTGGCATTCCAGTTTGTCTGCCCAGGTGGAGAATGGGGCTGGTTGGCTAAAGGATACGGACCTGTATAGAATACTGGATCCACACTAAGCACTCAAGGACACCTCCTCCACCCCTCCCCCCTCCCGCCCCAGACTTACCCATTCCTCACAATCTACTTAGACAGGTGCACACAGGTATACACGAACTTTTGTGTTTAGAGTGTTCAGAGAGGGTGGGGATGGAGGAAATCACAAGAGTGAAAAGGTGCCATAGGCGAGGTGCCTTGGTGGAGAGCATGGATTTTGGTGTCAAAGCCTAATCCAAATCTCTTAGAAGCTGCAAGACACTGAGCAAGTCAATCTGGTTGAGCTTTGATTTCCTTATCCAGCCAATGGGGGTGATACTACTGACTATCTCTAAGGACACTGAGAGGACTAAGGAAATACTTATGTCCTAGAAACACTATATTTAGCAGTTGTACATTCTGTGAAGGCTCCCTAACCTGTTAGTAATTATGGAGCTGTCTCATCCCAGGGAGTCTCCCGGGCCTTTCTTCTCAGCCAGCCTTCTGCGACTCTAAAGCTGTGCTGTCCAATAGTGTAGCTGCTTGGTACTGAAATTAATCACAATTTACATCAAATTAAAAATTGGGATCTTCAGTCTCACTAGTCACACTTCAAGTGCTCAATAACCACGTGGACCAGTGGTCACTGCGTTAGGTGTAGACAGAACATCTCCTTCGCTGGGATGTTCTCTCAGAGCTGTCTTTCACTTGAGTGATCATTTCGCTGGACGCTCAGGTGATAAAAGTTTTCTTAGCCAACACCTCCCTTTGCTTCTTTTGCACATGCCAGGGTATTTGTTGAAGGTTAAATGGCTAGATTCATTTATACATCAGTCAACAAATGTGTATCAGTCATAAAACCCTTGGGAAGTCTCCCCTCACCTTGATGATTTTTGCTAACGTATGGTTCTTTCCCCTTCACGATGAGCTCTATGGCTGGTGGTTTTCCTGCTTTTAGAGCAGAAATACTGATGTAATAGAGGGAGAATTTATCTTCCCCATTTACCCTTGCATGTTGTATCGTTTTTCACAAGAATGACAATACTAGAATATGAGGCTCCATGTTTGGGTCAGATTCTACTGGGAGTGTTCGATTTCTTCTAAACGAATTAGATTCGAAACTATTTCTCTCCATAGAACCCCTTCCTGAACTTGTCACCATTTGACAGACTATATATGTTACTTCTCACTTTTGGTTATTTTCTGTCTCCTCCCACTCTAAGGTATGAACTCCAAGGAGGCAGAGGTTTTTCCGTGTTTGTTCATTGCTGGAAGAGTGTCTGGCACATAGTTGGTACCTATTAACAATGTGTGAATGATGACTGTGCAGAAGTACATTTGTAACTAGCTAAGAAAGATAACTGCTGTATTAGCTTCCTAGGGCTGCTGCAGCAAATTACCACAAACTGGTTGGCTTAAAACAACAGGATTTTATTTGCTCACAGTTTTGTAGGCTACAGGTCCAAAATCAAGTTCCTTGGGGTGGGAAGAGTCTTCCCTCCCGCCTCTTAGCTTCCGGTGCTTGCTGGAAATCCGTGGCTTTCCTTAGCTTGTAGCTGCCGCACTCCGATCTCTGCCTTCTTAGTCATGTATCCTTCTTCCCTGTCCCACGTGTTCTTTCTCTTTATAAAGACACCACTCATATTGGACTTAGGGCTCACCCTGATCCATTATGACCTCACCCTAACGAATTACAAAGGCAAAGACTCTGTTTCCAAGTCAGGTCACATTCATGTCACAATCCATGTGACATGAATTTTGGGGATGCTATTGAAGCCAATACAGATGCATAGATCCTTTCCCTGTCTCCATTCCTTACCCCCTAGGGTTTATTCTATTGCTGGGACTTTGCTAAATGCACTTGAGAGCAAGTACAGTTCACAACACTTATTATTTGTACAGTCACCGTGCAGGTGGGCAGATCACATGTGCTTTCCTCGTGGGCGTGGAGTGCAGGGGCTGCTCACCTTTGGGTTGCTGCATCAGTTGCCCTGTCCTGAGCCTGTCACTGTCTCCAGTCCCAGCTCCTCTCTCTTCTGACTTTTCTGTCTGCCTGAGCCCGAGCATTCTGCAGCCCTGTTTGCTCAGCGCAGAGCTCAGCTGAAGGTGCCCAGGAATTCTGTCTGCCTCTCAGCCCAATGCTGGCAGTTACCCCATGAGCTCACCTGATGGCAGCTGTTTGAATATTCTCCTATGGTACATGTCTCTGTGTCCAAACCATCAGAGTGGGTGGTGACCACGGTGCCAATGTGTGATAGGACCAGAGGACCCAGGTGGCCCTGCTGGGGATCCATCTTGTCTTCCCGTATCAGTGCTGAAACTGTCAGCACTCAAGAGGAGCAAGGCCAGTGAGCCAACAGGCTGGCTTAGCAGGAGGGCAGGAAACATAGGGGTGAGTTGGGAAGACCATTTTGGTGCCACTAGTTTGTGCTTGTCCCAGGGCCCCTTCAGACCTTCAGGCTGACAGCTTTGTTTGCAGAACTTGGCAGAGTTTTAAAGAACAGTCCTGGTGCAGCTATGAAAGTAAATGTCAGTCTGTCCAAACCCATGAAGGTCATGCTGCTAGTGTCACCACAGAGAGCACCCGGAAATCTTAATCTGGGGCTCTGTGAATCCCATGAGTCAGAAAAAGTCTCTATGAAAAGTTCAGTGTGAATTTTTCTGTCTTGGGCACCAAAACACCCCGAGAAGTTAAGAGCCATGGGTGAGACCTAAATAACTTCAACTCACGAGAATTCAGCGACATAGGCTGGCCAAAAAGAGGACTAGATTCCTTCATTTAGTCAGCAAACATTTAGGTGCTGGCACAGTTTGGGGACTTGTCATCCACCAGCGAACAAATAAAGATTGTGCACATGGGAAGTTCCGTTTCTAACTCAGTGATGAGCACTGTGTCAGGAGTGAGGGGAGGGAGAGAACTTCTGCAGTCTTATGTGCCACTGGCCTGCCATTCAACCGGTTCCCTGCAGTGAGAGCCAGAGAAGAGAAGGGAATCTGCTGTTACTCTCAGAACCCGGGTACCTTTTTAAATGTTTATTTATTTACTAGAGGCCCGGTGCACAAAAATTTGTGCACTGGTGGGGGGTCCCTCAGCCCGGCCTGTGCCCTCTCGCAGTCTGGGACCCCTCCGGGGATGACCACCTGCTGACTTAGGCCCGCTCCCTGGGGGATTGGGCCTAAGCTGGCAGTCAGACATCCCTCTGGCAGCCCGGGAGCCCTCGGGAGATGTCCACTTGCCAGGGGGGAGCAGGCGTAAGCTGCAGTCAGACATCCTTAGCGCTGCCGAGGAGGTGGGAGAGGCTCCCACCACCACCACTGTACTGGCAGCCGTCAGCCTGGCTTGTGGCTGAGCAGAGCTCTCCCTGTGGGAGCGCACTGACCACCAGGGGGCAGCTCCTGCATTGAGCGTCTGCCCCCTGGTGGTCAGTGTGTGTCATAGTGACCAGTCATTCCCAGTCGTTCTGCTATTAGGGTCAATTTGCATATTACCCTTTTATTATATAGGAGTGCCTGGCCAGCCTGGGTGAGGGGCTGATGGCTGTTTGCAGGCTGGCCACGGCCTCCAGCCACCCAAGCTCCCAGTGGAGGCTGGCTGGAAGCAGGTATCTGGGATTTATTTGTCTTCCATAATTGAAACTTTGTTGCCATGAGCGGAGGCCACAGCTGGCTCAGGGCTGGCGGGAAGCTTGGCTTCTTCCATCGCCCGGGCAACCAAGCCTCCTGCTTGCTCCAGCTCCGTGGCTGCTGGCCGCCATCTTGGTTGGGTTAATTTGCTATAGTCGCTCTGATTGGTTGGTGGGCATGACTTGGGGGCGTAGTGAAGGTGTGGTCGTTAGCATCTTTGTCTTTTATTAGTGTAGACTAGTGTCCCGGTGCACAGATTCATGCACATTGAAAGGAAATTAATTAGAATAAATATTTTAATATTGCTATTCCCGTCTTGCTAATGAAAAGAAAATAGGATTCTACCGAGTCTACTATCTACCTACTCCAGGACTTCTGTGACGATCAAATAAGATGAGGCATGGGGAAAAGCTTCACAAACTTTTGATTAAACTGTAAAATGTTTGCACTTGGCTATAAAGCAAGTTGGATTCCTGGGCTGAAGAAACTCCAAGAAGGCTAGTCGCTAGGGAGAAGAAGCCAGGCATTGCTACGTGACGTCATTACCAGGCGCCCACAGCCACCGTTTCCGGGCTGGGCTGGGCTGTGGGCCGCATTTTATGCCATGGGTCTTGACAGCATTGGCTGAGTTTTGGTCGGGTGTTGCTCTGGGTTGGTGGCAGGGCCTGTGTCCCGGTTGGGGGAAGCTGAATGTTGGTTTGTCTGTGCTAGGTCCGTGTGTATTTATTTTTAAATGGCCAGTGTGCATCATGGCAGCTCTTACATTGAGCATCTACCTCCTGGTGCTCAGTGTGCGTCATAGCTACCGATCAGACGGACGACATTTAGCCTTTTGTATATATAGATTTTAATTCTCACCTGAGGATATTTTCCCATTGATTTTTTTCTTTAGAGAGATAGTGGAAGAGAGAGGGAAAGACAGAGAGAAATATTGATGTGAGAAAAACACATCAATTGGTTTTGTACTGACCAGGGCCGTGGGCTGTGGAGGAACCTGCAACTGAAGTATGTGCCCTTGATCAGAATCAAACCCAGGACCCTTAGGTCTGCAGGCTGACACTCTATCCACTGAGCCAAACTGGCTAGGGCTCAGGTGTCTTTTATCCGTATCCATCCTGTAGTCCTCCGTGTCATCCTGTGTGTAAGGATCCGTGCCTCTTTGTCCTCTAACCTCAGGCCAGTTAGTTAATCTGATGCTCCACTGATGAACCTGATCCGTCTTTGGAAAAACTGACTGTGTGGGATTTACTGACAGAAGCTATATTGGTCTCCAGTGTGGCACTTTCCGAAGGATTTTCAAGGATTATTGCCTGTGCCTGATTTTCACCCTTGCATGCCTGTTTCAGAGCCTCATCCTGCAAGAGAGATGCCGCTCTCTCTAGTGTGATTTGGAAATCAAAGCTGAATGGTTTTAATATTTCTCTGTGATCCTTTAAAACAGTGGTTCTCAACCTTCTGGCCCTTTAAATACAGTTCCTCATGTTGTGACCCAACCATAAAATTATTTTCGTTGCTACTTCATAACTGTAATGTTGCTACTGTTATGAATCATAATGTAAATATCTGATATGCAGGATGGTCTTAGGCGACCCCTGTGAAAGGGTCGTTCGACTGCCAAAGGGGTCGCAACCCACACGTTGAGAACCGCTGCTTTAAAACAATTTGGTCCAAGTTGAACAACATCAGAAACGGGAGTTCTAGTCTTTGTCTGATGCTAAATTCCCATGAGACTTCACAGAAAGCAGTTAACCCTTTTGCTCCCAGTTTCTGTGTAAAATGGGGTGGTTGGACTAGACACCCTCCCAGGGCCTTCCCAGGTCTGAAATCTGAAATCTGAATGTGGCAGAGAAAACGAGCAGCATGTCGTACCCTTTCACTTTCCTTTTCCTCCTCCCCTGTCAATTGTTGGGCAGTGCTGCCTGGGGTAGGGGCATCCTCGCGGACCTTAGTTTTCTTCCCTCTTCCTGGGTCGTTGCTAATCCTTACAGCGACTCTCTGCTAAACTGCAAAACTGCCTGTTCAACCCCAAAGAAGACTGATCAGAAGAAATCTGACCACCAGAGCCCAGGTTTGTCTGGGGTGTCTTCTCTGGGTGTAAGTCAGAGCTGAGCATTTTACCCGTGCCTGCAACTGTGTGTGTGTGTGTATGTGGTGGTGGCGGTGGTGGTGGACAGGCAGTCCCTGGTGTTGGGGGCCTTCCAACAAGTGGCCCAGAGTCAAGCTGGGAGCCAGGCACGCCTCTGGTGCAGCTGGGCAGGAGTTTGATGCAGGATAAAACCTTCCTTAAATAGCCAGGCAGGACATAGCCCTCTGCAGTCAAAATTGAAAAGTAATGAAAATGTGCTCAGAGTAGTCAAGGGACAGAATTTTCAGGTAAAGAGTGAGAATTCTGGGATCTCTGAAATTTGGGAAGATTGAAGGGAAAATAACAACACCCTCAGGAAATAGAGTGAGCCTGACTAAATCATTAACCCCACGCCCGGAAAAATCCTCAAGGCAGCTCTGGGTGCCGAGGGCTCGGGTTCTTGTTCATCACTAATTAGTTGGGTTCATTTCTTTTAGGCTCAGCTTCCTTCTCTGAAAAATGGGGACAATATCCCTTTCACAGGGTTGTGACCAAGGATTTAGTGAAATAACTATTTATGAAGATGCTTTGTAAGAACACGAGTTGCTGGATAAATGTGTGAGCTTTGCTTTTTTAAAAATATATTTTTTATTGCTTTCAGAGAGGAAGGGAGAGGGAAGGAGAGATAGAAACATCAATGATGAGAGAGAATCATTGATCGACTGCCTCTTGCAATGCCCCTTACTGGGGACTGAGTTCATAACCCGGGCATGTACCCTGATTGGGAATCAAACCTTGACCTCTTGGTTTATAGGTTGACGCTCAACCACTGAGTCTCTCAGGTTGGGCTTGGGCTTTGCTTTTTTTTTTTTTAATCTAGTGAAGAATTTCATTTTTTCACATCCTTAATGTAATAATATCCCTCTTGATTTGAAACCTCAGTTGCTCTCCCTAGAGAAGGTTGAAAGAAGAGATGTTGCTTTCAAAGTCTAGACTCCTTTATAAGTATGAGTAAGACAAAAATAAGACAATTGAAATTTAATACCATCCTGCTTCCCTTTTGGTCTCTAGTAGCACCGTCCAACAGAAATAATGTCAGCCACATGTGTAATTTAAAGCTCACTGGTAGCTACATTTGAAAAGCAAAAAGAAATAGATCAGTGTGATTTTAATAATTTATTTAATTCAACATATCTAACATTTTGTAATTTTAACATGAAATAAATATTATTAGTGAACTATTTTACTTTCCTTTTTCTCATGCTCAGTCTTTACATTCCAATATTCTTACAGCATGACCCAGTTCAGATGAGTCACATTGCAAGTACTCAATAATCACCATGGCTCGTGTCTACCATAGAACACGGGATAGAGTCACAAGACATGTGGCAGTTTGAGTCAAGTCCCCCTGGGCCCCCCCAATATATCCATGTCCTAATCCTCAGGACCTGTAAATGCCACCTTGCATGGCAAAGGGACTTTGCACTTGTGGCTAGTTAAGGATTTGAGATGGGAGATTACTCTGGATGATCTGCGAGGGCCTGATGTAATCACAATGTCCTTGTAAGAGGGAGGCAGGCGGGGCCGGAGTCAGAGGAGAAGGCAATGAGGAGATGGATGCAGAGATGGGAGAGATGTGCTTTGAAGAGGTGGGATGGGCCACCAGCCCAGGGATGCAGACAGGCAGTCACTGGAAGCTGACAAAGGCCAGGAAAAGATCCTCCCCTCAGAGCTGCAGAAGGATGCAGCCCTGACCACACTTGACTCTAGCCCAGTGACACGGATTTCTGACTTCTCGCCTCCAAAATTACAAGAGAATATAAATTGTGTTGTAAGCCACGGTGGCAATTTGTTATAGCAGCCACGGGAAAGTAATACATTACTAACACTCCAAACCATCACTTTCAAGTCCCTCTTAAGAAGGCGCTCCCTGGGCCACATCACAGGCAGTTACAGTTGGCTTCCTGGTGGTGTGGCCGAGGGCACCCATGTCCAGTCGGGCATCCTAGGGCAGGTGTGCACTGCCGCCCTCCTCACTGGGCGCCGGCGGCTGTTTCTTACTCTGACTCCACTGTAGCCTTTGATGGCAAACACTTTGTGTCTTATCACTCTCCTTGAGGATGAACAGGGGCGAAAGGCTTTTACCATTAGGGTACACACACCGGAGGAAGAAATGGCTTAAAAAGTTACTGGCTCTCTTTACTATCTATCTGCTCAATGTTTTTGTAAATCTAAAAATATGCTAACTATAAGGTCTCCTAATTTAAAAATGCACTGCCATGTGGGTTTGGTAGGGACAAAGTTAAACTCATACCTTTACCTATGAATGTTAGTGAATGTGTGGTTAGGTCAGTCATTCTCGACGTGTAATGTGTGTGAGAATCACCTGGAGAGCCTGACACACCACGGATTGCTGGGCCCACGGCCAGTGTCTAACTTGTAGGTCTGGGGGTGGGGGGGGCGGCAAGCATTTGCATTTCTAACCGGTTCCAGGTGATGCTGATGCAGAGGGCAGGCATGCAGGCAGGTAGGCAGGTAGGCAGGTAGGCAGAGAGGGCCCTCTGAACACCAGGCCTGCAGGAGGGACCCGCGGGCCTCGCCTCCACCAGTGCAGGGGAAGACCCCAGGCCTGTGTTCCCTTCCGCACCAGGGCACAGAGTCAGTCCCCTTCCAACAATAGCTCCGCAGTGGTTGCTAAGGGACTTCAGACTCAGCACCACTCCTCTTGCTGGGCTCTGTTTTGTGTCTCCCACCCGGAGGTCTAAAGTAGATGACCATCCGGAGATCCCCAAGTCTCAGCTAAAAATACCTCATTTGTCACAGGCCAGCTGGCTGCTCAGGTTTCCCAGCTGGAGTGCCTCCCCCAGCCCTGGGGCTGCCCCAGTGGAAAGTCAATCAGCAGAAAATACCTGGTTAAAAATAGCCCTGGGGAGGCCCCTCAAAGCTCTCAGCCCAGCTGCCCACTAGCGGGGACCAATTCTGGATTTGGGGTGGAGGTGGGAGGATGAAGCTAGGAATGGCGGGAGGACTGCCTGGCGTGGCCAGTTTCATTCCCTAGAAGAGTTAGGGCAAACTGGAGAGACCAGCTCCCTCCATCCCCTGGTCTTTGTGTTTATTCAATTTAAAATCTAGACTTGGTAACTATAGTCCTAACCTGGCCTGGGGTGATTTTCATTCTGCCTTCTTTGGCATAACAATAATGCTGAGCTTCCAGACCTTTCACAATTACACAGATGAGTCTTGCTGAACGTGGCCTTGGTGAGCAAGTGCAGTGGCTCTTAGGAAGGAAGGAACTGCCCAGAGGACTGGATGAGCTGACTTGTATGGTCGGGTCTGAGCCACCTTGGGACAACCTCAGTTGGCCTGCTTGATCCCTCCTGATAGCACCTACAGTTCTGTTTGTATTGTTTTAACTTTACTCTATCAGCTGAATGTCAATAAGAGGAACAAAAATGCTCTCTATATTCCGACTAGCAAGATTCTCCAATCATTTCATGTAAGAAACTCCGAAAATCGGGCAACTGTCTCCCCTTCTTCTTTGAAGAGAGCTTTACAGTTGACATACAGTATTATGTTAGTTTTAGGTGTACAACATGGTAATAAGACATTTATTTAACTTTGGAAGTGCCCCCTGGTAAGTCTAACACCCACCTGACATCAATCAGAGTCATTACAATATTACTGACCACATTCCCCATGCTGGACTTTACATCCCCATGACCCAGAAAGACGACTTATTCTCCTTAAGGAAAGTAAGCAAAACCCATGGGATAAATACTTTAATTTAATAAATACTTGGATTTAGTATTTAAAAAAATTTTTAAACACCATATAGCACTTAAGCACTTAGACTTTTCTTTAAAAATGTTTGTTGTTCTGCCTGGCTGGCATGGCTCAGTGGTTGAGCGTCAACCTATGAACCAGGAGGTTATAGTTCAATTCCCGGGGTCAGGGCATATGCTGGGTTGTGGGCTGATCAATGATTCTCATCATTGATGTTTCTCTCTCTCTCTCTCTCTCTCTCTCTCTCTTTCTCTCTCTCTCTCCCTTCCTCTCTGAAATAAAAAAGAAATTAACAAAAAAGAATCAACCAATGAATACATGAATAAATAGAATAGCAAATTGATATTTTTCTCTCTATTGTGCGCTCTCTCTCCCTCTCCTTTCTTCTCTGAAATAAATAAAAAAAATATTAACAAAAAAGAATCAACCAATGAATGCATGAATAAGTAGAACAGCAAATTGATGTTTTTCTCTCTATTGCACTCTCTCTCCTCCTCTCCCTCTCCCCTCCTCTCTCTCTAAAATAAATTTAAAAAAATATCTCTCCCTCTCTCTCTCTCTCTCTCTCTCTCGCTCTCCCTTTCCCTTTCCCTCTCCCCTCCTATCTTTCTAAAATAAATTTTTTAAAAAAGTTTTCAAGAAGGCTGAAGGATCCAGATCTTGTGATTTTATTCCTCTTTCATGTTATAAGTAAGAAAAGAGTGAAAAAAAGGAACAACACCAATTGCTTTCTATAGACTTCAAACCTTTGTTTGCATTTTCCTATTCCTTGTCTGTTGGTGAACAACTGGGTCCTGAATTTGTTCTGTGGGAGCAGCAAGGCGGACTCTCATGGTGCCCCGAAGGGCAGCACAGTGGCCGAGACCCCACAGGTGAGGATGCCCTAAGGTGGAGGGCCAGAGCCTGAGCAGGAGGAGGAAGGGGTAGATGGGTGCGTGAACCAGGGTGGGATGTGAGAGTTCCCTAAAATTGACCATAGTGCCCTCACAGCAGAGGGTGCTGGGACAGTGAGCGATGTGTTACTGGCTGGGACTGATGGAATAATTGCACATATTAACAATAAGCCAGCTTTCTTACTGTTGGAAAAAAACAGTTAAAGAAAGGTAAAAAAATATATCTAGAACCCTATAATATGGGATTGGAATTGGAGATATGAGTGTAAGTGTATATGTTTCAGCATATAAAGGTAAATATAGAACTGAGGGTGGTAAAGGGGCATAAGAGGTACCAACCTCCAGTTATTAAAAAAATAAGTCATGGAGATATTATGTACAGTGGAGGGAAAATAGTCAATATTTTCATAGTAACTTTATATGGTGACAAATATTTATTAGACTTATCGTAAGGAATATAAATATCAAATTACTATTTTATACAACCAGAACTTGTATAATATTGTATGTCAACTATATGTTAGTTTTAAATAAATGTAAGTGTGTAAATAGCATGCCCTGTGAGTACCAAGGAACACCCAGATCTGGGTTTGAAACACCATTTTCTACAAAAAGGAACCAGGCTCCTTAGAGAAATGGCTGATGGCAAGAATGAGGCAAGGAAAGTCCAACGTGAGTCCAAAACCTCCTGTTCCAGAAAGCAAGGAACAGCCCAGAGAACTCTGGGTGCGTGTTAAAAAGACAGTAGTCAGCTTGAATTGAATCTCACTAGCCAAATGGAGGGCAATTTGACCATCAAAATAAATAATGATAGGAAATACTTGGATTTAGTATTTAAAAAAATTTTTAAACACCATATAGCACTTAAGCACTTAGACTTTTCTTTAAAAATGTTTGTTGAACAGATTATAAGCCATTAGATAAAATAGGAAACCATGCATATGTCAAAAAATAACTGGGAGTTATTTACATAATTTCAATACCTCGCCATAAATTACTTAATGATTACATGGCCGGGGAGAGGAGAACAATATTACAGGGAGAGCTGGCAGACACTGTCTTTACCATGTGATTAATATGATTATCATCCGTAAAGGAACAAATTGAGAGGATGCAGTGAGAAGAATACAGTGTCACTTTTCTGATATTTCTGCTAAAGGTGTCTGAATTTAATCCTAAATCACAGCTAAGGAACATTCTGCAAAATAACTGGCCTGTAATTTACAGACGGTCAAAGTCATGGAAGTTAAAGGAAGATGGAAGGAAACCAAGGACACATGAACATGTGGTCCTAAGTTAGACCCTTTGGTATAAGGGGTATTATTGGGCTATTAGCAAACCTTGAATGGGTTCTGAGAACTAGATGGTAGCAGTGAATCCATGTAATTTCCTGTGGGTTTATAGGATAATGTCCTTGTTTGTAGGAAACACCCACTAACAGATTTTTTTCAGAGTGATAGGGCATCTGGTTAGCAATTCACTCGCAAATGGTTCAGATAAAAGGTTCTTTACACTGTACTTCCAACTTTTCTATAAGTATGTGATTGTTTCAAATTTTTTTTAAAGGGGGGAAATATAAATAAATTTCATTTGATAATTTCAAGAGATTTAAAAACTTTTTATATTTGTATCTACACTAAGATAAACTTTATTTGTAATCATTGCAACTATTTTTGAAGTTAAATTTATTGGGGTAACATTGGTTAATAACATTACATAAACGTTAGCTGTACAACTTTATAATATGACATCTGTATATTCTATTTTGTGCTCACCGTCTGAAGCCTAGTCTCCTTCTGTCACCATATATTTAACTCCCCTTACCCTTCTCCTCCCCCACCCCCTGCCCCTCTGGTAACCACTATCTGCATCTATGAGTTTGTGCTTTTTTGTTTGTTTGTTTGGCAACCTTTTTTTGAAAGCAGTAAATAAGTTAGTGTACTATTAATATACAATTTAGTCTTACATTCCAAAAGGATAATTTTTTCTAATTTCTTCAATTAAAAACAGGGTTATTTATAGTCACTTAATTCACAATCATAATTTTTAACTGTATTTTCTTTGGAAGGGATAAAA